>NC_057344.1:70019844-70360344 GCF_016509475.1 Prionailurus bengalensis | reverse complement strand
CAGGCATGCATTTTCTTGTCTACAGATGCATCTTCTTCAATTTCCATGAAGTTTATTCCCCCTCTAGTTAATCTTCCACATCCACTGCTTGATTAAACTGCTCTAAGAACATAAATAAACTCAATGATGCTACATTTAGTAGACACTTTTTAATCCCCATCTGATCTGATATTTCAGAAATAGGTGGCTGACAATTGACCATATATTCTCTTATTGATAGTGTCTCTGCCTTTCTTAGTGTATGTGGAATCCAATTGGAGGTCACTCTGTTCTGGGGACAGACATGTAGTCAAGGCCTGACTAATCACTGTATATAATTATAGTATCCTTAGCATCAATATTTGACTGAATGAATGGACAGAGTGACATCAGCACTAATTCTAAGAATTTTAATTTAGTGACCAAACAGGAGTCAGTCCCTTTTCTAAAAACTTAGGAAAGGAGAATGTAAACCTGTGGAGAATAAGTTTAGGAATTCCCTGAGCTTGCACCAATGGGTTAACCAGGCTTAGGATGAAAGCATCCAAGATTAGGTAAACAGGGCCAAAGTGCCCCCAGTATAGAAGTATAGAACAAAGGCATAGGAATAGGAAGCCACAGGATGAAAGTATCCTAGATTGGGTAAACTGGGCAGAAGTGCCCCAACATAGTACAATAGCAGAAAGTTGCTTTCACAGGAGGGAAGATCCAGAATAGATAAACAGGTGAACAGGAATATAGACCACACAGGGTGAAATTGCCCAGAGTAAAGCTAACTAGCAAAAGTAAGGTGCCTTCTTGACCCTGAGGTAGCATGCTGTATCTGTCTTATCCCCTAAGCAAGCTAAAATAAGCAGACTGGCACCTTGTGCCTGCCATAAACAACCATCTGCCTGGCACCAAGATTTTGTTTTGAATTGACCCAAACCCCTAACACCGGGTATCTTTGAAACAAACCCCTTTTGTCTCACTCACATGAGTTAATATTCACTGTTTCATTGTCTCTTTATGCATGTCCATCATGCTTATAAGCCTTCTCATCGTAATAAAAATGGAGCAAGAACCCTTACTCGGGACTCTTGTCTCCTCCCGGACATTAGCCTCTCTCACATCTGCTCTCTTGCTGGACAAGAGAGAACTCCAGACTCAAATCTGCGACATTAACCTAGAGAACAAATCAAATAATAAAGGGCAAAAACTTTAATAAGAACTTTGTGAAAGGATTTCAACCTAATACGGAGTCAGAGGTTATGAAATGGCAAAGTTCATGCGGTGGTCTCAGAAGAAAGGGACTTAATTTATTTTAATGTTTATTTATTTATTTGTTTTTGAGGGAGAAAAAGAGTGTGAAGGGGAGGGGCAGAGAGACAGGAAGACCCAGAATCTGAACCAGGCTCCAGGCTCGGAGCTATCAGCACAAAGCCCAATGTGGGGCTCAGAGCCACAAACCATGAGATCATGACTTGACCTGAAGTTGGATGCTTCACTGACTGAGCCACCCAGGTGGCCCAGAAGAAAGGAACTCAAGAACTAAGAGACTGAATTTCCATAAATGTTGATTTACAGAAGACTGAGGCATATCCCCTTAGCTGTGAACTTTCATCAAGAATCTCTCCCCATCTCTCTTCAATCCTTCTCCAACTTACTTCTTGGACCTCATTCTTATATGTTTCTCCTGTAGCATTTTACCTCTCAGCAAATGGTAACTCCTTAGAATTTCTTGGACAATTCCTTAGATCAAAAAGCAAAAGGATCATTGTTGACACCTTCCTTTATCCTACCCTAAACCCAATCATTTAGTAAATGCTATCAATTCCTCCTCTATTTGTATATATAGTTAGTCCTCTATATCTCTGCTATTGTTCAGATCACCATGTCTTTTATAACTATACTACATTCATCCAATTTTGACCCTATCTCTATCTCATGTATTTCACAGAGAAGACAGAATGATCTTTCAAAAATGAAAATTGAATATGTTACTCTTCTGTTTGAAAGCTGTCAATTTCTTTTCATTTTTCTTAGAATGTAGACCCAAATCTTTGCTTTGATCTATACTATGATTCACCACATTGGTTTTCTTTCTGTTTCTTGATCAAACTCTTTGGCTACCTGAGAGATGTTGGCAAGCCATCTTTTCTGCCTGCAAGTTCTTCCTGGCCTACTCATATTTAATCACGTCCCACAACTGTTTCTTTCTTTAATATCATAGAGTAGTTTTGTAACTTTCCAGTACTTACCACAAAGTTTGAGACTTAAACATCAAAAAATGTTTTCCAATGATAAATGGCATTTATATAACATTTCCTTGTTGCTTATTATGACAAATAAAAATAGGAAATGAATTACTGTGCCTGCTTGTTAACCATTTCTATTTGGAGGCTGAAATGGTTACTTTTATATGTGAATTTGACTGGGCCACTGGGTGTCCAGATATTTGATCAATCAGTGTTCTGGGTGTTTCTTTGAAGGTGCTTTTGAATGAGATTAACATTTAAATTGGCAGACTGACTAAAGTAGATTGTTCTCTACTCCTCATGATGAGGCCCAATTGGATGGGCCACATCCAATAAGTTGAAAGCCTGAATGGGACAAAGCATCTGATGTTCTCCTGAATAAAAGATAATCCTTTTCTGCCTGACCCCCTTTAAATGGAGATAGATACTGGTTTCCTTTCCACCTTAATCTCAAACCAAGACAACAGCTCTTAGGTCTTGAGCCTGCCAGCCTTCTAATGGGAACTATGCGATTGACTCTCCTGGGTCTCAGGCATTTGGACTTGGACTGGAACTAAACCATTGGCTCTCTTGGGTATCCAGTTTGCTTACTTGCCCTGCAGTTCTTGGGACTTGCCCACCTCCATAATCACATGATCCAATTCCTTGTAATTAATCAGTAGATAGTGTAGAGACATACACACACACACACACACACACACACACACACACACACAGATTCTGTTGATTCTGTTTCTCTGGAAAATCCTGACTAACAGAGGCATTGTAAAAATATAGCAAAAGTGAATCTGTGATTCATTAACAGTGTCTATGAATAGGTAAACCTTAGTCATATGGCATTGTTTTAGAATTGGAGTCTTCTCAATTAGCATGATCCGTCCCCAAAATGCAGCTGTATTTTTTTGCTGTAGGCTGCATAGTGCCTGGCATAATAGGCTTCTCAACAAATGTAATCTAAGTAAATATTTAAAAAGACTTACTCTATAAAATGCACTATACTTTCTATACATATTTAAGCAGATTGTATAAATAGTTCTGTGCATTATTTAATAAATAGTTGCTCAAATAACTGTTTACCTACACAAGAAAAAAATACGTCCAAATAGAAAACATACATAAAAATAAATTTCAGGTTTATCATAGATTTAAAATCAAAAAGCAAAATTAAAAAAAAAATTGTACCAGAAAAAAAAAGGTAAAATGTCTTTTTAACTACATAGATTCAATTTCTTTAAGAAGACATAAGAAATCTGAAAGGAAAAGATAAATTTACCCAAAATACATTTAAAAAACACAGAAAAATTATACACAAAGGATTTTCTGTAGTTCAGGAATGTTACAATAGCTGGTATCAGAATAACTTTTGTTGTCAAAAACAATTATTAAAATGGGATAAAATAAAACAAAATTATCTGAAGAAACTGGAAAAATTAAGAAAATATCTAAAAGACACTATCCTTGAGAAAAGAGAAGCACAGCAAGTAAAATCTGTCTAACCCTATCTTCTTTGAGGACATTTTCAGGTTCTTCCTGCAGGAGTCTACACCCCAAGAAGGCTCTGATCTCACTGGGAAGGGAAGGCAGAGGTCAGAGACTTTGTGAGGCAAAGCGGATGAAAAACTAGGGACAAAGTAATGAACATACTGCATAGAGGACTGTGGAAGAAGTCCAAAACTCTGCATACAATTATATCCTATGTCATTTCTGATTCTTAACCAGTCATATCAATAAAAAATACAGCTACATGCAACAACATGGCTGAATCCCACAGACAGAAAGTTAAGTGCAAGAAGCTAGACACTGAATAGTATATACTGTATGATTTCAGTTATGTGAAATTCAAGGACAGAGAAAAGTAATATACAGTGAAACTAACTGAACTTCAATGATGTGGAATGGTATATATCAATATTACTTAGTAAAAAAAATGTATAAAGAAAACAAAGCAAATTGCCCAAAGAACATGTATAATATGATAGCATTCAGTTAAAACTTAAAAATCTCAAATGAATGCTTTATCAAGCTTATGAATTTATACACATGAAATCTGCAGTTAACATTTGACAAAACTTGACAGAGGATACGTTATTTTGTATATTGTTCTGTATGCAAAAAAATGTTTTTTTTTAACTATAAGGTATATGTGCTTATCTTTAAACACTCTTATCCTGAAAATTATGTCATCAGTTGAAAAGTTGCAGCAATGGGAGCATAACCTCTGGTCAAAAGAACTGTGTGATTTTGATAGGATTATTACTTTAAAAATGAATTTCTCACAAGGACGGCTTATTTGTTATGTGTGGGTTGGATTTATTACAAAAATATGTATCATCTAAAAAAGTTTGTCTTACAGGTTAAGACATCATTCATATTCTATTTCATACTAGTAATATTTAACAATGAAAACTCTTGAATATTTATAATTTAAGAAAGGATACCATATCCTTATAATAAAACACAGTAGTGTCTATGACATAATTTCTTCCTCAAGAACTACATAGTTTAGTAAGAAAAAGATAACTTTGGCACCATAGTTCCTTGTACTTCCGAATCTGAATTTCCCAATCAACCAAACAAAAGAATAAAATAGTTGACCATACAAAAATATATGGACACTTAGAAAGTTTTGTGTTTTTAATCTATTTTGGATCCAAACTCAATGACAGGATGTCAGGTCCAGTATATGCCAGTGTTTGCATTTCCAGTGTGCACTATTTGACATATTTTTTAGCCCCAATAGAAATCTTTTCTCAGTCAAAGAAAATACCTTTTTGTTTGTTGGTTTGTTTGTTTGTTTGTTTGTTTGTTTGTTTAGACAGAGATAGCACGAGTGGAGAGAGGGGCAGAGAGAGAGAGAGAAAGAGAGAGGGAGGGAGAATTGTAAACACCCTCCATACTCACTGAACAGCCGGAAGAGGGGCTTGATTCCACGACCCTGGGATCATGACCTGAGCCAAAATCAAGAGTCTGACTCAACAAACTGAGCCATACAGTCACCCCAAGAACATATATATTTGAAAAACTAATGATGGTGGTGCGTAAGTGACTCAATCGGTTAAGTGTCCGACTTCAGCTCAGGCCCCACGTCTGGCTCTGTGCTGACAGCTCAGAGCCTGGAGCCTGCTTCGGATCAGGATCTCTCTCTGCCCCTCCCCCCACTGACACTATCTCTGTCTGTCTCTCAAAAATAAATAATAAAACATTAAAAAATAATAATGAACTTAAACTATATATATACACATATATATACATACATACATATGTATGTATATAGTTTTTATATTTATTTTGAGAGAGACAGAGAGAGGGGAGGGACAGCGATAAAAAGAGAGAGAGAACCCCAAGCAGGCTCTGTGCTGTCAGTAGGACTCGAACTCATGAAACTGTGAGGTTATGACCTGAGCTAAAATCAAGAGTTGGTTGCTTAACTGACTCAGCCAGGCACCCCCAGAACTTAACTTATTTAATATATACTTTTATGCCTTTAATTTGCTTACCTTGAACAAGTCCATCCAGCAACCAACAAAGCAAAATCCACAATATCTGACATTTAATAAAAAATTTCCAAGGACGTAAAAATAGATATAAAGCCCCTAATGAAGAGAAAAAAAAATGAATGATAACAGAGTCAGAATCTATTTATCTATTGATCTATCAATCTATCTATCTATCCATCAATCTATCTATTGATAGAATGTTTAGAAGATAATGAAGTTAAAAAAGCTATTGTAAACCTACTCCATATGATGAAGAAGGTAGAGGAAAAAGTTAGGATGATAAGGAAAGACATGAAAGATAGTTTTCTTAAGAAGACCCAACTTGAACACCTAGAGATAAAAAATACTATATCTAAAATAAAAATATTTGATATGAGATTAACAGAAGATTGGACACCATCAATGAAGACTAGTCAGTTTAAAGTAGAAGACTTTTTGGGGCGCCTGGGTGGCGCAGTCGGTTAAGCGTCCGACTTCAGCCAGGTCACGATCTCGCGGTCCGTGAGTTTGAGCCCCGCGTCAGGCTCTGGGCTGATGGCTCAGAACCTGGAGCCTGTTTCCGATTCTGTGTCTCCTTCTCTCTCTGCCCCTCCCACGTTCATGCTCTGTCTCTCTCTGTCCCAAAAATAAATAAACGTTGGAAAAAAATTTTTTTTAAAGTAGAAGACTTTTTAAAAATCTCCCTCTCCCATGCACACCCATAGATTTACTGTGGCTCCAAATTTCTCCTACATTAAAACCAATATTCTCAGCATGTTGTCACATATGTAGCATAGAATGGTACATTCCTCACCTATTTCCAAATTTCATCATGCATCCTGGTCTCGATTTCAGCAGGTTTAGCTGCTCTGCCCTTTTTCTGTATTGTCTTAAATTGAATATTTTTCAATTGCACATGATGTCTCATCTTCCAAAATTTTACTCCCCCATTGTCTCCCATCTTTTCCTAGTTACCTACTTTATTATTTATACTTGTTTTTTTAATTTTAAGGCTTTATTTAGATTCTAGTTAGTTAACATATAGCATGGGGACACCTAGGTGGCTCAGTCAGGTAACCACCTGACTGTTGGTTTTGGCTCAGGTCATGATCTTACGGTTCATGAGACTGTGGCCCATATGGGACTCCACACTGACGGTGTGGAGACTGCCTGGGACTCTCTCTGCCTCTTTCTGCCTTTCCCCCATCTCAAAATAAATAAATAAACTTAAAAAACACATATAGTGTAATATTGGTTTTAGGAGTAGAATTTAGTGATTCATCACTTACATAAAATACCCAGTGTTCATCACAAGTGCCCTCCTTAATGCCCATCACCCATTTTGCCCATCCCCCAACCTACCTCCCCTCAAGCAACCCTCAGTTTGTTTTCTTCAGTTAAAAGTCTCTTATGGTTTGCCTTCCTCCTTTTTTTCTTCCTTCGCCTATTTTTATCTGTTTATTTCTTAAATTCTATGTATGAGTGAAGTCATATGGCATTTGTCTTTCTCTACCCAACTTATTTTGCTTAGCATAATACACTCTAGCTCCATCCAAAATTATTGCAAATGGCAAGATTTCTTTTTGATAGCTGAGTAATATTCTTGCGTGTGTGTGTGTGTGCGTGCGCGCGCACTTTGTGTGTGTGTGTGTGTGTATGTGTGTGTGTGTGTGTGTGTATACATATATATATTCATCAGTTGAGCATTTGGGCTCTTTTGTAATTTGGCTATTATTGATAGTGCTGCTATAAACTTTGGAGTGCATGTGCCCCTTTGAATCAGCATTTTCATATCCTTTAAATAAATACCTAGTTGTCCAATTGCAGGGTCATAGGGTAGTTCTATTTTTAATTTTTTGAGGAAAGTCCACACTGTTTTCCAGAGAGGCTGCACCAGTTTGTATTCCCACCAACAGTGCAAGAGGGTTTCCTTTTCTCCACATCTTTACCAATATTTGTTGTTTGCTGTGTTGCTAATTTTAGCCATTCTGACAAATGTGAGGTGGTATCTCATCATGGTTTTGATTTGTATTTCTCTGATGATGACTGATGTTGAGCATCTTTTCATGTGCCTGTTAGCCATCTGCATGGCTTAGTTACCTACTTTAAATATTGCCTGCAGCATCATTTCCTTGGGGAATCTCTCCATGATTCCATAGATTAGGTCATTATCTCACTGCCATGTACTGTCATAGGTCTTGTGTTTATTTTATTTTTAATTTATCACTTAGTTGTAGTTTTACATGTTTAGTGTCATTATATTTTTTTAGTGTACTCCTTTTCCACTAGCAAATGGTCATAAGGATAGGAAATAGCTTTTGTTCACCAGTAAATTCCCAACACACTACCTAACACATGTTAAGTAATCAGTAATTCTTTTTTTTTTTTTAATTTTTTTTTCAACGTTTATTTTTTATTTTTTGGGGGGACAGAGAGAGACAGAGCATGAACGGGGGAGGGTCAGAGAGAGAGGGAGACACAGAATCGGAAACAGGCTCCAGGCTCTGAGCCATCAGCCCAGAGCCCGACGCGGGGCTCGAACTCCCGGACCGCGAGATCGTGACCTGGCTGAAGTCGGACGCTTAACCGACTGCGCCACCCAGGCGCCCCTCAGTAATTCTTTTTTGAAAAAAAATGAGTGGATTTATTGTTAATTAAGAGTTTTCATTGGGTTATAATGTGTTTGGTTTATGAAGTCTCTGTTTCATTCAATGTAATTATACAGGCACAATTTTCATTAGCATTTAAGCCCCAAATCAATTAGTTTCCTGTATTTGGAATTTCTGTATTTGTGTTATTCCTAAGTGATAATGTCTCAGAAATATTAAGTTATTTATCAAGACTGACATACTAAGCTCAAGTACAAAGGGATTAATGTTCTAACTAAATACATACTAAAACATAATAAACAAAATACATTAAAATACAGCAGTATACATATCAAAATGCTAAAAGGTCTTAAATTTTATAAAATTTTAATCTATGAGAACTTAATACAGATTAACAGTTAAATCATATAAAATCCACTGATAATATATAATACCAAAATGTTTTGTTTCTCATTACTAGTTATATAGTCACACACACACACACACACACACACACACACGCACAATTATATAGTTTGAATGACAAAAGTAACCACTTATTCAAATACCCATAATAAAACATGTGAAATAATTTAAGTCTTGATGATAAAATTTAGTGAGGATGCTAGTCTGTACGCACTAATAAAAAACTCTCCCCGAAGTATGGGGAGATAATGAAATCACTTACATGAATCAAGGTGCATATTGCGTTTAGGGAATAGGAGTCTCCTCTGAGTAGAAGCATCAGGGTTAGATTTTAAATGAATTTCACATTCTGCAAGTTAAAAATTACTACTAGTACTGCTGCTGCTGCTATACAATGATTTTCTTTACCAGTGAAACCATTGGGTGCTTGACAGAAAAAAATAAAAACCACACTAGAAAAGAGCATAATCTCATTTCAGGTCTAAAGTGGTTTCCACTAAAAACGATCCATGAAGAAGAGCTCACATTTCAAAATTACAAAATGTATAAAGTTTTACCAGAAAGGAGAGGCAATAGACACAATAAAGAGCAGATTGAGATTCTCCAGAAAACTTCAGAAAATAGTTGGCCATCTGAAAGACATTATACAACGGAATATCCAAAATTATTAAAAGTGTAAAATAAGGAACATAAAACAAGACAAAAAAAATACAAGAAAAGATAACTTAGAGAAAGAACAAAAAACTAATTTCCAAAATTAAAAAGGAAAGTGAGGGGCACCTGGGTGGCTCAGTTGATTAAGGATCCAACTTTGACTCAGGTCATGATCTCATGGTTCATGAGTTCAAGCCCCACGTTGGGCTCCATGCTGACAGCTCAGAACCTGAAGCTTGTTTGTATTCTCTCTCTCTCTCTCTCTCTCTCTCTCTCTCTCAAATAAATAAATAAATAAACTTAAAAATAAAAATAAAAAAAGTAAGCGAGAAATGAATAAAAAAGAAAATTGTGATTGTCTAATAGCATATTTCTGGTAAACACAGAATTAATAAATTCCAAGAAAGAATTGAGTAAGTTACATGCCTCAGAGACAAACGCATAGCTATGAAAATGAGATTTAGAGACTTGAAAGATAAATTAAGAAGGTACTCATATCACTGCAGTCAATCAAGGAAGCAGAACCGATATGAGTTCTATGGAATAAGAAATTTGTTACAATAACTGGACCTTAGACAATTGGGAGAGGAGGCCAAAAACATAATATAAAGTCAGATGACCAAAGAAAAGTCACTATTAAGTGACCTCAAAGAGGAGCTGGTGAAGAAGTGTATGAAAGGCTATTGACTTTGAATCTGGTGGGGGGCTGTAATTGCCATCAGTCAACAGGACGGTAGTTGATGAGAATAACTGGACACAGAGTGGGGGAAAGCAAGGACAAACAGTACCCAAATAGTAATATGATCAAAGATAATCTGGAACTCAGACAGACTAACTGGAATTCAAGATGAAAAACTATATGAAAACAAACTAAAACAGTTTTCTTTCCATCTAACCTCAAAGATACAGGTGACGTGTACAAGAAATAAGTGCCTTTTGCCAAGTGCTTAGCCCTGCTAAGGGAGGAGATATGATTAAAAACTGGAGAATCCAAGGGACTGAACATTGTTCCACACCAACGAAATGAGCCAACAAATCAGCAATAATATGAAGGCGCTTCAGTGGTGCCTGGGACCAGATACAGATCTGGGACTTCACTTCCGCTTCCCAAATTTCATGCAAATTTTTCTTGCAACCAAGGCTAACCTGGAACCATAGAAATGAAAGAATTCTGGGAATGATAGTTCCAGCTTAGCTACATTGACCAAGTATGAATTCACCACAGTCCTCTTCTTTACAAATTGGCATCCATGCATCACTCTTTAGAACACATGTAATTATCAAACAAATACATTATTGTGCTTCCATCTATGCAATAATCCATTTAAAACTGAAAACAGGAGGCCCTTCTGCCATGTGGCAGCCCTGGCAGCCTCTGGCCTGGGGCACCCCGACCCTGCCCAACAACCTGGCGCTCAACATGCACCCGGTCAAGAGCCACCGCCTGCAGGATGGCATAGTAAATCCAACAATACAAAAAGATTTGAAAATGGTACCAAAATTCTGTTGTCCAATTGAAGGATGCCCCAGAGGCCCTGACAGACCATTTTCTCAACTTTCTCTCGTAAAACAGCACCTTATGGAAATGCACGCCGAAAAGAAGCATAAGTGTAGTAAGTGCAGCAACTGCTAAGGCACCAAGCGGGACTTGAGAAGGCACCCAAGGATTGTGGCCTTCCAGTGAACATGCGGCTGTCCCTATGCCAGCAGGACTGCCTTACAGTTCGCTATCTACCAAACTGGCCACGAGATCCCTGCAGAGCACAGGGAGCCACCTAGTAAGAAAAGGAAAATGGAAAACTGCCTGCACAGCCAGAAGCTGTCCAATAAGACCACTGAGTAATTGAGCAGTTAGCCAGCTCCAAGACCAGACACTCAAGAACTAGAAACTTCTTTTGGAGATCTTGCAACCCTAATGCCGGAAAGCAGACTCTTACAACACCTCCAAGATACCCTCAGAAGTTGCTTTTACCCAAGCCCAGAGTGGCTCTGGTTAAACTTCCTGTTCTGCAGTTTTCTCCCACACCTGTCTTTGTGCCTATAGCCAACTCCTCGGCCCAGCCCGTAGTGTTGGGCGTGGATCATCAGGGTTCTGCCCCTGGCGCTGTGCACATACTGCCCTTGTGGGTCGGAACCCTGATCGTCAGCCTAGATTCCAAGGCTGGCTGTCTCGAGGAGAGTCTCCCTCTTTCAAAAATTGTAAATCCTGTTGCTCTGGAGCCAATTAGTACAGGTGTTCAGGTGAACTTGGGTAAGTGCCTATCTAATCCTTTACAAGAACTAAGAAACACATGTCAGAAGAATAGCACTTCTTCAGTCAACGTACAGACGGACCTGTCTTATGCCACACAACACTTCATACCTTCCGCACAGTGGGCCGGCCCCGATTCCTCTGGATCGTCCTATTTTCAAACGGATTTGACGTTTGGTTCTCAAGTCTCCCTTCCCATTAGTGTTCACACTCAGACATTCTTATCCAGTTCTAAGGTAACCTCTTCCACAGCTGCTCAGACTGATACGTTCACAGATGCCTGTTACCAGTCAGGTGGGATCTCCAGAGAAACTCAGACCAGTGCGATGCAGTGTCGGACAGATGGCCAAGTCCAGATGGACCAAGCTGTAATGTGTGGAGACATTTTTGAGAGCGTCCACGCATCCTACGGTGTTTCCACAGCCAATATCATAAGCAGCAGCCTAGTAGCAGGGACTGTCACTCATGGTTTGTTACCTCAGAACCACCCTAAGACTTTAAATCAAGATACTGAGAAATCTGCACCAATTATAAACCTCAGCGCACAGCACAGTATGCTTCTTTCACAGAACATGACAGATAATAAGACCCAGACTATAGATTTATTAAGTGATTTAGAAAACATTTTGTCAAGTAACCTGCCTGGTCAGACACTGGACGATCGTAGTCTTTTGTCTGACACGAATACTGGACAAGACACCCAGCTCCCATCTGGCCCAGCCCAGAATCCTGCAATTGATTTTGATATCGAGGAGTTCTTTTCTGCCTCATATATCCAAACCCAAACTGAAGAGAGTGAGCTTAACACCATGACCCCTGAGCCAGTCTTGGAATTGCTGGGCATAGAGACCCAAACTGACGTCTTCCTTGCAGACACCTCTGCCTAGTCCTATAGCTGTAGGGGAAATTCGAGCTTCTTAGGCCTTGAAATGTTTGACATACAAACAAAGACAGACCTAAACATCTTTTTTAGACAGTAGCCCCATCTGCCTCTGGGAAGTATTCTGAAACACTCCCGCTTTTCCGTGAGTACGGATTCGTCTGACACAGAGACCCAAACCGAAGGAATCTCCACTGCTAAAAGCATACCTGCTGTAGAGAGTAAAGTTCAATTGAACAGCACAGAAACACAGACCATGAATTCTGGCTTTGAGACCCTTTGAGACTCAAACCGCAATGGGCAACCTTCTTCTGGCCGATTTGGCCTGGAACATGATGGAATCTCGGTTCAGCTCTCTAGAAACCGCAGAACTACACACGGTCTCCAAGTTCTAAACGTGAAGTCCGTGCGCGGGTCGGCCTTTACGGTTTCCTTTCGGGTTCAGCGAACGGAGGGTAGGACAACAGTGTTAAGGCCACTGAACGTAGTTAACTGATGCTTTACTTCGGTCCTTGGAGGTTCTGTGCCTTTAGAACTTGTAAACACAAAATTCGTGTATAAAGTATAAGATGTTTTTCTAAAAATGATTGTTTCGGGGCACCTGGGTGGCTCAGTAGGTTAAGCGTCCGACTTCAGCTCAGGTCACCATCTCCGCTTCCGTGAGTTCGAGCCCCTTGTCGGGCTCTGGGCTGATGGCTCAGAGCCTGGAGCCTGCTTCCGATTCTGTGTCTCCCTCTCTCTCTGCCCCTCCCCCATTCATGCTCTGTCTCTCTCTGTCTCAAAAATAAATAAACGTTAAAAAAATTTTAGAAAAATGATTGTTTCTGTGTTGCCTCTGTTTGCCCTCTCACAGTTAGTCTTCCCATCATAAAAAAAAAAAAAAGAAGTGTATCTCACACCTTTAAAACCCATCTGGCAATTAGCTGAAGCCAAGCTTAGCAGGTAGTATGGTGCCGACTTTTCAAATCTGCAAAACATTTCAGTTGAAATGTGACTCGCTTGACTTAAATTGCACCTAAAATATTTGACGGTGCTGGAGAGAAATTCCTGTTTCCTGATAGTAAATGTAAAGAACTCAGATGCCATGCAGCAGATTCAAGCACGAGTGCTTAGACAGCATGGGACTCCGGCTGCCTGCAGCTTCATCTGCTTTGACATCACCCTTTTTTTCTGACTTGGGGACAAAGGGAAACTACAGCCAGCTTTAGCTTTTGAGACCATCTTCATGTAATCAGTGCTATTCTTCCTCCACACAAACTAGGAGTGGTCCCAACGTAAATGTACAGTACTTTCCTTACAAGATGTGTTTCTGTACAATTACTGCTTCAAGAAGTAGCGGCGAGCACCCAGTGTAAACAGTGATCCTTCTGGTCTAAGCGACCGTCTGTCATCCCAACCGCGGAAACGCTGCGTTGTGGAATCATGCCCAGTTAGCTCATACTGGAATGTGCCTTCTGAACACCCCTGCTGCTCTCCCCAGTAGTGGGGGTGGGGGTGGGGTGCTCCAGAGCTGCTTCTCAAAGTGGACCCACGGGCTGGATCTGAGTTTTGTCTAAATGTTAAGGAAAAGAATAATGGAAAGAGAAAAGGACATCCCCCCTCCCCTTAATTTCCATACTTTGTGTAAGCTTGAATAGGGCAAGAGTGCAATCAATTATTCTCAACTGAATCTTCATCCACCTCTCATGTTTCCTGGAATAAGGAAAGACTTTGGCCCAGCAAGGGTAGCATTTGTGCCTTGAGGATAACAAGTATAGAACAGATCCACCTGAACTATGGTATTCTGCATTTTGTTGCTTTATTTAGATAGCAATACCAGTCTTCAAGGAAGATGAATACCAGCTACTTCAGTAATCAAGAACATCCATGTTTTTAGATGGGAGCATGGTCACACATGCTCTGGAGGTTTTCTGTGTTTAGGAAATCAGGAATTCTTGATTGTTGGCCAACTTTCAACAAAGGAAAAATCGGTGCCGCCAATAAGTTTTCTAACTTTATTTAAAAAAAAAAAAGTTCCTTCTGTGGCACAGGCTTTGCTGCTGAAAACTAAATCCTCAAAATCAAATCTAAGGAGTGGACTAATAACTCATTAAATGGATGATGTTTGTATTAATTCCTATCCCATAGAATAGTTGGTAGTGAATCAATAACTTATCCAGGACAGATGAACCTAACCTGATAGATAAAAGTTTGCTATGGTCACAGTGGCCTACGAACATGGGTTTCAACACAGACATAAAGCCTTAACTTAGAATTTTATTATGTTTTAGAATTGTCACTGCCTTAATGTTCAAACATTTATTTAAGTTCTCCTAGTCAGGGAGAAATGCATGTTCGTTTATGGCTTTTTGCAAATATATATGCAGTGATCTTTGGCTTTACAAAAAATTTTTTTTGTCTCTGTTAAAATATTTGTTAATCCAGCCAGTAGAGTTACAGAAAAATGGAGCATGTCGTAATTCTTCATGTAAAGTAAGAACTGTTTCCCTCCCAAACCTTAGCTACCTGAAATGTCCTATGATTATTCGTAAAAACTAAAATTCTGTGATTAACGAGAAGTGAGAATTTAAAAAAAACTTAAAACAGTCAACTTTCACCATACAATAATACACAGTCACTTTATCCATCCTTGGGCGATTTTTATTCATTTTCTTGCTGAGTCTGAGTCCTTCTTTGATATCCTTTAATGTAACTCTGATAAATTATATACACACACATATAACACACACATATTCTTTTAAAAATAATTAAGGAGTATTCATAAAGCATGTAATTTTTATTTTTGTGACTAATCATGTGATGGTAGCAGATATTTAAACCTTCTTCTTCCCTTAATAATTCCATATTCTTTTAGCTATCAGTAAGCACCTCTGCTTGTTATGGTTCCTTGCCTGATGGGGTGATCCCAAACTTCATTCATGAAATGTCTAGGTCATTAATGGGTTGCTTAGATTGAGTTGTTGTACTTGATTAGCATTTTTTATCACAGGAACATGAGATAGTGTAAGGAAACTTAATTGTCTCAAGTGTGGTCTGAACCTGGTAACTCACTTCCAACGAATAGTGTGGAAGGGAGAGTAATAGTATCTTTGTAGTAGTGAACCCAGGCAGACACCCCCTTAACCAAATGATTAAGGATAATATCACTGAAGAGAAGTCAAGTTGAAATCAGTAGCTCTCTGATATGATGAGATGAGGAAATCATTTTACTATATGGTACTCTTCCTCCAAATCCATAACTCCAGGATAATCATGAGAAAATACCAGAAAGTCTTAACACCAGTAGAACAATGAAATGTTTATAACTGTATATGTCATATATAATGCATATGTGTGCAATGTGTATATATAATGTATATGTGTGTACATACATGCATGAGAATAAGAACACAAAATGAGAATAATTTTTGCCTATGGGATAATGGGAAAGAAATGGGAACAGAGAGGATACTAAAGCTATATCTAGAATGTAATGGGTGTGTGTGTTTAATAATATAAAAAATGATAAAACATTAAGATTTTCAAAGATAAATTTAAAAAATACTTATTTTATAGTGTTTGAATATTTAGAATGCTTCACAATAAAAATATAATGGAAAAAACTTAAGTATAAAGCTGAATCAGTTTTGCCATTCAAATTAGAAAAAAATTTATTGGTCTTACTTGGTTTCAATTTTTAATATTATTTAAACTTACACACTGAACATATTTGGAGGAGAATTAAGACTTTGTTATAAAGCACAAAATACTTGTTATTAAATGCCTATCAGAGTTTATGTCTTATATTCATTGTAGCAATTCTCCTCCAGAGGAAAGACTAGAATTATTCTGATCCAAGGACATGATTGGTCCCTCACTTTAAATAGATGCTGTGATGTGATGCATAGCAGCAATGTATGCCAATTCCAGAATATGAATTTGGAATGTAGGAAAGGATTTTGTGAACATATAGCAATGGAAATGGAGTTGGTCTTTTAATAACTGCAGCAGCTGTTGAAATAAAGAGGAAATACTGAATATTTTATATGAAAATAACCTCAGGATGTTTATTTTCTTTATTTTTTTAAAAAAATATTTAATTCAATTATGCTGTTTCCATGGCAAAGCCATATAATTGGATAAAAATACACTTGAAAATGATGCCTTGTATTTTTCTGGTGCTAACACAAAATTATTGAAGAATGAAGACAGCCATGCCTAAATATTCTCAGCTTACTTCTGAATGTCACTAATGGCATTTGCTCCTTAAGCAAGAGCATCACGTTGCTGACTTTATCCTAGACAAAGCACAGGAGGTCAACACATTACAAGCATATTAAAAATATTTTTTAATTCCTCTTTTTGTCTCACTTTTGGTGCATGTATTTTCCTATTTTTTTTCCTTAATTCAATTTAACACTTCCCCAGGTTATATATTTCAATTATTATCTTCATAATCACTAAGCTAGTTTTTATTCAAATCAATTCACCATCTTTATGTCAACTATAAGCAAAATGTTTTAATAATATTTGTGGCTATATGTAAGGATAAAATGTTTATGTTATTTTGTGCTCGATGAATTTATAATTCATTGGAAGAGAATCACCTAATTATAAACAAAACAAAACAATGAAACAAAAAAACCCTGTTTTTAAATAAAATAATATTTTGTTTTATACTAAATGACATAGGACAGAAATAGCCAACTACTTATATATAGCTATCCTACAGTCTTAACATTCTTCTAAAGACCACATTTGTCCATAATATTACAGCATTATGCAAAACCGACCAGACAAGTAGGAAGTAGCAAGTACTCTGAATACTTTTAAAACACAGGCATGCTGGAAATAAAAGGGGAAATATGAAGATTCAGGAGCTGTCACATATGTAAAATTTTTTAGGAATGCGCTGGTCTAAGGCAAGCCAGGATAGCCTATCTTAGCTAAAAGACAAGTTGTTGCAACATATTCCCCTATCAATAAATCACAAAGTGGTATAGCACTCGGTAGGTCTCAATGGAATTTTGAAACTGTATGTACTGAGCTGGAGAAAAACTCTCCAACCTATTCTCAGGGCATTTGAAGGGTTATCAATTTTAAGTGAGGCCAAAAGGGACCTCAGTGGTGGGTGGTGGGTGGGTGACTCAGTTGGTTAAGTGTCTGACTTTGGCTAAGATCATGATCTCACGGTTCGTGAGTTTGAGCCCCTCAATGGGCTCTGTGCTGACAGCTCAGAGACTGGAGCCTGCTTCAGATTCTGTGTCTCCTTCTCTTTCTGCCCCTCCCCTGCTCTCTCTCTCTTTCTCTCACTCAATAATAAAATAAACATTCAAAAAAGATAAAAATAAATAAATTTAAAAAATTAAGTGAGGCCAAGAATAAGAAATGCCTCTGTAGCAGGTCCCAGGCTATAAAGATATCTACTCAGCCATGCCAGTCATATGACCCAGCAGATCTGATAATGTTATATGTAGCTCTGGTGAATACGGACGCTGCGTGGAATCTCTGGAAATTACCAACAAGTGTTATTGCAGAGCCCTAGGGTTCTGATGGAAGCCATCATCCTTCTGTGGCAGAAGACTGGAATGCTAATGTTCTTTATCATGAGAGAATAGATAATTCTGTGCTCATCTTGAGTCAGTTATTGTCTGAATCACGAAATCGTATAGTTGAGTGGTGCTACACAATCCATGATACAACAGAAACAGTACATTTAGGATCATATCTGAGGTCTACAAGATATAAGTAAGGTTAGAGGGTTATTTTATTTATTCTCCTCATTCTTTATTCTTGCTTTTTAAGTTTGTTTCCTTCATAAACTATGTGCATACAAGCCTGTTTCTCACCCTCTGCTTTCTGGAGGTATCCATGCTATCCAAGCAAGTGACTTAACTTCTCTCCACCTGCGTGTCTTCACTGGATTGAATTGGAAAGCAATCAGTAATATTTGTCTCAGGGTGCCTGGGTGGCTCAGTCAGTTAAGTGTCTGACGCTTGGTTTCCCCTCAGGTTATGGTTTTACGATTCGCTGGACTGAGCCCTCCATCG
The DNA here is from genome assembly GCF_016509475.1 of Prionailurus bengalensis. NCBI lineage: Eukaryota > Metazoa > Chordata > Mammalia > Carnivora > Felidae > Prionailurus > Prionailurus bengalensis. The sequence continues at coordinate 70,341,824 of NC_057344.1, read as the reverse complement.
GGTTCTGCACTGACAGAGCAGAACTTGCTTGGGATTCTGTCTCTCTCCCTGTCTCTGCACCTCCCCTACTCCCCACCCCCTCTCAAAATAAATAAATAAACATTTAAAAAATAATACTACATCTCTCATCTGATTGTCATAAAGATTAAGTGAGGTACCAATTGTAAACCACTTGAAACAGTGCCTGGCACATAATAAGCATTTTATATGTTGTTAATAATTTCAGAACGATGAGGATAAAATTTTTAAAGATTAAATATGATCACCTCATATATATATATATTTTTTTTTCCATATATATATATACACACATCTATATATAACATTTTCTAAAATAACTTCCTATTTATATTGCCTTAAACTCCCAAACTTTTCTCTTTTCTAGGCCATTAGAATTAATGTTATCTAGACTCTAGTCCCATAATGAACTTCTGATGATAATGTAAAACATGAGATATTAGATCTCTCAACATAATGAAAATCTTTCACTTAGAATAATAATAGAATTCCCAAATGAACAAATTGAAGATGCTGCTGATAACAAAATCTGAGCAGTAGTTACAAACTACATTGATATCAAGGGAAGGACTTTAAACATACAATTTCCAGATTATCATTATAAGTAGATGGATGGATGGATAGATAGATAGATAGATAGATAGATGATAGATAGAAAATAGATAGATAGATTCCTACTTCTTGGAGCTGTGGAGAAAGGAAGCAGGTATAGGTATAGAATCTTATGAATCCTATTTCTAATGGTCCATTTTCTTAAGGAAGTAGGGAGGATCACACCTGTGATGTTTCCCTTAGACCACCGACAAGCATCCTGATTCTATCTTCCTCCTATAGAAAAACAGTTCATTCACATGAATATATATTCACTCAAACAGCCTCTATCTAGACTTCCACAAGAAAATACTTTTAAGAACTATTGAATTATTATTTCCTAATGTGCCATTTCTTCAAATATTCCACAGAATTATTCTCATCAGGTCTCTTTTCCTCAAAAGTATAATGAAATACATTATTTTTATTATAAAGAAAAATATTTCTATGATTAATATATAAATAGGCAAAATATATGTATTTTTTCATACTCTTAGAGAAAAAGGAAGTTTAATAAAGGTTTATATCTGCATGTAAGAAATTGGCTGACAATGACAGTGAAATCTGGATAACAACAACAAAAATATCTCCCAAAGCCTTTTTCTTCAGTATTTTGGGTACTTGAAAGTATTGTTAAAATATATTTTTTCCATTTTCAACATTCTTCCTGTCATAAATGTTATTATCTACCATGGAGGCAGCCTTTATGTTCAGCTATCACCCACAGACATGAGCCACACTCCATGTATGCATTATAGTATATTAAAAAAAATCTCAGGTTGAAATATTGCACACAATCAAGTGCTGTTACAGGGATTTTATCACTAAGTGGATTTGGTAGAGAGTATTAAAGGATTCATCTAAGTATAAAAAAAATCACTTGAGAATCATTCTTGTTTCTCATTTGCCCTCTAGGTAAAATGCTGCCTCTCTTCAATCATATTTTTGGAGACTAAAGTGTTATTGACTATACAGTCATTCTTCAGAGAACAATGTTAAACACATCTGCTCTGGATTCAACCCCTCCCCTCATCACATCCATCTATTGTTATGCAGAGAAAGAGGGAGAATGTATAATAGATGAGAAGGTTATTATTTTATAACACTTGTCAACCTGACACTTAAAAAAAAAAAACCTGCAGGGAAGTTTTGTTTTGAATAAATGACATTTTTCTCTTATGGAATCAAATCAATATTTCTTAGTAAATCAAAAGAAGATGTAGATTGCAAAGAATACAGTAAAGGTGTCTAATCATGTCTGAAAGGTAAATACAAGCACTATACCTTGTCACCATTCCATGCTGAGATATTAGCAATTTTCTTTTACCATTTACTTTAAATATTAGAGAGCTTGACTCACTTGACCTTAAAAGATACTGCATATCAAAGGTGGAGTGGAAATAGTTTCCAGATGCCAAAAAGAGGGATCTTTTGGGATCTTAAATTGTATGCATTGTTTTTACATATTTAATTCAGATTATTTTGTTTCCATGTAAGTCAGATTAATAAATGAAAGCTTGGTTTCTCCTTCAGTCTGAGATGAGGCCCTAATAATTCACCCTTCCCAATTATAAAAGAGAAGATATTCTTCTCAATTCCTTACCTTTGCATTCAGCTTTTACCTAGTTTATATTTCATGATACCAAAGTGTATTACTTACCAGACACCCACCAATACCAGAACAGCTCCCTTTGTGAAATATGTCACCATGGTGCTTAGAGGAGAGTATGAAATAATTGAATACATCACCAAAAAACATGCAAGCACAATGCTAATTTTCCTTGTTTTTATAACTAGATATCTCTATGTGGGGTCACATAGAGAATCCACAGAATTCTACTAACTAAGTTATAAAAGGAATACAGATTTATTTTCTGTCATTGTTGAGTTTATATACAAGAGGATAAGAAATAGACTGAAGAGTAAGATCCCATTAGAGGTACATAGAAGAAAGAACAGAAGACCAAATTGAGATTCCTCCACATGCCCAAACTGAAAAAAACAGGATAAAATACTCCTCTAACTGGAGCTCAGAGGGAAGACCAACAGTCCCAGATAAGTAGGGAGTTGATGTAAGAAAAATGGCTTTCAAGATACAGTAAGTAGAAGGGCTGACCACCTTGAATTTGAACAAATGACAAGTGATACATCACAGCAACATGGTATCAATGATAAAGACCATAGCTAATAAGAAAGTGGGGGAGGGGGTTGATGGTAAAGAAAGAGAAATAAAAGAAAGAAAGAAATTTAGTAAAGAAAAACAAAGAAATGAAATAAGGAGTTCATTTTGTAAGAAAACATAATGGAATGACCAGAGGAATATATAAAGACAAGAAAATAGAAAACAAATTCAAAAATCTAAGACCACAATGATGAGGTTAAAAACTATTATTATCTAAAAAGGGTAAGCTAAGGAAATAAATAATCAAAACAGACACTTGAAACAACTATATTACAGAACATCCAATAACAGAAGCTCACAGGTGAAAATCTGGTCCTTGGACCGAAAGAACTTGTGTTCATCAGTGTGAACACAAAAGAGAAAACAAAGACAAAAAAATCAGAATCCAAAGTTTTTATCGATTAAACAAGAACACTTGTGCTTTCAAAAAAAAAAAAGGGTAAGAAACATTGAACACCCTTGAAAACCCAAAATATGCTTGGATTTCAGAATATGTATGTTCATCTCCAAAACACAAAGCTCTGTTAACCTCCTTATCTCATTGCACCTCTGCAATAGCCACATGAGGTTAGAAGATCTAACTTTTTTCTATTTAACAGATACATGAACCGACGTGCACAGAAATTGACTTGCCCAAGATGAAGTGCAAAGGAAGTTAAGGAGAAGTTATCAATTTAAATCTTCTTACTTAGAGCTGATGCTCTCTTTTGTTATGGAAAATTGAGTGCAAGTGGCCAGGTAAGGAAAACAGCAGTGGTGTGGGAAATATTAAGTGTGAAATTCTGAAGGCAGGATTAGAGCATGGTCGTTTATTTGTCATTTAAAAATGTCATATATTTCTTTGTATGTAAGTTCAGGTATTTTATTTCAAATGATGTCTCCAGATAAAAACTGAAAATAACTCAAATTGGATGAAATACAGCAGCAGATTCCTATGGGGACCAATTACAAATAAACAGCCTCATTAAAGCTGTAAATGCTTATAGAGTACATCAGAGTAGGAACATCCAACAGTGAAGCACAGGTGTACACAGTTACTACCAATATTTAGCATAATTTAAATTTGGAACATAATTTAAAGTAATTTATGGGAAATGTAGGCATAGGAGGATCTCCTAACCCAATAATGATAGAAGAAACTAGATGATTGAGATGTCTACTTTGTTCTGTATTGTGTTTGTTCAATTTGCCCTCTCTCCCTATTTCGGTTTCTCCTTTCATTTTAGAAACTCTCTGGTGCTTTCTGTAATTCATTGTTGTGCCCCACATTGACCTTCCCCCTTCGAAAATTATTCTGTATCTGTTCATATATTCTCCTCATTTATACAAGTGATTACATTCTTTCTTCTAAAGTTTTAGAACTAACTCTCATTAACATGACTAGGAGGATATTTACCAATATATATCTTAAAGTGCAAATACATTTCATAAGATGAATTTCTTAAAGAGACGAAATTTAGAGGAATGGTTAATTAAGGATGATGGGACACAAAAAGTATGATTATAAAGAAATGCCTGGAATTAAAATTTCCATTTTGCTTTCTAATAACAGAAAACTGAATTTACCATGGTGGATTCATTTCTACCACACCCAATACATTTCATCAATATGAGTCAATGCATTTTTATTGAGACTAAAATGAAATGTAACTAGCAGAATTCATTTTAATGTTTTCAAAGTCAATAGTAAGTAGCTCTATAAATAAGAATGATGTCTAGGGAAAAAGTTAATTTATTCTCAAATTGAATCCACAAACTAAATTTACTGACTGTGATTTTTACGTATACATTGGGGAAAATGGTTATCTTACACTAAATTATTTGAAAATCACTTTTGTGCCTGCCTAGAACCTAGTTAAATTTGATTTTTAAATTGTTGAAACCTGAAAATGTAAGTAGTCTGTATGTGTGACCTTAATCACAAATATTAACACTCTTGGCTATAGTTTCCTCATCAATAGAATGACTATTGGATAAAGTAAATGAGGTGCTTTTAACTTTGGAACAAATAATCTTTTGTTAAGAAACTGTATGTTAGCCTCTCTCTTGAAGACATTTCTGAATGTCCTAGAATTTTATTGGCAAAATGACGTGTAGCTTCCTGTGTGCATTGCTTTGGAGAGAAGATCTATACATTTCCTTAGATTCTATGCAAAGCAGACTACATGTTTCTTTACCTCTCTTTTATTGATGCTGTCATGTTCTATCTGTCGTTCACTGACTGCAGAAGAATAATCTATGAAGGTTGTTGAAAATATGGATCATTGGGACACACCAAAAAAGTTCCTGATTCAGGAGGGTCGGGGTCAAGTTTACATGAGAAACACTGCCATATGCCACAGGACCCATCAAAATTAAGGATGTGATAACCAAAATGTAGTTTAGAGTATTTTAAAAATGATAAAACAATATGCTTTTACAGTCTGTGCGGATTAGTATAACAGATTTTCTGAGAAGCCAAGCCCCTTAACGTTTCTTTATTGATATGTTAATTTTTATGAAGATGGCTCTCCTGTCTACTTTCACAAGAAGGGCAAAGATTGAAGATGAAGATCCACTGAGTGGTTTTAAGTTTGTGTAGAATGTCTTATAAAAGGTTTCAATGTGTAGGAAAACAAAACTATTAACTAAAATAAGGTTTGAGTTCCATACACCCACTATACTACCCCTGCAGATTTAATGTAGCTGCTTTAGCTCTGGGGATTTTAGTTTGTTTGTTTGCTTGTGGTTATGGTTGTGTTTTTTTTTCTTTTTCCTCTGAATTGGAAAGATCTAATTTTCTTCCTATAAAGTGGCCATTTTTTTTCTGCATTACTTGTAATTCTACAGAGGTTTATATATTAAAGGAACTCTAAAAACAATCATGTCACTATGGAATCAAAGACATTACTTTTAAATTTCTTCATTCCATTCCTTATCACTTCCACAAAGTCATCTCCTTTGAAGTCATTGAAGTCTCCTCGAGAATTTTCAGGGGGCATGAGACAACACCAGTTATATTTCTAATTATTACTGATAAGAAATGGAAATATCTACTTTGTCCAGATGAGGTCATTAGCTAAAAGCTAAAGAAATGACTGCAATACATTAAAACATTCATCTAATTCACTCTTTAAAAAGTCCTGCCAGGCTGAAAAATGAGGAATTTAACAAAACATAAATGTTCTCATAAAGCCCTTTATATTCAGTTGCAGCAAATTAGGACTTTTTCTTTAAAAAATACAATAAATAAATCACTGGTGTCTAACGCGTTTAAGGAAGTAATCATTAAATAAATGTCAAATAAAGAACAAATTCAGACTTAGTAGAGACTTTATTCAAGGGGATAGTTGTAAGGTGAGAAAAGGCGCTATTACAATAGAAAGTGCTAACCTTAGATCAACAAACGTCTTAGGAGTGAGTCAAAAAGGGCATTTCCCTTACAGAGAAAAGTGAATATAGCTAGAAAGAGCAGGGTGTGGGCAGGTTGGATGAAGGGCTTGTATGATAGGATGGTGGAATAATCCTATCATACCCTGGGGGCACCCAACCAGCTCCCTCATAGGGCATGTGACTCTTGACCTTGGGGTTATAAATTCTAGCCCCATGTGGGGTATAGAGATTACTGAATAAAATCTTTAAAAAAAAAAAAAAAAAAGGAATGCTTTACCCTATTTACCCTGAACTCAGTCTATACCCAGGTGAGCTCTGAAGAAGGGCTGTAAGATGGCCCAGGCTGAGAGTGGCTCAAAAGCTAGGAACCTGGGGCAAGAAGAGAAGCTTGACCAAAATTTGCTTAATAAGCATTTGGTTCCAAAGGATCGGTGGGGATAACAATTCATCAAATCATTTATGAGGCAGAGAATAGGAATCTGGAGAGTATGTCTGGTCATGTCATAAGTAAACAAAGAGCATGCATGAGTCTTACCCAAGTTATCTAGAGAAGAGTGTTTCTTGCGGTTAAGCTGTACTCCAGAACCCCAAAATGTGGAGGATTTCTTCCCCTTCACTGTTATCCAGGCTCACAGGAATGTGATAAAAGCCAACATAGTTAACAGATTTTTCCAAATGCCATAGTAAAATACCACCTGCATTTTGTATTTCTACCTCATTGTACATTCTTTATAGACAGAAAATAATTCTCTTTGGTCTAGAGATGCCCTTCTCTTGGGGGAGGGGTGGGGTAGTAGAATAGGGTATCTAGATGTGATAGATAAATGCAAAGCAGAGTAGAACGAGCTTCCCTTACTGGTGAAAATTCAGAAAAGGAGCCATTCAGCAATGCATACTGCCCTGTCACTGAATCGAGCTTTGCCATGGCCACCCCATACAGAAGTGGTTTCAGACAGAGAATGTGGTTTAAAAAAAGTGTCTCTGCCAGCCAATTTTAGACTCATGGAATTTTTTTTTAAATGTTTTATTTATTTTTGGAGAGACAGACACAGCGCAAGCTGGGGCGGGGCAGAGAGAGAGGGACAGAATCTGAAGCAGGCTCCAGGCTCTGAACTGTCAGCACAGCCCAGTGCAGGGCTCGAACTCACAAACCACAAGATCATGACCTGCCGAAATCAGATGCTTAACCGGCTGATCCACCCAGGTGCCCCTAGACTCATGGAATCTTATATCTGGACTATGAGTTAAATTTACAGAAAGAACATTGCTTTTCCCAATAAAACGAGTTGATACTGCTCATTATGTTCTAAGCACATGCTGTTTGCTGGGTTGCCAGGCATGAAGGCAACATTCATACGTAAGTTTATTTTTTTTAATTTTTATTTATTTATTTTAATTCAAATATAATTAACATTCAGTGTCCTGTTGGCTTCAAGTGTACAATATAATGATTCAACAAGTTTATACATTACTCAGTGCTCATCGTGATAAGTGTACCTTTAATCCCCCTCACCTCTTTCACCCATCCCCCTCCTTCCTCTGTCAACCACCAGTTTATTCTCTGTATTTAATAATCTGGTTTTTAGTTCATCTCTTTCTATATTCTTTTGTTTTCTTAAATTCCACACATGAGTGAAATCATATGGTATTTGTCTTTCTCTGACTGACTTATTATACTTAGCTTTATACCTTCTAGATCCATCCATGTTGTTGCAAATAGCAAGATCTCATTCTTTTCTATGGCCGCATAATATCCCATTGTATATACACATATATATACAATGGGATATGTATGGTATCCCATTGTATGCCCATGTATGTATGGTATATGTATATATACCACACCTTCTTTATGTGTTCATCTATCGATGGACACCAGGGTTGTCTCCATATCTTGGCTATTGTAAAAAATGCTGCGATGAATATAGGCGTGCATACATTTTTTTGAATTAGTGTTTTGTTTTCTTAGGGTAAATACCTGGCAGTAGAATTACAGGGTCATATGGTAATTATATTTTTAATTTTTTGAGGAACCTCCATACTATTTTCCATTATTTTACATGGTGGCTGTACCATTTTGTATTCCTACTAACAGTGCATGAGGGTTCCTTTGTCTCCACATCTTCGTCAGCACTCATCCTTTCTTATGTTTTGATTTTAGTCATTCTGACAACTGAGAAGTGATACCTCACTGTAGTTCAAATTTGCATTTCCCTGCTAATAAGTGATGTTGAACATCTTATGTGTCTGTTAGCAATCTGTATGTCTTCTTTTGGAAAAAAACTGTCTGTTCATGTCTTCTGCCCATTTTTAATTGGGTTATTAGTTTTTGTTTTTGTTTTTGTTTTTGTTTTTGTTTTGGTGTTGAGTTGTATAAGTTCTTTGTATATGTTGGATATTAACCTCTTATCAGACACATTACTTACAAATATCTTCTCCCATTTGGTGGGCTTTTTGTTTTATTTGTTTGTTTATTTTATTTATTTATTTATTTATTTATTTATTTATTTATATTCTTTCACAGTGCAAAACCTTTTTATTTCGGTGTAGTCCTAATAGTTTAATTTCACTTTTGTTTCCCTTGCCAAAGGAGACATATCTAGAAAAACATTTCTGCAGCTAATGTCGAAGAGATTACTGCCTATGTTTATGGTTTCAGGTCTCAGATTTAGATCTTAAATCCATTTTGAGTTTATATTTGTGTGGAAGAAAGTGGTCCAGCTTTTATTTTTTCCATGTAGCTATCCAGTTTTCCTAACACCATTTGTTGAAGAGATCACCTTTATTCCCATTAGATAGTTTTGCCTCCTTTGCCATAGATTAACTGACCTTATTACCATGGGTCATTCATATTTAATTTTAAATCTTCAGGAGTAACAACTCGTAGGCTACTTTCAAGGTTTATATGTGACCTAATGCTTCTAAATCAAATTTAGCATCACTCAAAAACAGATTCTTAAACATTCCCATTGAATAAGCAATATAAATTCAATAATCAGCTTAGACATATCTCTGTACCTCCTTTTACCCCCTTTTCTTATCATCACCACCATCATTTAAAACAAAGTACACAAGATGTGGCATAATTGGCCTGTTTTCAGAACCTATATGCCGTATGTCCATTTTCTCATCTGGCTGTTTCTCTCTGCTTCCTTCAGGGGAAAGCCATTGATCAGCAAGCTATTGAGGGACACTCCTCCACCGGTGGAAATCGAATTCCTCTATTAGATTTCATAAAGGGTCATGGAGTTTCATTAGACACGCAAAGGGAAGATAGATTTGTGCAAGCTTCCTCGAGGCCAGAACAGATGGAATGCAGCTCTTCCTGTACCAAGACGAAGTGGACCTTGGCCTCAGGCCTGGTGCTTTTAGAGTGTTCAGCAATTCTTATGATTGGGGAAAAGCAAACATGTATTTCAACAGCTAGTTCTAAAAAGAAAGAGACATAAAACAATGGAGCCTATTTCCATGGGCACCATATGGAATTGTTATTTTAATCATCACTCTATATAATCACACATTTAAAAAATATATATATATTCTCTATAATTAGCCCTTAAATTTTAACTGCCCTTTGGTGATTAAATTTTCTAATCCAATGTGTTCCTGCTGTCAATTTAAACATGACTTTAGCTTATAAAAATATTGATGAATGTGGAAAAACACCTAGATTACAATGTTGCATACCTAAGAAGTGTAGTCCTAGAATTTGACCAGGTATGATATAATGAAAAGGTGTAATAGTTTTACATATATCGCCGTATGTTAAAGGTATCATTGAATAGGATGAGGAAACACTATAAGTAAGTACTAATAATTGATTAGAAGCTAAGAGGAAGTATTGAATATCATTCTGGTCCATGAATTTTTCAAGATTTATACCTCTAAAGTATACATAAATAACTGTTATAACTACAGTCCATAGATCAAAATATAAACAAATATGATTATCTAATTGTCTTAAGCTGTATACTTTAGTAGAAAATGGTGTATACATGTTCATACCAAACAAATCAAGTTTGTGAGCTTTGACTAGCTCACCTGGGCTTGACTTCCAGCCTCACCACTAATCTTGGGCAAGCTATGTCAGATGAGCCACTCCCTATCTCATTTCATCAACTGTACTGTGGATATTAAAATAATCCTAATTTCAAAGTTTTTTCTACCAATGAAAAGACCTAATTGACTATTATAAAGCTCTTGAAAATCCCTAGCATATTTTAAACAATAAATGTTAGCTATCATTAGGATACACAGCTTTAGCAAAGACTCATTTTTCTGTGTGCTCTAAATGAATCTGTTTCTTTATTATGTGGTCTTACTATGATGATTATTGCTAACTGATTGCAAGATAGGCACTGTGCTAAGTTAAGCATCATACACTCACTCAAACACACACACACACACACACACACACACATACATAAAATTTCATTTGATTTTTTCACCATCTAGGGTTTATAACTATTATTATAATGCCTGCAATACCAAACAGGAATTGAGGCATAGAGTTGCAAAGTAACTTCTCCAAGATCATAAACCATTTAAATAATGGGGACAAACACTACCTTAAGCATCAACAAAACCTAGATTTTCACTCAAGATATATAATTTACAAGCTGTACTATCTAAAGCAAGCTAACTGTCTGGCTTATGTCCTTACCTGTAAAATAGGAGTAACATTATGTATTCCTTCCTGTTTCTTGAGTTAGTAGAGAGAATCAAATGATGTAATAATGATGAAAACACTCCAACAAGTGGAATATGAATTGAAGATTCCTCAGTGTATGGTACATAGGTCTCTTTAAGAGTGCTTCAGATTCCATTGTTCTTAGCCACCTCCTCAGTGAGCATGGAGCCTGGTTTTCCTTTGATGGACATTCCTGTTATTTCCTGCAGTAGTTTCTGAAGGAAAGGAGGGTCTTAACATCTATAATCATAGCTGGTGTCTGAATGTGAACGTGTGGGGCTTTTCTTCCCTGCCTGTGATTCCTGGGCTTCCAGGAAATGTAGCTGCCATGTATAGATCTCATTTGAAATGCTGAATTCCAATAAATTTCTCCTCCTTGGGCCTTAAGATAAATTTGTTCTGCTTCTCCAAACTATTTAGGAGTTACCAAAATGGAGCTGCTGAGATCCTAATGACCCAATCCATCTTCTATAACACAACTATCTCCTCAAAATGAAGACTCTCACGAGCATTTGGGGAATTGGGTGTTTGAAAGACAGAGATTCAGGGACTATGGCTAAACTCTACCTCATGTTCTCAAACGAGGAGCCATCAGGTCCTCTACAACACAGGCCTTGTTATTCACTCTGCCCCCTTCTGCCCAGAATCCTGTTTGTCTCCTAGTGTTTGTAAACTCAGGAGTCTTATCTTCTCTCTGACTTCTTTAAAGGACCCACAGTTTATCAAGCAAGTCTGAATCCACCCCAAACTTTGAATCTGACAATAATATAACTTTAAATCTGTCAGAATATGTTTTATAAAATTGACATTCTACCCTTATACCAATAATATGAAAGAAAAAAATATGGATATATGAATATGGCAAGTAATATGGAATCATAACTATGGTTATATTGCTTGCATTATAATCTTAAAATGGGGAGAATCTGAAAAAAAATACTGTTTTTTAAACATCTTTATGGAGTTATGACTTTAAATTTATTTTTTACCTTAGCCATCATCCAAATGGCATTGCTGAATAGGATTCAACCTATTAACTCCCAAAAGGTGATGCATACTTTAACACTCAGATCTGAGACTCCCTAAAGAAGTAGGGGAAGGAATTATGAAGATAGACAATCTTCTTGTTTCCTTAAAGTGGGTGTAGTTTCAAAAATGCCCGCGATGGTGGTAAAAGAACAATGGAACCAAATAAAAGGGCCACTATTTGTTATATTCTGATATATTGAGGATCAAAAAAAAAAAAATTATAGTTAATTACAAGGGTTCTTACCCAGCGACAATTTGCCACCCGAGAGACATTTTAATTGACTGAAGACTTTTTGGCTGTTACCACAAGGGGACGTGGAACTGGCTTCTGATGAGTAAAGACAGGGGTATTCCTAAACACCCACAATGCACAGAATAGCTCCCCACAAAAAATTTTACAATTTCAAGTGTCAATAGTGCTTAGACTGAGGGGTGCCTGGGTGGCTCAGTCCATTAAGCATCTGACTCTTGATTATGCTCACGTCATGATCTTATGATTCATGGGTTTGAGCCCCACATCAGGCTCTACGCCATCAGTGTGAAGCCTGCTTGGGATTCTCTCTCTCCCTCTCTCTCTGTCCCTCCCCTGCTTGCTGGCTCGCTCTCTCTCTCTCTCTCTCTCAAAATAAATACATAAACATAAAACTTTTTAAAACTACAGGGCTTAGACTGAGAAACGCTTAACAATGGAAAAAATTTCAGTTCATAAACAAACTCCAAACGGGGAAAAACTACCTAAATGTAAATTAAGGTAGTTGTTTGCAAAAGAAGGGTAAATGTAATACATGTTTTTACCTTACTTTTAATGTGTGACTGAATTTGTCACCAGCTAGACCCCAACACCTGACATTTACTTCCTGCCTGCTTGTACTCACTAATCTTTGTCTAACATTTTCCCTTAAACTCTTCTTTTTGGCTTACATCGTAACTCAGGCAAATGAAACTGAAATCATCCCTCAGGTGATGGTGACTGCCCTCACAAGACCTGCCACCAGCCCAGACCACCCACACCTTTTGAGCTAAGTCCCCGACTAGCGCCCATGCAGCTGTACCATGGAGTGACCTTTGGAAGGACCAACAAATACCTTTACTTCATTATGCTAAAATCTCTGCCCAGGGAGGAGCCTCAGCCTCATTTACATAACATACAATGTGAGGACTGGCATTTTTCTTTAAGGTGCAACTTTATGCTTACCTCTACATAGGATGACAAGGCATCCCTATCTAAATACTCATTCTAACCCTAAGCCAAGGAACCCATTCACTCTGTCTCGGGGATTCTTGGCTTTGGAAGCCACTCCCCGTAATCTCTTTATTTGTTGCAGATAAAAGTTTTCTTTGTGCGACAACTCAATCTGGTGCCATTTGTGACTCATCAAGGAGCAAACTCATGTTGCTTCATTGACATATCTGAGTGTGCTGATCTCAGGATTTTATTTGTTTTTATTAAGAATATGTGTGATCAAAGATATTTATTATTTGTTATCTGTGTGACGGGGGATGGTAGACAAAAGGAATGATGAGTGAGCCCAGCTGAACCAGAAAACCAAGAACTGTATTGTAAACAAGAAGAGTGGTCAGCAGAAATGGCCCTACAAAACAATCGGTTAGAAATAGGTTTTAATGGTGGATTGCAGGACCGTAGTGCAATCGAATGTCTGTAAGAGGATGTGGAAGGTGCAGACTCAGCTGTCTTAGAAGGGAAATCTCTGTATGGTTCTACTAATTATAATGAGGTATTAACAAGATATGGTGAAGCAAATAATTATATGAGGTATCTGTAGCCCAAACTCAATGGATAAGGGAACAAAAGAGGAGGTGAAAGAAAAGGAATCAGTTTAGAAAGTCTGTGAAATAGCACATGAACTTGTACTAAAAGAGGGAGCCATATCAACTAGTATAGACTTGGAATTGAATCCCCTTGGGCTAAAAACAGGCCTTATTTTCAGACCAAGAACAAATCGTTAATAAATCAGAACCTGATATCTTGGCTTGAAAGAATATTATTTGGGGTACACTGCTAAGATTAGGCTATCCAAGGATATGAATGCAAATGCAAATTTTCAAGCCCATAAATCCAGGTATCAATATCTATATAGTGATTTAAGTGTCAGTATAACAATACGATTTGTAATAATTGAGCTATTCTGTGCATATTTAATTTGTCTTACGAGTTGAAGTATTGAAAAGATCTCTTATATCAGATTGTTATTTTTATTGACATTCAGGGCTGGCTGGGTAAACAACTTTTAAAAGGTTAGAATACTGGATTTATGAACGTATATTTATATTCATTAGAAATGTAAGTAGTATATAAATTTATAGGAAAGTTGCCTAATGATTTACAAGCTTAATAAATTGAACGATAAAAAAGCAAAAGAAGAGGCAAGTGCTCCTTTCCATACACAATAGTCTCCCAAGATTTAATAATGAGAAATTGCAATAAGGAGTATCAGCAAGTATGGCCCACAAGTCAAATCTTGCCTGCTGACCATGTATGTAAAGCCTTATTACCTTTTTAAGTAGTTGAAAAAAATCAAAATAAGAATAAAATTTTTTTAATGTTTTTTTTTTTTTTTAATTTTTTTTTCAACGTTTTTATTTATTTTTGGGACAGAGAGAGACAGAGCATGAACGGGGGAGGGGCGGAGAGAGAGGGAGACACAGAATGGGAAATAGGCTCCAGGCTCTGAGCCATCAGCCCAGAGCCCGACGCGGGGCTCGAACTCACGGACCGCGAGATCGTGACCTGGCTGAAGTCGGACGCTTAACCGACTGCGCCACCCAGGCGCCCTTAATGTTTATTTATTTTTGACAGAGAGAGAGGGAGAGAGAGAGAGAGAGAGAGAGAGAGAGAGAGAGCATGAGTGGGGGAGGGGCAGAGAGAGAGGGAGACACAGAATCCGAAGCAGGCTCCAGGCTCTGAGCAGTGAGCACAGAGCCCGACGCGGGGCTCGAACTCAGACTGCGAGATCATGACCTGAGCCGAAGTCGGATGCTCAACCGACTGAGCCACCCAGGCGCCCCAAGAATAATATTTTGTAACATATAAATTATATGGCAACCAAATTTTAGTGACCTTGTGTTCTTCATTGTGCTATTGGAACACTGCTACACTCATTCACTTATATATTTTTGTAGTATAATGGCAGAGTTAGCTAGTTGTGACAGAAACTATGCTGACAGAACTTAAAATATTTACTATATGGCCCCTTACAGAAAGTTGGCCAGTCCTTGGGATGGCAGTTATTAGAGTGGCCTTTAGAATAGGACTAGGTTTAAATGCCAAGTCTTGCTACTACTAGTCACGATTCCAATGAATTTCTTAAACTTTGAGAACCTCACTGCCCCGTCTGTGAAATGGAGACAATTTTACCATCTACCTTATAGAGTGGCTATAAAGAGTAAATATTTGACACATGTAAAGCACCTAGAAGAGGGCCTGGAAACAGGGAGTCCTTTACAAAGGCTTTTATTAACACCAACTGGTACTGGGCTTACTTATTGCTAGTGTTAGAATGATGGTGGAGGACTGCATATGCTGTCAACTTGGAAATGTGCGATTTTAAAAGTTGCACACATATTTACAATCATAATCTAAAATTCATCTATCTTCTAAATGTCAGACCCCTGATGCAAAGCGGGTTGAACTTCCCTTGAACTCATCCCGAATCACAAAGAGTTGGCAGCAGAGGGAAGAATCATTGTGTGGTGGAACCACATGGGCTTTGGAAGCATTCAGGCTTCATAGGAATTATAATTCTTCCCCTGGCAACGTGGCTTAAAGCAGTTCAATATCCCTTTATCGAGCATTGCTTTTGTCATCTACATAAACACAAGATATATACCAGCATCACAAATGCATATACAGGTGCTCGGACCTGCTGAATCTCGAAGGATAATATGCAGATGTTTGCAATTAAAAAAAAAAAAGCTAACGTGCTTTTGGTGCACATGCAGGCAGAGCTGAGAATTACAAAACTGAAATGTTTATGTGAAATCTAAATGAGATAATGAATGTCAAACTCCTAGCAGAGGACCTGAGACAACCACTCTTCCCAAACCCAACACTTGCTAACATTCTGAATATCAGTCATTTAGGGTATTAGAAAACTTGAAGCTGGACTGGATGTCTTCATCCCAGAAAATGAGGAAGGATCATCTCTGTGCAGTAACAACAGGTAATGAACAGACCTTGCATAAAGTTGTCCCCCAAACTCTGGGGGGTAAAAATGCCTCTATCCAATGGTCAGAATTTCCTCAAACTCTTCATATTGGAAAAAAGACTGTTTCCAGAACCTTACAAAATCCTGTTAATGATTGATAGCATTAAAAGTTTTAATATAGGGGCACTGGGTGGCTCAGCCAGTTAAGTGTCCGACTCTTGGTTTCAGCTCAGGTCATGATCTCACGGCTTCGTGGGTTTGAACCCCACATCGGGCTCTGCACTGGAACTGCTTGGGATTCTCTCTCCCTCTCTCTCTGCCCCTCCCCCACTTGCACTCTCTCTGTCTCAGAACAAATAAATAATCTTTAAAAATGCTTCTAAAATTGTCTAAATATAAAAAGCACTTTCTCTAAGGGTGATATTGCTATCAAAATTAGACCCCTTCTCCTTAAACACAGTTGTGAGCCTATTAACGCTTTAAAATCATTGGAAAACTTGTAAGGCAGTGCTTCCCTAGCCCTGCTACTCTGGTTCAGCATCAATACAAAGTCTCATTAACCTTATCACTTTCTAGTCCTTGAGCACAATGGGAGATGTCAGGCAGCTGCCACTGTCTGTGTGCTCTAATGCATAAACTTAATGGGCTTGGAGAACAAGACTTCCAGCAGGGCCAGGAGCTATTCATAGGTACTTTTCAGCCAGCAAATATGTTATTCTGAACCACCCAGCTATTATTGGAATGTATGGAGCCCTTAATTTTGGTTTAATGGTGTTTTTGTAAGGGAGGCTTCCGATGAAACTTAGACCACATTTTAAAAGCCCAAGAAAAAGAAAAAGGACTCTCCTTCCCACATAGTCCCAGTGGCATTAAACAATGCCCTGTGATGAGGTCCTCACCTCCCCAGCTGCTACCGAACTGGTTTTGAAAGATAAATTCACCTTATGGATTCAACAGTGCGAAGTCTAAGGAAAGTTCCAAACTAAACTCTCCTCTCTTGGAATTATTGTAAGAGAAAACATTTTTAACTGGGCTTAATTGCCAGAGATGTCTAAAAGTTCTTTCTGAGGATAGAAAAAAGCAAGTCAAAATGTTGAACAAAGTATCTTTAGACCTGAGAGCCACAAAACCACTAACGTCATCCCCATCCCCACCACATGCCATAAATACAAATCTCTTTGTGTGTCATATTTAAGAGATGTTTGATATACAGGCAAGAATAGCTTTGTGAAATGGTGTACTCAAAATTTAGCTGGGAAACCAATCTTGTAGTTAAAACAATTTCAAAAAAAAAAAAAGAGAGAGAGAGAGAGAGAGAAATTTAGAAATCTATAATATTAGAAAAGGTATCCATTTTATGCTATTTGCTCTTTTAGTGGGTACCACTGCCATTCTCCATACAAAGAAGTCTCATTTTTAGAAAATGCCATAATACATTTTGTTAAATGCAATTGGATTGGGTAGAGTCTCAAAGAGCTGGGCCAGGGAAAATCAAAGGCGGGGTCAATCCTATGTTGGTTAATCAATATAGTTGACCAGTTGATCAGCAGAAACCCAAGAACCTTGCACCATCAAACAGTTTTTTTCTTTTTCTTTTTAAATTTTTTACTGTTTATTTATATTTGAGAGAAAGAAAGAGCATGAACATGAGCGGCGGAGGGGCAGAGAGAGAGGGAGACACAGAATCCAAAGCAGGCTCCAGGCTCCAAGCTGTCAGCACAGAGCCCAATGTAGGGCTCGAACCCACGAACGGTAAGATCATGACCTGAGCCGAAGTCGGACGCTTAACCGACTGAGCCACCCAGGTGCCCCATAAACAGTGTTTTTCTTATCCACTAACTTATAAAATCAAAAATGATTTTGGTGGTCACCCAAATGAGCTCTTGCCACTTTCTCCCCCTACACACTGATTATATACCACACACAAATTAAGTATATACCTTTTTACTTTATCCCTATCTGTGGGTGGTACTTCAAGGTATATAATTTATAGAGAGTTTCTGGATTTTTCTCTATGACTTTCACCATATCCAATCAGCTATTAAGTCATCTTTTTTTCCTTCTTTATGTGTCCTTTAAATTCCACTTTCTTTTCATTTCTACCACCCAAGTGAAAAGTCTTATTCCTTCTTACTCAGGCCATTGAAATACTCAATCTCTTTCTCACTATAATCTCACTTGTATAGTACTCCTTAGTCTATGTCAAGACATTATCTTTATAAAATGGACCTTTGATCATTGGGTTAGGATATTCTTTTTGTCCCTTTGCATTCATTTTACCCATTCTGCAACTCTTCTCTGTGTCTGAGAGGTTATCTTTGGCAGACAGAATCAACCAGCAATCATGTTCTCTGGTTTCCTTTCAGTTGGCCAGTGACAGTCGCCAACAGGAGGTTAGGAAGTAGGAGGACAGAGGTAAACATACCTTTTATCCACCACCCTGCTGGGCTGTGGTTTGGTGGTCGCCACATATGTCCCAGGTAAGGACATACTCCTATAAGATGACAGGCTCCAATACCTTCAGCTCCTTCAAATTCTGGCAATCACTTTCTCCTCCTACGTCTCCAAGTCTAATGTTTCGAACCCCACAGTGGTTTTCCCTTAACCCTGCCCATGGTTTTCCAGAGAGTTTCCATTCAATTCTCTTCAATCACCCTGTCAACTATTCCCTAATGGGATTCTGACTCCTATAATTATGCTCCTTCCCGATCAGGTACTTTCAAATGTCTTTTTATGACTCTAATATAAATTCCACTTTCCCATATCTGATTGTTAACCCCACTAAATTTAGCCCTAATCTATCAGTCTTAATGATCGTCAATTGTTCAGTTACAGGAGCACTACTGTCTAGTCAGACTACATCACTCACCCTGTCCCTCACATATCACATGTGTTCCCAAGTCCATTCCTTGATATAGAGAAATAATCTGGCTTGGCAGGTCAGCCTCTTTTTCTCTGAGATCTGCTCTCCATGTTTCATGTTATGCTATTAGCAGGTATATTTCTGCTATATGACTCTCCTCTCTATCCATAGAAAATTCGGCCATGCATACATACAAGATCTAAGTCCTGTTGTCAGGAACATGGATTTCTGAACAAAATTATCGGGACTAGATTCTTTGGATAATGGAATAACAGTAATGGGGCTGTGATAAAGGAAGGCCCATAATCATCCATCCTGGGCCCAATCCTTGAAGTTTCTTTGAAAAACTCTTCCTTGATTTCAGTGAGACACTAGAATGTCTTCTCTAATAAATTTTCCTCTGCCAGCTCAATTTGATTTCTTTACCTGTAAAGCAACCATCACTAACACACTAAGTTTCAACATTTCTTTCTTTTGGAATGACAGCATGCCTCACTCCATATATTTAAAGCAATGGTCTCCAAAGTTGTGAGCACCAGAGATGGCTAAATAGTGTGAGAAAAAAAATACTAGAATATCTGTTTTCTATCAAAACAACTTTATTTTTTTTTATTTTTTTTATATTTAAAAAAATTTTTTTCAACGTTTATTTATTTTTGGGACAGAGCATGAACGGGGGAGGGGCAGAGAGAGAGGGAGACACAGAATCGGAAACAGGCTCCAGGCTCCGAGCCATCAGCCCAGAGCCCGACGCGGGGCTCGAACTCACGGACCGCGAGATCGTGACCTGGCTGAAGTCGGACGCTTAACCGACTGCGCCACCCAGGCGCCCCTATCAAAACAACTTTAAATGATTTAAAAGTCAACTTATATTAGTATTTAATGTGCAGATTAACATTGGTGCCCTCACTCAGCCTGTAAGTCAACAGATGAGGTGTCCTATACATACAGAGATGGAAAGGGAAGAGTGGGGGTTTTATGAAGTGGATAGGTTGAGAATGGTATTATCTTTTTTTTATTTACTTTTAGCGAAAGTTAAATTATAATAGTTTATGTGTGCCCTATTAGATTGGCTTAAATGCTGAGTTTTTACAAAACAATGATGTGAGAAGGGAAGTGATTCTGATTTATTTCTGTAACATTCAGGGGTTCACTCTTTATGTCATGGCAAAGTACTTTAAAGAGCTGTCAAGCTTAAAGATAAATAAAGCATTTTTCTTTTAAAAAGATAAGTGTTCCAATATATTGAATTTTTGGTGATAAAAATTGCTATCTGTAGTGTGCTATCTAGCAGATATTTTTTTTTAAATTCAACCTTCACTGTATCCTTAAGATAAAAATAATATTTTAATAACAAATGACAGTAACTCCATTTTGAAAGAAACTCCTTTGAATTTGGGTATTTGTTAGAGTTTCTCTCAATGTGAGATTTTTATTTTATTTTTGTTGTAAAAATATGTCATTTACATAGACTTTATCATCTGTGCGTTAAAACATAGAAATAGAAATTTTGAACCAGTTTCACATTCTCCAAATAGACAGTATTATTAAGCTTTGAACTATTTGTTTAAAATATAAAAACGCAGCATATTCTAAACAATTCAGGAATAATCTATCAAGATCAGTTAGAATATAAATTAAGAACTAAATTTCAGTTAAACACTTTTCAAAATTAGAATAGAAAAATGTGTATCATAATTACCAAATATTTCCAATTATTAAACTCTCCAGTGAAATCTACATTTATTTCTCAGCTTTCACAGCCATCTTTTTAAAATCAGTATTATATTGGTGCTCCTGGGTGGTTCAGTTAGGTGTCCAACTTTGGCTCAGGTCATGATCTCATGGGTTATAGATTTGAGCCTCTTGTCAGGCTCTGTGCTGACAGCTCAGAGCCTGGAGCCTGTTTCAGATTCTGTGTCTCCCTCTCTCTCTGCTCCTCCCCCCATCTCACTCTGTCTCTCTCTTTCTCTCAAAACTTATTAAGTATTAAAAAATTTTAAAAAACAAAATCAATATTATAATATACTTAATTTAGAACCAAAACTTCAAAATATTATTCAAAATCAAAGCGTTAAAATTCACTTTTAAATATGCTGAAGGATTTTCAATAGTATTTATTAAAACCAAAGAATTTTGGGTATGACTAATAAAAATTAATGTAATAATTTAAAATGTCATTTATTTATTTTTATCTTATCCTAATTTTTCTCACGTATATACTATAATATATATAAACATACTGCTATAGTAATACATGTATCTAATTTATAAATAAATTATATAACATAACTTATTTTATGAAAATTGTATATTATATAGTATTCTATAGCATATTTATGTAATAAGTATGGTAATGTATTTACAACTTACATATAGTTATATTCTGTAAATATGTGCTCATTATTATGCAAATAAATTATACATATATACTTGTCTATAGTTGCAGGTGTTCATTTTTTTAACTATTAGGAGAATGGAATCAAATTTTTTAGACATGTCAGCTTTAAAGGTGGGGAATTAAAGACAAACAGAAGTTGCCCCAACTTCATCATTTTTGTATCTGTACTTGGCATTTTATTTTTTATATTTTCTCTCCTTTGGGGTATTTTTGAAATGTCCTATTGAAAAATAGAAATAGACCTGAAAGCAAGGTCTTCCTATAATTATAGCTGTAATAAGTTAAACTTGTAAATGGACAAATAATTTATAGATTTCTCAAGTAAGGGAGAAAAATACTTTGGGGGATCAGATCCAAATCAAGTTTGTCCTCTATAAGAAAAGCTTTTGAAACCAGGGATTCTCTTTTCACTGAATTCCTCTCAAAGATTGTGTAATTACTCTTAAGGTCCTTAATTTAATATTTATCAATTTTTATATTTTTTTAATTTTTTGTAAACATATATGTTGTCAATTCTATTATAGTTGACCCTGAACAAGAGGGATTAGGGATGCTGATCCCCATGCAGTTGAAAATAGATGTGTAACTTTTGACTCCCCCAAAACTTAACTATAGTTTATTGTTGACTAGAAACCTTACCAATAACATAAATGGTAGATTAACACATGTTTTGTATGTTATATGTATTACATACTACATTCTTACAAAAAAGTAAAATAGAGAAAAGAAAATGTTATTAAGAAAATC
Organism: Prionailurus bengalensis; assembly: GCF_016509475.1. NCBI lineage: Eukaryota > Metazoa > Chordata > Mammalia > Carnivora > Felidae > Prionailurus > Prionailurus bengalensis. The sequence goes on along the minus strand of NC_057344.1, from coordinate 70,319,765 downwards.
ATCAGGTAGGGAAAATATATTTATAGGACTACATTATATTTATATTTTTAAAAAATCCACACATAAGTAGACCCACACAGTTCAAACCCATACTGTTCAAGGGTCAACTGTGTTTTTGCTAGTTCTTCAGAAGCAATCATTGTGTTTTGTGGTTGTGTATATCTACCTTTTGGTCCTTTCTTCTGTGCTCATTTTTACTTGATCCACTCCTATGTTTCCTCATGACTATTTTGTGTCTTCTGTTTCTCCAAGCTTCCAAAATCTCTTTGTTTATTCTTTTTCATGGCAGATCATCTCACCTTCTATCTACTGAAGCAATCAGAAGAAAACTCCAAGAGCACTTGGGTGGCTCAGTTGGTTAAGCGTCCGATGTCAGCTCAGGTCATGATCTCACGGTCTGTGAGTTTGAGCCCTGCATCAGGCTCTGTGCTGACAGATCAGAGCCTGGAGCCTGCTTGGAATCCTGTGTCTCCCTCTCTCTGCCCCTCCTTCATTCATGCTCTCTCTCTCTCAAAAATAAATAAACATTAAAATTTTTTAGAAATAAATTAAAAAAAAGAAAACTCTGAGAAAGAAAGAATTCTAATAAATGCACCAACTCATGTTCCTGCATCTATGGCCCCCTTTGCTTCTATAACCAAGTTAGCTCTTTACCTAAGCTAGATCACATCGTCTCATCTGCTCAGACTTAGCTTTCATAATGATCCCTTGTCTTTCCTCCATTGTCACCATTTTCCTCTCAGCTTTATCTCTTCATTAGCATACAAACCATGCTTTATTTCTCTTACCTTAGAAAGTGAGTCAGATACCATATGTTTTCAGTCTTATGTGGATCCTGAGAAACTTACCAGAAGACCATGGGGGAGGGGAAGGAAAAAAGAAAGTTAGAGAGGGAGGGAGCCAAACCATAAGAGACTCTTAAAAACTGAGAATAAACTGAGGGTTGATCGGCGGTGGGAGGGAGTGGAAGGGTGGGTGATGGGCATTGAGGAGGGCACCTGTTGGGATGAGCACTGGGTGTTGTATGGAAACCAATTTGACAATAAATTTCATTAAAAAAAAAAAGTGAGTCCAGGGGCACCTGGGTGTCTCAGTCAGTTTCATCAGTTAATCGTCAGCACAGTGGGGAGCCTGCTTGGGATTCTGTCTCTTCTCTCTCTGCCTCTCCCCTGTTCACGTATGTGGGATGGTCTCTCTTTCACTCTCTCTCTCTCAGAATAAATAAATAAAATAAACTTAAAAAAAAAGTGAGTCCACTCTGCCTTCCAATTCCAACTTTTTTTTCTTCAGGTTTCAACAGAAATCTGATATTTGTCTACATGTATAAAAAATATTTTCTATATTTGCTGAATCTATTCCCTTTGAACACACTCAGGCTTTTACCTCTACTCTACTACAAAACTGTTATCAGCATCATCGATGATCATTCAATTGCCAAAATCAATGTTCAGTTCTCCAGACCTCATTTTCCTTGATGTATAAGCAATTTTGTCAGAGTTGATTACTCTAGCCTCGTGAAACTCTTTTTGTACTATCCCAAAGATACACTCTGGTTTTCCTCCTTCCTCCTGGTTGGCTTTTCTTTTTCTCCTTTATTTGTCATTGTTGACCTGGCTTTTAAACATTGGAGTCCCTTAGGATTGGAGTCCCTTAGGGTTCTCTCTTCTATTTTCTATTTTCTACATTTATGTAGTAGCTTGGTGTTGCCATCCATTAAATATATATATATACCTTGTCTACTCTTTAGTCTATCATATATATATATGATATATATGTATATGTATATATCATATATATGTATATATATATATCATATACATATATCATATATATACATATATATATATATCATATATACATATATATCATATATATCATATATACATCATATATACATATATATCATATATATATCATATATACATATGTATACATATATATGTATACATATATACATATATACATATATATACATATATGTATACATATATACATATATACATATATACATATATACACATGTATATGTACACATATATACATATATACATGTATACATGTATGCATATACATGTATACATATATATATACATGTATACACATATATATACATGTATATATACATATATATACACATGTATATACATATATACATATATGTATACATATATATATACATCATATATACATATATCATATATATACATATATACATATATCATATACATATATCATATATATACATATATACACATATATACATATATCATATATATGTATATATATATACACATATGTAATATGTATATATATGTAAAACAACTTTTGTAATCCCACCACCATAGTAATCACTGTTTATAATTTTTGCAGTATTTCAAGTCTTTTTTAAAAATAAAAATAGCCTTTTTTATTGTAGAAATACAATTCACAATGTAATAAGTATAAAATTAGAGAAATATGTTCAGAAAGCAAAATCATCTAAATACTGAAGAAGGAAGTTGAAAGAGAAGGATTTGAAGGAGGAGGAAAAAGAGGACAAGAAGGAGAAGGAGGGAAGGAGTAAGGAAAGAAGGAGGAGATGGAAGAAGATAAAGATGAAGAAAAAGGAAGGAGGAGGAGAAGGAGGTGAAGGGAATATGTTTAAAACATCAAAGCTTGTCTCCAGTCCCAATGTTTCTCCTCAGACTCTAATATCCAACTGCTTAGTCAACTTCTCTATTTGGGTGTCAAGTCAGTATTTTAAACTTTACACATCTAAAACTGAGCTCCTATTAATTTACCCAAACCTGATGCTCTACAATCTTCCACATCTCAGTAACTTCACTCTTGTGTGTGATCAGAACAAAATTCTTAGTCTTTCTTTCCCAGTCCCTTAAGTCTATTCTCCAAACAGCAGCAAAGTGATCCTGCTGACAACTGTTAAATTATGTTTTATCCATGGCCAAAATTTCTCAGTGACTTTACAATATTTTATAATTGTACAATGGGTTTTAACTGTAAACATCTGGGAAAACCAGAAAACTAACATTATTCCCAGATAAAATATTTCTTAATGTTTATTTATTTTTGAGAGAGATAGACAAGTGCAAGCAGGGGAGTTGCAGACAGGGAGGGAGACACAGAATCCGAAAAAGGCTCCAGGCTCTGAGCTGTCAGCACAGAGCCTGATGTGGGGCTCAAACCCATAAACTGTGAGATCATGACCTGACCCGAAGTTGGATGAATAACCGACTGAGCCACACTGGAGACCCAGTTCCCAGATAAAATATTATTAAATGCTGGCCTCCTGAAAGCACCACCAAAATAACCTGTTGATAAAGCAGAACTGAGACTATTGCATCCTCTAGTGAGGGAGAACCTTGGGTTGAGAGGATTGGTAGCCTTTCAGAAAAGCGAGAAAAATTGGGTTACTTTTGAGGCTTTAAGTTATAAAATAGATTTCTCAATGTGGGAGTTTAATTAAAATGGTAAGGTTCATGGTATACTAGTGAAGGATTGGTAGACACAGATAGATGAAGATTTCGAGGCAAGACTCTCATGATGCTGTCTGTGCAATATTTATTTTCCTGGGCAATTATTTCCTGGAACAGCAGTCATGTTGATAAAAATAGTGCAAGAGAAGGCATGCTATATGAAGATACAATCAAATAATAAAGTTATATTACTGTAGCTAGTAATCTGTTTTAAACATAAATGATTTTGATTCTCACCAAATACACCCACCTTCCCACTGGCTACCCATGCCTACTCTCTGAAGTCAGAATATTAAAGAGTCTTCCTATTAATACATAAGACACATCAAATACAGAACATTGGGGGCACCTGGGTGGCTCAGTTGGTTAAGCCACTGACTCCGGCTCAGGTCGTAAGTTCGAGTTTGTAAGTTTGTAAGTTCGAGTCCCACGTTGGGCTCTGTGCTGACAGCACAGAGCACGGAGCCTGCTTCAGATTCTGTGTCTCCCCCTCACTCTGCCCCTCCCCTGCTCACGTTCTGTGTCTCTCTATCTCTCAATAATAAACGTTAAAAAAAAATTAAAAAATACAGAACATTGGGTTGATTCATACATTATCAGCCCACTTTGGTCATTAAAAATATTTAAATACATAACTGCCAAGATTGACAGTGTTTATTGACTTAATTAGATCGACAGTACATTTATGTGCCAGAAAAGTATAGCATCAAAATGTTAATTTGATTGAAAATTAATAACTTCATTAAATATCCAAAATGCAAGATCTGCTCACCAATCGCACTGTTTCTGCCATGATTCAAGCCATCATCATATCTCATCAGAATTATTGCAGTGACCTCTCACTCTCTACTTGCCTCTCTCTTGCCCATCCTTTAGCCTATCCTCCTCAGAACAGCTGGAATGATCCTGTTGATAGCTTTCAGATTATGTTAAATCCTTGGCCAAAATCTCTCAGTGTTTTCTTCCCCCACTATTTTCCTCAGCTTCTGTTAAACTCCACAAAATCAACCTTTATGGGAATTTTTGAGGGTATCTATCCCTAATATGTAACATCTCATCATTCGGAATGCACCCTTAAAAATCATCAGTAGGAGCAACATCCAGCCCACTAATCCCAACCTTCACCTCTAGGCTTGTAATATACACTCCAACCACTAGAGGCACACTTCTCAGCAACAGAACAGGACTTCTCCACTCCCAGAGGACCAACAAACAGTAAAAATTACATAAGTCTTCATATCCTGCTCCTTGGAAATTCCAGCAATTAGAACAAAGTCACACAAACCACTCCCATACTTAATAAAAAGCACTGACATTTCTTTAGCCAGATGCTTCAGAGCACCACCTTTCTCTTGCGGAAGTTCCACCGCTGACTCCTGGTCCATTCTCTTAGGATTACAAGGTACTCTAAACTCTTCAAAATGTCCACCTTCAGAACAGTACTTCTTATTATCTTCATCTCTACCTCTCACCGGCTCGAAGTGAGCCAAATTTTTTACCATGGCTTACAAAGCATTTTCTGACCTAGCTGCCCGTTAACTCTGATCTCATCTCCTGCTTTCAGTTACTTCGTCTGCTCCATGGCCTTTCCCTTCCTGGTCCATGTGTGGCTTGCTTGCTCCTGCCTCAGAGCCTCAGTGCTTGATATCTCATCCACCTAGAATATAATCCTCCACGTCAACACATATGCGTTCTTTAGCCAACTTGTTTTTATTTTTCTCCATTGCACTCAGCACCACCCAATACACTGTATATCTAAATCCTTGCCTTTTTTTTCCATCTGTGTTCTTCCGCTGAAACGTAGGATCTATTATTTTATTTCTGAATAGAAAACTTTTTACACCTCGTGATGGATCACAGGATAAGGTTCACAGTCTTTCAAGGAAGGACACATTAAGCCTCACATGTATTATTTACAAAATGTTACCTGAAAATCATAAAAATGAATGAGTCATCCCTCTTGTATGTTCCTATGATCTTGTTCATGCCTTTCTTATACTGTTTAGCACATTCATTATAGTAGTGGTGTTCTTATTTATCTTTCTTTCTGCAGTAAGAAGTCTCTGAATTAAAAACATGATTTATTCACATTTCTGTGGCCAGATCCCAGTGTAGATTTGAATAAGCAAGATATAGGGGCCCCTGAGTAGTTCAGTCCATTAAACACTTGACTCTTAATTTCAGCCCAGGTCATGGTCTCCTGGTCTGTGAGTCGGAGCCTACATTGGGGTCTGTGCTGACAGCTGAAAGCTTGAAGCCTGCTTCAGATTCTGTGTCTCCCCTTCTCTCTGCCCCTCTCCCACTCTCACTCTGTATCTCTCTCTCTCTCAAAAATAAACATTAAAATTTTAAAAAAATAAGCAAGATGTATTGTTGTTTGATCTCTCTTTTGTGGTTTTATTTATTCATTTTCTCATTTATTTTTGCATTTGGAAGAGAAAACAGGCATTAAAAAGTAAATGTTGAAAGCTCCTCACCACTCTGCAGTATAGGAAAACTGAGTGAAGTCAAGTTCATGGGGCTGTGCTAATTACACACTCCACCAATTGAAGAGATCCTTTCTGTTCTTTCTTCCCTTGTGTTCCTATGACTGTTATTGACAATTCCCCCATATCACTATTTCTATGTCATTGGACTTTTCAGACTTCAGTTCTTAGATCCAAAGATACATAGAAAAGAGACATGCAGATAGGAATAAAAGGGAAAAGCAGAACAAGGATGAAGTAACAAAAGATAGATGAGGGAGCGGAGTCCAGGGCAGAGGAAGGAGCAGGAATTCTAGGTCTCCGGGACATTTGCATCCTACAACTATTCTGCTGCAAGGGAAATCAGGAAGAAGTAAGCTCTGGAAAGTGATCACATTCAAACTGAAATGCCAGGGAAAGAATGGAAGAGAAGTGTGCCATAAGGAAGAGGTATACTATAGAGTAGAACAGATGAATTCACACATTACAGGTTTCACAACATGGTACATACTATAAGAGGTGTTAATTTTAGTGTATGTTTCTCAAAGTTTGAGAAGCTGAAGGATGATGGTTTAAATAAAACTGTCACCATTGGTGGATTTAGGTTTCTTTTCTGTTTATTTTTCTAATTAGCTCTGTTTTAAAATACTATGCTTTAAATTTTTTTTAATTTTATTTTTTATTTTTAAAAATGTACATCCAAATTAGTTAGCACATAGTGCAACAATGATTTCAGGAGTGGATTCCTTAATGCCCCTTACCCATTTAGCCCATTCCCCCTCCCACAACCCCTCCAAAACCCTCAGTTTTTTCTCCATATTTATGAATCTCTTCTGTTTTGTCCCCTTCCCTGTTTTTATATTACTTTTGTTTCTCTTCCCTTATGTTCATCTGTTTTGTCTCTTCAAGTCCTCATATGAGTGAAGTCATATGATTTTTGTCTTTTTCTGACTAATTTCACTTAGCATAATACCCTCCAGTTCCATCCACATAGTTGCAAATGGCAAGATTTCATTTTTTTTGATTGCTGAGTAATACTCCATTGTATATATATACCACTTCTTCTTTATCCATTCATTTATCGATGGATATTTGGGCTCTTTCCATACTTTGGCTATTGTTGATAGTGCTGCTATAAACATGGGGGTGCATGTGTCACTTTGAAACAACACACCTGTATCCCGTGGATAAATGCCTAGTAGTGCAATTGCTGGATTGTAGGGTAGTTCTATTTTTAATTTTTTGAGGAACCTCCATACTGTTTTCCAGAGTGGCTGCACCAGCTTGCATTCCCACCAGTAATGCAAAAGAGATCCTCTTTCTCTGCATCCTCGCCAACATCTGTTTTTCCCTGTGTTGTTAATGTTAGCCATTCTGACAGGTGTGTGGTGGTATCTCATTGTGGTTTTGATTTGTGTTTCCCTGATGATGAGTGATGTGGAGAATTTTTTCATGTGTTGGTTGGCCATCTGGATGTCTTCTTTGGAGAAGTGTCTATTCATGTCTTTTGCCAATTTCTTCACTGGATTATTTGCTTTTTGGGTGTTGAGTTTGAGAAGTTCTTTATAGATTTTGGATACTAACCCTTTCTCTGATATGTCATTTGCAAATATCTTCTCCCAGTCTGTTGGTTGCCTTTTAGTTTTGCTAATTGTTTCCTTCACTGTGCAGAAGCTTTTTATTTTGATGAAGGCCCAGTAGTTCATTTTTGCTTTTGTTTCCCTTGCCTCCAGAGACATGTTGAGTAAGAAGTTGCTGCAGCCAACAGCAAAGAGGTTTTTGCCTGCTTTCTCCTCAAGGATTTTGATGGCTTCCTGTCTTACATTGAGGTCTTTTATCCATTTGAGTTTATTTTTGTGTATGGTATAAGTGGTCTAGTTTCATTCTTCTGCATGTTGCTGTCCAGTTTTCCCAGCACCATTTATTGAAGAGACTGTCTTTATTCCATTGGATATTCTTTCCTGCTTTGTCAAAGATTAGTTGGCTATACGTTTGTGGGTCCATTTCTGGGTTCTCTATTCTGTTCCATTGATCTGAGTGTCTGTTCTTGTGCCATTACCATATTATCTGGATGATTACAGCTTTGTAGGATAGCTTGAAGTCTGGGATTGTGATGCCTAATGCTTTGGTTTTATTTTCCAAGATTGCTTTGGCTATTTGGGGCCTTTTCTCGTTCCATATAAATTTTAGGATTATTTGTTCTAGCTCTTTGAAGAATGCTGGTGTTGCTTTGATAGGGATTGCATTGAATATGTAGATTGCCTTGGGTAGTATCGACATTTTAACAATATTTGTTCTTCCTATCCAGGAGCATGGAATATTTTCCATTTTGTTGTGTCTTCTTCAATTTCTTTCATAAGCTTTCTATAGTTTTCAGTGTATAGATTTTTCACCTCTTTGGTTACATTTATTCCTAGGTATTTTATGGTTTTTTGTACAAGTGTAAATGGGATCGATTCCTTGATTTCTCTTTATGTCGCTTCATTGTTTGTGTATAGGAATGCAACCGATTTCTGTGCATTGATTTTATAGCCTGCAACTTTGCTGAATTCATGAATCAATTCTAACAGTTTTTTGGTGGAGCCTTTTGGGTTTTCCATATACAGTATCATGTCATCTGCAAAGAGTGAAAGTTTGACCTCCTCCTGGCTGATTTAGATGTCTTTTATTTCTTTGTGTTGTCTGATTGCAGAGGCTAAGACTTCCAATACTATATTGAATAACAGTTGTGAGAGTGGACATCTCTGTCTTGTTCCTGACCTTAGGGGGAGAGCTCTCAGTTTTTCCCCATTGAGGATGATGTTAACGTTGGCTTGTTCATATATGGCTTTTATGATCTCGAGGTATGCTCCTTCTATCCCTATTTTCTTGAGGGTTTTCATCAAGAAAGGATGCTGTATTTTGTCAAATGCTTTCTCTGCATCTATTGAGAGGATCATATGGTTCTTGTCCTTTCTTTATTGATGTGATGAATCATGTTAACTGTTTTGAGGATATTGAACCTGTATCCCAAGTATAAATCCCACTTGGTCATGGTGAATAATTTTTTTGATGTATTGTTGAAGCCAGTTGGCTAATATCTTGTTGAGGATTTTTGCATCCATGTTCATCAGGGAAATTGGTCTATCGTTTTCCTTTTTAGTGTGGTCTCTGGTTTTGGAATCAAGGTAATACTAGCTTCATAGAAAGAGTTTGGAAGTTTTCCTTCCATTTCTAGTTTTTGGAATACCTTCAAGAGAATAAGTGTTAACTCTTCCTTAAATGTTTGGTAGAATTCCCCTGGAAAGCCATCTGGCCCTGGACTCTGGTTTTTTGGCAGATTTTTGATTTCTAATTTGATTTCCTTACAGGTTATGGGTCTGTTCAAATTTTCTGTTTCTTCCTGTTTCAATTTTGGTAGTGTATATGTTTCTAGGAATTTTTCCATTTCTTCCAGATTTCCATTTTATTGGCATATAATTGCTCATAATATTCTCTTATTACTGTTTTTATTTCTTTTGTGTTGGTTGTGATCTCTCCTCTTTCATTCTTGATTTTATTTATTTGGGTCCTTTCCTCTTTCTTTTTGATCAAACTGGCTAGTGGTTTATCAATTTTGTTAATTCTTTCAAAGAACCAGCTTCTGGTTTCATTGATCTGTTTTGTTTGCTTGTTTGTTTGTTTTTTGGTTTTGATAGCATTAATTTCTGCTCTAATCTTTATTATTTCCTGTCTTCTGCTGGTTTGGGGTTTTCTTTGCTGTTCTTTTTCCAGCTCCTTAAGGCATAAGGTTAGGTTGTGTATCTGAGATCTTTCTTCCTTCTTTAGGAATGCCTGGATTACTATATGCTTTCCTCTTATGACCACCTTTGCTGCATCCCAGAGGTTTTGGGTTGTGGTGTTATCATTTTCATTGACTTCCATATACTTTTTAATTTCCTCTCTAACTGCTTGGTTAGCCCATTCATTCTTTAGTAGGATGTTCTTCAGTCTCCAAGTATTTGTTACCTTTCCAAATTTTTTCTTGTTGTTGATTTCAAGTTTCATAGCATTGTGGTCTGAAAATATGCACGGTATGATCTCAATCTTTTAGTAACTTCTTGAAGGCTGATTTGTGTCCCAATAAATGGTCTATTTTGTAGAATGTTCCATGTGCATTGGAGAAGAATGTATATTCTGCTGCTTCAGGATGAAATGTTCAGAATATACCTGTTAAGTCCATCTGGTCCAGTGTGTCATTCAAAGCCATTGTTTCCTTGTTGATTTTTTTATTAGATGATCTGTCCATTGCTGTGAGTGGGGTTTTGAAGTCTCTTACTATTATGGTATTACTATCGATGAGTTTCTTTATGTTTGTGATAAATTGATTTATATATTTGGGTGCTTGTGCATTTGGTGCATAAATGTTTACAATTGTTATGTCTTCTTGGTGGATAGACCCCTTGATTATGATATCATGCCCTTCTGCATCTCTTGATACAGTCTTTATTTTAAAGTCTATATGTCTGATATAAGTATGGCTGCTCCAGTTTTCTTTTGTTGACCATTAGCATGATAGATTGTTCTCCATCCCCTTATTTTCAATCTGAAGGTGTCTTTAGGACTAAAGTGGGTCTCGTGTAAACAGCATATAGATGGATCTTGTTTTCCTATCCATTCTGTTACCCTATGTCTTTTGATTGGAGCATTGAGTCCATTGACATTTAGAGTGAGTACTGAAAGATATAAATTTATTGCCATTATGATGCTTGTAGAGTTGGAGTTTCTGGTGGTGTTCTCTGATCCTTTCAAATCTTTGTTGCTTTTGGTATTTATTTATATATATATTTTTTTCATCGTTTCTCCCCTCAGAAAGTCCCCCTTAAAATTTCTTGCAGGGCTGGTTTAGTGGTCACAAACTCCTTTAATTTTTGTTTGTCTGGGAAACTTTTTATCTCTCCTTCTATTTTGAATGACAGCCTTGCTGGATAAAGAATTCTTGGCTGCATACTTTTCTGATTCAGCACACTGAATATATCCTGCCACTCCTTTCTGGTCTGCCAAGTTTCTGTGGATAGGTCTGCTGCAAACCTGGTCTGTCTTCCCTTGTATGTTAGGAACTTTTTTTTTCCCTTGCTGCTTTCATGATTCTCTCCTTGCCTGAATATTTTGTGAATTTGACTATAATGTGCCTTGTTGATGGTCAGTTTTTGTTGAATCTAATGGGGGTCCTCTGTGCTTCCTGGATTTTGATGTCTGTGTCTTTCCCCAGGTTAGGCATGTTTTCTGCTATGATTTGTTCACATAACCCTTCTACCCCTATTTCTCTCTCTTCCTCTTCTGGGACCCCTATGATTCTGATATTTTTCCTTTTTAATGAGTCACTGATTTCTCTAATTCTTAAATCGTGCTCTTTTGCCTTCATCTCCCTCTTTTTTTTTCTGCTTTATTATTCTCTGTACATTTGTCCTCTTTATCGCTGATTCTCTGTTCTGACTCATCCATCCTTGCCACCGCTGCATCCATCTGTGATTGCAGCTCAGTTATAGCATTTTTAATTTCATTCTGGCTATGTTTTACTTCTTTTATCTCTGCAGGAAAGGATTCTAATCTATTTTCAACTCCAGCCAGTATTCTTATTATCGAGATTCTAAATTCTGGTTCAGACATCTTGCTTGTATCTGTGTTGGTTAAATACCTGGCTGTCGTTTCTTGGTGCTCTTTCTTTTGGGGAGAATTCCTTTGTTTTGTCATTTTGAAGGGAGAAAAGGAATTAATGAGGTAGAAAAATTGAAATTAAAAAATTAAAATTAAAAAATATTAAAATTAAAAATTAAAAACACACCCACACACAAAAACCGAATAGATGATGCATATCCTAGGTGTGTTTTGGTCTGGGTGTTGAAAGTGGTTTGACAGATTAGAGAAAAAAAAGTGGGGGAAAGAAAAAAGGAAATCATTTGAGAATTTGAAAAACTGAATACACTGAAGTAGAGTAAAATGAGATGATGGGGGTAAAATAGAATTTGAAAAAATATACACAAAGGTACAGAATATAGTAGAAAAAATTAAAGAAAAATATTTGTAATAAAAATTAAAAATAATATGATTTTTTCTTTTTCTGTATTTAAGAAAAAAGAAAAGAAATGAAAAAGAAAAAAGATAAAGAAAAAAAGAAATCGTTTGAAAATTTGAAAAAGTGAATACACTGTAGTAGACTAAAATAAAATGATGGAAGTAAAATAAAATTTGAAAAAATTTACATAAAAGCAAAAAATATAGCAAAAAATTAAATAAAAATATTTTAATAGAAATTGAAAAAATGAAGTTTTTCTCTTTCTGCATTAAAGAAAAAGAAACAAAAAAGAGAAAAAAGATTAAGAAAGAAAAAAAAGGAAATTGTTTGAAAATTTTAAAAGGTGAATACACTGTAGTAGACTAAAATAAAATGATGGAAGTAAAGTAGAATTTGAAAAAATTTACACAAAATTTAAAAATGCAGTAATAAAATTAAAGAAAGATATTTTTAATAAAAATTGAAAATAAAAATGATTTTTTTCTCTTTCTATATTAAAGAAAAAGAAAAGTGTAAAAGAGAAAAAGAAAAAAAAAAGAAAAAAATTTGAATAGATGAACCTGCTAACAGATTGAAGTAGGACTGAAATTGCTTCATTTTCCCCTAGAGGTCAGTCTATGTAGCACTTTATAGTCCATAAACTAAGCTGCTGGTGAGACTTGTATTCTTGAAGAGCAAAGTTGGCCCTGCTGGGCGGGGCTCAGTGTAATGGCTCCGCTCTCCACTAGATGGCGCTGCTATCCTACTGGGTTGGATTGTTGAGGCTCTCGTAGGTGCGTATGCGCATGTGCAGGAGTGCTGAAAATGGCGCCGCTCAGATACCCAGTCTGTTCTTCTGGATCAGCAATTGTGCACCCATCCTCCGTTGTCAGCTCTTGTCCACTCTCCAGTTTTTCACTCTCTGTGACCAGGCCCCAGGCAGTACCTCTCTACTGAATTTTGTCTCAGATGCAGCTGTTTTCCCCTGCCCTTTACTTCCGAAGGACTGTGGCTTTGACCCACTCCACCCCTCTGCAGGAGGGTTTCCCCGAGCAATGGCTGAATACCAGCTGCACCCGGGAACGCCCGCTGGACCCTGTTGTTGCCGGTGCCCCGAGACTGCAGCCAGGTGCCAGCCTGCCCCAGAAAAAGTTCGCGAGACAGTGTAGCAGCCGCATTTCAGGGATTATGGAAAATCGCAACACACATCTGGCACCAGGTTTCACCTTCAACAACCTTGCCCCAGCACCAGCGAATGTGGCTGCCTTCCGGGGTCTGCTGGGACCAGGTGGCTTCAACAGTCTCTACCAAGTGTCCTTCCAGCAGTGGAACCGTTTTTCCCCATGTGGCCCGAAAACCTCCCGGACCCCACTCTGTTCCTGGGGATTCACCCTTCCCACCAGAGCACCGCCAGGTATCGAGCTGCTGAGTTGCAGCGTTTGCGCTCCCCTTGTTTACAGTCTTAATGGAATTTAAACCCTCTCCTTTCTCCTTTGTCCCTGTTTAGTCCCTGCGGCTGTTTCCAATTTTCCACTTTCTCTCCAGCTGCTTTTGGGGAGAGGTGCTTTTCCCATATTCTCCCCCTTCCCAGTCTCCATCCTCTCTCTGCTCGCAAAAGCACCTCCCTTCCTGCTACTTCTCGCTCCCCAAATTCACCTCTATGCGCCTTGTACCTGCTGAATTCTGTGGTTCAGGTTGTGCCGATTGTTGTGTTAATCTTCCAATCAGTTCTCTAGGTGTGTAGGATGGTTTAGTGTTGGTCTGGGTGTATTTCATGGACGCGAGACACACAAAAAACTTCCATGCTGTTCCACCATCTTGGCTCCTCCTTCTAAAATTTTTTAAATGTTTATTTATTTTTGATGAAGAGACAGCAAGCAGGGGAGGGGCACAGGGAGAGGAAGACACAGAACCTGAAGCAGGCTCCAGGCTCTGAGCTGTCAGCAGAGTCTGACATGGGGTTCAAACCTACAAACCGTGTGATCATGACCTGAGCCGAAGTTGGACGCTTAACCAACTGAGCCACTCAGATACCCCAAAATACTATGCTTTTAAATATCTGCTTTTCTAAAAGCTAAACTAAAACTTTCTTTTTTTTGTTTGATTGCTGCTTTGTTTGCAAAAGGGTTCGAGGGACACCAAAAGCTTGTTTTAAGAAAGACGCTTTTATTCATTAGTATTGTATTTCCCTTATTTTGATTTATAAAAGTTTTTCACATTAAACATTTAGCAAGTGACCTTGAAATGAGGCTAAACTCCAACTCAAATGTCAGCAGAAAGAAATATCACGTTTTATGAAAATTTTGCTTATGAATTTTAAATGTGAGAATAATGTCCTTTCATTTTTAAAAACATTCTATTCTCTTTCACCTTTATTACTGCTATAACCTTTAATATTTCAGACAAAGACTTTTCAATTGTTTGAATTAGTAAAATTTATACAGAGGGAACTTATGAATATTGATCATTAAAATTTTTCCATTTGCCAATACTAAAGTAATTTCTAGAACTAATTCTATGACATTTAACAAAATTTCCAGGTATACTCTCTGGATTCTTTTATCAATGTTCTCTTTTGGAATTTTTAAAAATATTGTTTTATTAATATGGTGCTATATACGTAATGAATTTAGATTGGAAGCAAATACCAAAAAAAAAAAGAAAAAAGAAAAGAAAAAAAAAAGAAAAAGAAAAATTAAGTTAGTAGATGTAGAATAGAACAAGAACCTTAATCACAAAGTAGGAAATCAAGGCAGGTAGCCAAAAGCTACTTTAGAATTATAATTTATTATAATTAATTATTCAGAATTTTTCTTTTTACTTTCACTATAAAAATGATACTGCATGCTACCTTTTTCCAAACCTCTTTCCCTCTCCCAGCTAAAATATGAAGAGTAAAGGAATATTATGTTAATCACTACTAGGTATTTAAAACTAATAGCTTGTATCAGTTTCCGTTAGCCACCAGGGAATATTTAGAAGTTCTGTTGGTTTTCCAATATATTAAAGCAATTTATGATAAACTGAAAGCATCAAAAAACAAACCTTTAAACAGAGCTTGATTATAATAAAACTGTCACTGTGTGTTTGTAAGTGTTTTAACATATCTTATCCTGTTTAAATATTATAATAACTCTATGAAATAAGTGCCATAGGATAGAATAAACATTGAGACTTAGAGAGTTCCATGAACCTGTCACACAGTTAAGTGCTGATCTGGAATTTCTTAAATTTTTATTTATTTTTGTTTGAAACATTGTGAGCTGGGGAAAGGGACAGAGGGAGAGAGAGAATCTTAAGCAGGCTGTATGCTCAACATGAGTCCAATGCACAAGGCTTGATCTCACAATCCTGGGATCATGACCTAAGCCAAAATCAAGAGTCATATGCTCAACCAGCTGAGCCACCCAGGTGTTCCTGATATGAGATTTGAATTCAAGCTTGTCTGACTCCAGCAACTAAGTTTTTAAATAGTGTGGCGGATGGTATTGCCTGTTCAAAATGTCTGCTGTTCCTTTTCTAGGTCCCCTTTCTATGGAGGACTATACATATGGTCCCCAACTTATGATGATTTGACTTACAATTTTTCTAACTTACAATGAGGCAAAAGCAATACACATTCAGTAGAAAGCATACTTTGAATTTTGATCTTTTCCAGGCTCGGTTAAGCAGTAGGATATTCTATTATGATGTTGGGTGGGGACAGTGAACCTAGTTCCCAGTCAGCCACACAATCAGAAGAGCAAGGAACTAGTATAACTACAAACACTCCATATCCATACAACCATTCCTTTTTTTTTTAAGGTTATTTATTCATTTTGAGAGAGAGATAAAGAAAGAGGGAGTGGGGAGGGGCAGAGAGAGAGAGCATGCCAAACAGGCTTCACACTGTCAGCACAGAACCCCATGCGGGGCTCAGACCCACGAACCGTGAGATCATGACCTGAGCTGAAATCAAGAGTGAGACACTTAACCAACGGAGCCACCTAGGCACTCCCCTATAACTATCCTGTCACTTTCAGTATAACATTCATTAAATTACATGAGATATTCAACACTTTATTATAAAATAAGCCTTGTTAGATGATTTTACCCAACTGTAGGCTCACGTAATGTTCTGAACACATTTAAGGTAGGCTAGGCTAAGCTATAATGTTTGGTAAGTTATATGTATTAAATGCATTTTGATTTACGATACTTCTACCTTACAATGGGTTTATTGGGACATAATCCCATCCCTAAATCAACCTCACTGGCTTGTTCATGAGACTCACTGGCTTTGGCAAAGGAATGATGGAAATTGACATGTGCCATTTCCAAACAGAAGATTTACAAACCATCACATGGTTTTCCACCTTGTTATTTCCCGTTTCCCTTGAGCTTGGCAGTGTCCCCAGTTGCACTGATCCTACAGTCTAGGTCTCAGGTGATGGTGACTCTGAACAAAGCGCTGGACAGTGATAAATATGAAACTGAGCATCACTGTCCTGTGTCAATGAGACCTACAGGTCAGTTTTTGTTATAGCAGAACTGAGCCTAGCTTGACTAATACACTATTCAGTCTGTGCCTCTATTTTCTTGTTCTATGTAGAGAAATTTATTTGTAATGTAAATTTTTTCTTTACTGCAAATAAACTGGAACAAATGAAAATCTCCTTCCCTGCAAAACATTCTGAATACATCATAAAGTCCTTTCATAAACTATGTAAACATACAACATAATTAAATTATGAGGGCATGAGAAATATAAAATGCCTGCTCTGGTTGGATGTTGCACAAAGTGCATATCAAGTAGAAGAGCAAATACTTTTCAGAGATTATTTTCCATTATCTACTGTTAATAACACCTCTCTTGGTACTGGCTAAACCATTTAAACTTTGTCTGCAAGCACATTTAAAACAGATTCTGTTGACAGGTGCAGTTCCAAAGCCTCTTTCATCTTCAGTGAAATTATATTGCTCTCCCACTCACACTCCTTCCTTTAAAATGGTACTTACACCCACTGCCGCCTGGATGCTTTTATTGTAGAGGAAAGACTAAAGAGTGATTCATCTAGTTTTTAATCTTTTGGCCTTTTTAGTGGGATGGTAGAATCACAGGAATTAGGGATGAAAATGATCAATTGCTTTTGCATTTACATTTTTATACCCTTAGTCAGCAGCTTCCCAACAGTGAGGTTGAATATAAAGGATAGGTAAGCCAAAACCCTCTGCTACAGATTATCAACTACCCACAGACCTGAGGGTGGGCATGTGTGCTTTATTTAGAAAGACTTCTTGAAAGATGTCACCATCATCTTCTTTTAAATTCAATCTCTTTTGGCTCAGCATGTATCCATTGATTTTGTTTTGGCTGCAATCTGTTAAAAAACAAGATAAACAACCATGAATTTCTCATTTGCAACCATTTATGTATATGGGAAGTGACTTATTGATCTTCCAATTGAACAGTCATTGCTCACTCTTCATCAGCCTATTCTTCATCAGTGTTATTTACCACTGCCCAGGCGCTGACCTGACTGTCGGGCTGTGAGCAGCTCTGTAGACAAGAGCACTGCTTCTGTGGTTACAGCAGCCATATATCAAATGCTTGCAACAGGCTAAATGGAAACTTCAGGCACAATATAAATAGATTTTAAATGATTACTGTAGCCTCTTCTTGATGGGTCAGACCTAGCAAGACACTTTATCACCTCCTCAGCCATCGTTTTTGGCCCCAATAACAATTTTTTGGTGGATGTTCTTAATAAAATTGAAATCATCAACAGAAAGGTCTAGATAACGCAGGTAAATTGACAAAGATATGTGCCTCCCTCATGTTAGCAGCTTTTGACATTTCTCAATGATTACTTCATGGTTAAAGGTAATAAAATAGTAAATGTGTTCTAGGAAGTTCCATCAGAAGGATTATAAAGTATAGCCATGTAAAAAGGGGGTCAAGACTGATCATATTCTCCTTGTTTTTAGTATCATGTATAGCAGATTGAGACTTTCATATAAGCTTCTCTCTTGCTTTGCTATTCATTTTGCTTACTGCTTTAAAAGAAGTATCTAGAGCAGTGCAGTGTAATAGAGCTTTTTGCAATGATGGAAATGTTCTATAATCTGCACAATCCAGTATCATACAGTCACTAGCTACAGTGCCTAATAAGCACTTGAAATCTAGCAAGTACAACTGAGAAACTGATTTTTAAATTATATTTAATTTTACTTGACTTAAAAATTTATATGGGGCTAGTGATTACCACATTGTACAGACAGGTCTAGACCATACATAATTTACATTGTTAGAATCACAGAACGTTAATGTTGAAAGCAGTTTGCAAAGAATCTAACCTAAGCTCTTTATATTGTTACTCACCTGTTGGAGAGATGATTTCTGACATTATCTTTGTCAATTATAGTTGCTTGCTCCATCTAATCACTACAGATGAAGCCAGAGTCCAAAAGTTTCTGGGTTTTATTCTTGCAAACCATATAACTGTATTTGTCAACGATAAAATAGTTTAAATAGGCAAATAGTATTGTTAAAATGGTGAATGATGGAGCTCCTGGATGGCAAGTTGGTTGAGCATCCAAATCTTGATTTCAGCTCACATCATTATCCCAGGGTTGTGGGATTGAGCCCCTCACAGAACTCCGTACTGATGGAGCCTGCTTGAAATTCTGTCTCTCCCTCCCTCTGACACTCTCCCACACTCACACACTCTCTCTCTGTCTTTAAAATTTAAAATTTTTTTTCAACATTTATTTATTTTTGGGACAGAGAGAGACAGAGCATGAACGGGGGAGGGGCAGAGAGAGAGGGAGACACAGAATCGGAAACAGGCTCCAGACTCCGAGCCATCAGCCCAGAGCCTGACGTGGGGCTCAAACTCCCGGACCGCGAGATCGTGACCTGGCTGAAGTCGGACGCCTAACCGACTGCGACACCCAGGCGCCCCTGTCTTTAAAATTTTAAAAAAGGGGTGAATGATAAAGATATCTAAGAATTCTACATATCATCTAAAATAATGTTGCTTGCCCTTAGAATTCATGCAGAAGTCCGGCGTTCTAAGAGCTAAAACAAATAATCCTAAAATTTGTATGGAATCACAAGAGACCCCGAATAGCCAAAGTAATGTTGAAAATGACAGCCCAAGCTAGAGGCATCACAATCTCAGACTTTAGCCTCTACTACAAAGCTGTAATCATCAAGACAGTATGGTATTGGCACGAAAACAGACACATAGACCAATGGAATAGAATAAAGAACCCAGAATTGGACCCAGAAATATATGGCCAACTAATCTTTGACAAAGCAGGAAAGAGTATCCAATGGAAAAATGACAGTTTCTTTAGCAAATGGTGCTTGGAGAATTGGACAGCAACATACAGAAGAATGAAACTGGACCACTTTCTTACACCATACACAAAAATAGACTCAAAATGGATTAAAGACCTAAATGTGAGACAGGAAACCGTCAAAACCCTAGAGGAGAAAACAGGCAACAACCTCTTTGACTTTAGCCATCATAACTTCTTACTCAACACGTCTCCAGAGGCAAGGGACATAAAAGCAAAAATGAACTATTGGGACCTCATCAAAATAAAAATCTTCTGTACTGCAAAGGAAACAATCAACAAAACTAAAAGGCAACCGATGAAATGGGAGAAGATATTTGCAAATGACATATCAGATAAAGAGTTAGTATCCAAAATCTATAAAGAACTTGCCAAATTCAACACCCAAAAAACAAATAATCCAGTGAGGAAATGGGCAGAAGACATGAATAGACACTTTTCCAAAGAAGACATCCAGATGGCCAACAGACATATGAAAGAATGCTCAGCATCGCTCATCATCAAGGAAATACAAACCAAAACCAAATTGAGATACCACCTCACTGGTCAGAATGTCTAAAATTAACAATTCAGGAAGCAACAGATGTTGGTGAGGATGTGGAGAATAGGAAGCCCTCTTCCACTGTTGGTGGGAATGCAAACCGGTGCAGCCACTCTGGAAAACACCGTGGAAGTTCCTCAAAAAATAAAAAATAGAATTACCCTACAACCCAGAAATAACAATACAAAGAATTTATCCAAAGGGTAAAGGAATGCTGATTCATAGGGACACATGTACCTCAATGTTTATAGCAACACTATCAAGAATAGCCAAATTATGGAAAGAACTCAAATGTCCATCAATTGATGAATGGATAAAGAAGATGAGGTTTATACATACAATGGAATACTACTTGACAATGAGAAAGAATTAAATCCTGCCATTTACAACAATGTGGATGGAACTGGAGAGTATTATGCTAAATGAAATAAATCAGTCAGAGAAAGACAGATTATCATATGTTTTCACTCATATGTGGAATTTGAGAAACTTAACGGAAGACCATGGGGAAGGGAATGGGAAAAAATAGTTTTGGGGAGCCTGGGTGGTTCAGTCGGTTAAGCATCTGACTTTGGCTCAGGTCATGATCTTGCAGTCCGTGAGTTCCAGCCCCGCATCGGGCTCTGTGCTGACAACTCAGAGCCTGAGGCCTGCTTCAGATTCTGTGTCTCCCTCTCTCTCTCTGCCCCTCCCCCACTCACACTCTGTATCTCAAAATTACATAAATGTTAAAAAAAATATTTAAAAAGTAGTTTCAAATAGGGAGGCAAGCCATAAAAGGCACTTAAATACAAAGAACAAACTGAGGGTTGATGGGGGCGGGGCTGAGGGACAGGGAAAATGGTTGATGGGCATTGAGGAGGGCACTTGTTGGAATGAGCACTGGGTATTGTATGTAAGCGATGAATCATAGGAAACTACTCCTGAAGCCAGGAGCACACTCTATACATTGTATGTTAGCAAACTTGACAATAAAATATTAAAAAAAGGAATTCATTCAGAAGTAAATACAAAAAGTGAAGTTGGATGTGAGTATGTATTTGGATGGAAATGGAACAGAAAACATTATTTCTTCAGAAACATGGAGAGTATTCTTTGTTGCTAGAAGCCATGCCTTGTTTATTTTTGTCTCTTTAGAACAGAGCACAGTAATTCCAATTTGAGAGATGACCAATAAATGTTCTATGGACTTACTGAAATTAAATGATTACATTAATGAAGATGAATGCATTTCAATGGTTTGTATCTTGTCCACCATATATTGACCAATAGAGCTTATTACTTCACTGGTCCTTCATTATGGCTTTATACTGGGGGCACCTGGCAAACTTAAAAAATGTCTATGCCAACTCCAGGAAAAATGGGGGCCAAGGCATCAGTAGTTTTAAAAGGTTCTCAGCTAATGCTACTGACCAGTAAGTGTTGGAAAAGATTATTTGTTTAGTAAATTATGGTAATAAGTCAAAGTTAAAATATATTTCAGAGTTCAGAGAATATAACATTTCATTGTTATATTTCAAATTAATCTTGACTCTAATTTATAACATTAAAATATGCCAAAGAAGACTGTAGCTGGACTGATGAAAACACCTTATCACTAATAAAAATAGAAAGATAAACTTTTACTAATTTTTAAAACATTCAAGAAAAAGACAATCAAAGACAAAAATCAGTGAATTCTATTCTCATTGAGGTTTCACATATCCATAGATAATACCTGAGAGATTAGGAAGTCCTATGTGACAGAATCAAATTTTCATGGCATAAGATATGTGTCATAAGAGAGAAATCACTCTTTTTTTAATATAAAATTTATTGTCAAACTGGTTTCCATACAACATCCAGTGCTCATCCCAACAGGTGCCCTCCTCAATACCCATCACCCACCCTCCCCTCCCTCCTACCCCCCATCAACCCTCAGATTGTTCTCAGTTTTTAAGAGTCTTTTATGGTTTGGCTCCCTCTCTCTAAACAGTGTGGAGGTTCCTCAAAAAATTAAAAATAGATCTACCCTATGACCCAGCAATAGCACTGCTAGGAATTTACCCAAGGGATACAGGAGTGCTGATGCCTAGGGGCACTTGTACCCCAATGTTTATAGCAGCACTTTCAACAATAGCCAAATTATGGAAACAGCCTAAATGCCCATCAACTGATGAATGGATAAAGAAATTGTGGTTTATATACACAATAGAATACTACGTGGCAATGAGAAAGAATGAAATATGGCCTCTTGTAGCAACGTGGATGGAACTGGAGAGTGTGATGCTAAGTGAAATAAGCCATACATAGAAAGACAGATACCATATATTTTCACTCTTATGTGAATCCTGAGAAACTTAACAGAAGATCATGGGGGAGGGGAAGAAAAAAAAAAGTTAGAGAAATCACTCTTAAGAATGAAACAGAGTTTGGACCAAAGAACTGGACTTCACAACTGGGCTTTGGCAGAAGGGAAGAAAGGATATGCATATGTATGTGTCAGGTATTTGAATAATAGCTGTACTTGTCAGTAACTGCTGCTGTGTGTATATGTGTATATATAGTTACAAAGAGGCCAATTTTAGAGAAAGTAATAGAGCTTACAATGAAAATAGAGCTTTTATTTGTTTGTTTGTTTTTTAAGTCAGAGAATCTTTTCTCCTTTCCTGCTTATCAAAAGCCTTTCTATCCTTCGAGGACAAGCTTGGAAATTTAAAACAAATATCATATTTGTTAATAAAACGTTAGTTAAAACTTTAATTGAAAATAGAGGCCTCAATTCTAAATATAGTTAATGGTAATATTTGAGTCAAAAAATTGTTAATAGTGACTGCAGTAACAAATGTAGTTATTATCTTTTATTTGTAAAGCAAAGAGAAGTTGGAAAATATCTACTTACTACTTATCATAAAATGTAAGTACTTTACTTATAAAATATAAGTAAAGGTTATATTTATACTGTATTTGTATTCATTACAAGGTAGAATTTCTGATGGTGTCTTTAAAAAAAGAGATTTATTATAATTTGCATAGATATCTCTGAAAATTCTTCCACTCCAGACTATTTACTTATGACTTTGAGATTATATCTTATAGAAAATATAAACCTAACTTAAAATCTTGAATATGTATGTGCATAGAATAAATATTCACTGATTGATTTAGATGAAAAATAAGGACGTTATTGGGCAAGTTGAAATTTGGGGTGCCTTGGTAGCCCAGGAATATAATTCCCTTATGAGAGATACTATGTATGCATATGTGTGTGTTTGTGTGGGTGGGCGTATGTTTACGGATTTTGAATTTAAAAAGAGTTCTTAGCTTTGGAAGTAAGAAATCATATAGATGATAAATTTTTATCTTCTGGGTCCATTAGGAACAAAGTAAACAGATACAGAACAAAAGTCACATAGAACATAACTGTGGTATTTCCTGAAACATTTTATGAAGGCCACTCAACAGGAATATTAAAGGAAATTTACCAGGTATAGACCTGAGGATTCTGAAAATAAAAATAAAGGTTAAAATTATTAATTATAATCACTAATCTTTTCATCATTTGTAAAAAGGAAAATTTCTTCTTAAAATATGGTCAATCAGCTTCCTTTTTGACAGACTCTGCAGTTGTTGGTGCCAGTTGGAATTCTGCATTACAAATAGAGGCTCCATTCCCTTCCAGAGAGAAGAGAGTTTGATGAACAATTGTGAGAATTGTTAAGTGGATTTCTCCATTCCCCAGATTCAGGAAACAAACTTGATGATGTATGTTTAAGGAAATGTACATAATTCTAATTTTAGAATTTTATTGTCAACACAATATAATGTAAGATTTTGTATTTTCACAAATAAAAATGAATGAAAATATTTAAAAAGGAGACAATAGTTGAATTCTCTGTATGTGTAAGAATAGACAGATTAAAAATCACAGGGGTCTATTTAAAACCCTGCATGGTGTTTTCATTTTCAGAGAAATAAACTAATGCAAGATAAATCTCTTTCGTGTCTGATGAACAATATTATTGCTCTATTTGCATTTTAGATTATAGATGGAAAAGGAAATGATATATTTGCCTAAGATTTTCCAAAGAGTGAATGTAGAGCCAGGAATAAAATGTCTCTTATTCACGGTTCCAAATCTCTTACTTCCTCTGCTTGACAAGATGACAACATCCTTCTGCAGAAAAACAGATTCCAATTATATAACCATCTTTGAATCAGATAAGCGATGGTCTGAGAATGCATATACACTACAAATTAAAAGTAGCATTATTCTAAAACCTGTTTTCTTCGTTTTTTAGAAACAACATTGGTGAAAAGTTACAGAGATCGTGCACCATATTAGACTTCTCTAAATAATCAAATGATTCCAGATGCAGTAACTAGTGTCTTGATTAAAGAGCACACTTCAAACTTGGAATTTCACTGCTCTTAAATAACCTTCCTGGCAGTAAACATTATGCAAATACAGGCAATGAGGGAAAACCACTTCTGAAAACTGCAGTGTGCATTTAAGTAAACAGCTATTGAACACAGAAATGTGCTTTCTGATTCTACTAAATCATTTCTTTCTAGAAACTCCAAAGTCAGGGTGCTGATACACTTAAGAATATTGATTGCAATTCAAAATAAACTGAAGTAGCAAATGGAATTTTGACATATTTGTATATATTATAATCTAATAATTCACTGCCATTTAAAAATATATCTTCTGGATTTGCCCCACTTTCTGAAAAAAAAATTATATTTCTAGAGAACGATTTTGTTCTTCTGAACTTGTGTAGTAGTTCATGTGCCGGGCATTCCTTGTCAGCAGGGGCAGAAAGCTAGACTTCCTCTCTGGGAAGCTACTTAAGAGAGTTAAAGCCCAATGGTAAGAATCTCCTTTATTGACCTTAAGAATCACATAGGAGATGCTTCCACTAAACAAATTACCGCCATGAGTTTGTGTGCACTCAGCTCCCTCCACTAACCAGTCCTGGCTCAAACTGCTATGTTTGGTTTTTGAGTGAGTGCTCTATTAAGAGAAATCTTTATATGTGGGGAAAAAAAATCCTTTCCTTCTTTGTAAGGCTAGAAAAATTCAACTTTCCCTCAGAATACAATGGCAGAATCATTGCCTGTGTCCTCACAGTGAAAGTCAAATACTCGAAGGGCCTAGACAGATAAAGAAAATATGAGAAGCAGGAAGATATAATCCAGGAAGTAGTGATTACTGTAGTGACCTACCTAAAACCATTCATATTTGGAAAATAAAATTTTCCATCCACATATTAATTATTAAAAATCTTACTTGAAAATTTTAGATCAAGTAGATATAAAGTTTTGATATTTATTTTCAAATCTCAGCATATCACTTCCATATCCCTACCGTGTGTGTATCCCACATGGGTACCCCAAATATCTCCATAAGGCTAAGTGTCTACATGTGACTTCTTCCTCTGAGTAAACTGTTCTGTCTTTGGAGACTCTACCCCAAAGGCATATATGAGACAAATATAGGCATTTTCAAGTATGGGTCCCAGGTAACATAGCATAATTTGAAAATCAATATTTTACTTTAGGCCACTGACCCAAGCAATGATCTCTTTTCTTATCTCCACAGGATTCAGGGGTTTTTGAGCAGTATATAATCTATGGTAACACTATAATTATATAACACAACTTTATTTCTTCATTTCACTCATTTCACCTCTTTCCCCTTTATTTCCTTTATCCCTGACTTCATTTGGGACAGAAGACAAAGTCATGTTCACTAAATTTTTATTATATGGTGTTTGACTAAGGTCGAGGAAATATACACTGATCCTTACATAAGTTATAGTGTAAACTCAAATAGATTTAGGTTTTAATGATCTTGTCTTTAGAATGTAGATTTCATACTCGTTAATCTTAAACTTGATATCTTGTTTTTTCATATATATTAGAACATTTGAATACTGAGAAAAACTTCCAGTGATTTGTTTCTTTTTCCTTTTATATTTTTGTCACTTAATTCTGTTGAGGACTACTTTATACAGAATAAAACATATTCATTTTAAGTCTACAGACTGATGGGTTTTGACACTGGATACACCACAATCAAGATGCAGAACACTTCCCTCCCTTATCCTCTTTGGTGGTAAATATACCCACCCTATGACCCTGACTCAAGGTTAGCATGACCTTCTTTCTGTCACTAGAGATTAACTTTCCATGTTATAGAATTTCATATAAATGAGGGCACCTGGGTAGCTCAGTTAAACATCTGACTCTTGATCTGGCTCAGGTCATGATCTCATGGTTCGTGGGATCAAGCTCCACATGAGGCTCCACCGACAGCATGGAACTTTCCTGGGATTCTCTCTCTCCCTGTCTCTCTGGCCCTCCCTGCTATACACTATGTATACTCTTTCATGTCAACTTCATTTCTCTCCACATAACATTTTTAAAAATTATGCATGTTGTGTTTCTCAGTAGTTATTTTTTTATTCATGAGTAGTATTTCATTTCATGCATCACAATTTTGTTTATCCATTGCATTTGTTTACCCATTCATTTATTGATGGATATTTGGCTTGTTTTTATTTTGGAGGTTAATATGAATAACATAGTTAAATATTCATTAAATATTCACCTGTTGCCATCCAGTTCTGGGCTGGAACATATGTGTAAATATATGCTGTAATTTCACTTGAATATAGACCTAAGAGTGCAATGGTTAGGTTGTGTGCTACACGTATGTTGCCAAATTGTTTTCCATGGTAGTTTTACCGTGTTCTCTTCCACCAGCGTTGCATGAGAGTTGAAGAAGTTGCTTCATGTTCTCTCCAACAAATGGTATTGTCAGTGTTTTTCTTTACTGACTATGTACTGGTATCCTATAATGGTTGTATTTTATATTCTTAGTAAATGATGATGTTGAGCATCAATCACGTATATAATAGCATAGACATTATTCTTTCTAGAAAGTTAGTAAATACAATCTAAGAATATTAACACAGGGGTATGGAAATTAACCATAGATATTAATGCCAAAAAGTATTTTAACTTTTCACTATTTTTCCATGATGGAACAGAATACAGAATATTATTATATTAATAAATCATTTAGAGATTGACACATTTGGGTAACTTGCACCTTTCTAATAATTTAAATATTTTATATACTTGTCATATTTATTGGCACAGAGTTGTTCATACCATTACCTTAGTAAAGGTAATGTAAAGTAATTTTACATTAGTAAAATAATATCTGTAAAATCTAGATAAAATCTCCTTCATTCTTGATAGTGATAGTGTCTTTACTTTGTTGCTTTCTCATAGTCCAGCCAGAAATTTATTATTTTTTGACCTTTGAAAAAATTCTTTGGTTTTATTATTTTTTCTCTATTAATTATGTGTCTTCTAGTTCATTGATTTCCACACTTATTTTTATTATCATTTTTATTTTCTTCCTTCTATTAACTTTGAATTTAATTTATTTATTTTCCTCAATTCTTTAGGGTGTTAATATAGATTATTTTAGACCTTTCTTTTTTTTCTGATATAAAGATTTAAAGTGTTATATTTCCCTCCAAGCATTATTTTAGCCCTATCTCACAAATTTTGACGTTATGTTTTTATTTTTATTCAAATTGGGGTATTTCTAATACCTTTGCGACTCTCCCTTGACTCATGGTTACTTACAAGTGTGTTGATTAATGTCTATGTTTGAGGAAATTTTGTAGATAGATTTTTGCAGTCAATTAAAACTTTAATTCTATTACATGCAGATATAATTTTTATAATTATAGTTCTTTGTTTTATTAAGACATGTCTTATACCCCGGCATAGTATCCATCCTGGTGAATGGTTCATATGCTATTGAGAAGAATGTTTGTTCTGTTTCTGAATGGAAAATTCCACAATATCAATTAACTTACATTGATTAATACTGATGATTAAGTCTTCTTTACCAATTACTGAAGAAAAATTGTAGCCTCCACGTAAAATTGTAGGTTTTTAAAATTTTCTTCTTCAGTTCAGTCAGTTTCTGTTTTGTGCATTTTGAAGTTCTCTTTTTGGAAGTATACATGTTTAGGGTTGTAATACTTTAATTAATTTCCACTTTATCACTTGAAATATTCTTTCTTCCATGTATAATTCCCTACCCTAAAGTTCACTTTCTCTAGTATCAATATAGGTATGTCACCTTTCTTATTATTAGGGGAATATGATATAAAGATACATATTTATATTTATTGTGTATTTATTATAAAACTTAACAGTGTCTTGACATTTGAAATGCACTTTTTATAGGAAGTATATGATTAGGTCTTGTTATTTTATCGTCTGATATCCTCTCCCTTTTACATGGAGTCTTTATATTACTTTCCTTAAACTAATTATAGATCTCATTCAGTTAAAAGCTATGACTCTGTTATTTGTTTTGTATTTGTACCTCTGCTATTTTTCCTCTTCTCATCTCATTTTTTTATATTCCTTTTATTTTTTCTATTGCTTTATAGCAATGGCTTTTTGTTTTATTTTTAGCTGATTTTGTAGGATTTTCACATGTGTCTTTAACTGATTGCACTTTGCCTTCAGATAATGTTATAGTACTTCACATAAAACGTTACAAAAATTATAATTATCTCTTCTCATTCCTTCTACTTTAGTTTTCATACATGTGATTTATAACATATGCTATATACATATGACAAACTCCACAACACGTTTTTTATTGCTTTTGTTTTAAAATGTCATATATTTGATAGATATTTAAGATAAGAAAAGTATTTTGTATTTACTCATATGTTTACTATTTCCAACATTATTATTTTCAGTAAATCCAAGTTTCCATTTCACATCATTGTCCTTTCACCTGAAGAATTCTCTTAAATATTTTCTGTACTGCTGGTGATAAATTCTCTGTTTTTGTTTATTTAAAAAATCTTCATTTGGGAGTGCCTGGGTGGCTCAGTCCATTAAGCATCCAAATTTGGCTCAGGTCATGATCTCATAGCTCATGAGTTTGAACCCTGTGTCGGACTCTGTGCTGACAGCTCAGAGCCTGGAGCCTGCTTCGGATTCTGTGTCTCCCTGTCTCCCTCCCTCTCTGCCCCTCCCCACTTGTTCTCTCTCTCTCTCTCTCTCTCTCTCTCTCAAAAGTAAATAAATCATTAATTTTTTTTAAAGCTTCATTTTGCTTTACTTTCTGAAGTACATTTTTGTCGGGTATAGAATTCTGCATCTTTTTCTCTTAACACTTTGAAGATGTTAGCACATTATTTTCTGGCCTCTGTGATCTTCGTTCCTCTCTAAATAATTTGACTTTGCTCTGACTTGTGTAGAGATATTCATTTATTGTGGGTATTTAACAATTTGATTATGATGTGCCTAGGTATTTTTTTCTTGATAGTTAGCCTAATCAGGACTTGCGGAACTTCTAGGAAGTGAATATATCTAGTATTTACCAAATTTGGGAACATTTTGGCCATTACTTCTTTAATTTTTTATCTGCCTCCCAATACTCTTCCTGGAACTCTAATTTCACATTTTTAGACCATTTTGTATCACCGATATGTGAGATGATGGTTTAGTATAACAGGTCCCAAAGGCACTATTTATATGTCTTTAGTCTTTTTATATTTTTGCCTGGGTGTGTGGGGCATCATGTTAGAGAAGTTTTATTTCCATGTCTTCAAGTTCACAAATCTTTTCTTCTGCAGTTCCATGCCTGCTGTTGAAACTATCTAATTTCTATTCTCATGTAGTGTATGAGAGATACAAAGCTCTAGATATTACATTTGGTCCGTTCATATATGTCCCTAATTTCTATCATCGTGATGTTCATATTTTCCTTTAAATACTTGAATATGTTTTTCTTAGTTGTTTTAAGTCCTCTCTATTAATTCTATGATTGCTGTCAGTTTAGGGTGTGTTCACTGATATTTCTCCCTTTTATGGATCACATTTTCCTGTGTTTTCACATAGTTAGCAATTCTTGATTGGAAGTTGGATATTGTGAATTTTACATGGCTGAATGCCAGTTTTGTTTTTTTTTTTTTTGCCTTTCTTTAAGGAAAGTTGGACTTTAATTTGCTGATGTTTAAGTTATTGCTAATCAGTTTGATCCTTTAAAGGTTTTGTTCTAAGCTCTGCTCAGAGGGCTATAGTAGCTTTTTCCTCTAAGGCTCATTTATCCCTTGTATTAATTATCTACATTTAGGTATTTATCATGGTAGCTTCTCACTTCTAGGTAGTTATCTACTGTTACATAACGAATTGTCCCAAAGCATTAAAGCTTTAAGAAATACACTTTCATTTCCTTACAGTGTCAGTTGGACAGGGATCACAGCACAAGTTCCTCTGGCTCACTGTCTCTCATAAGGCTATAATTAAGGTGTCAACCAAGGCTACAGTCATCTCAAAGGTTGGCTGTGGGAGAATCCTTTTCCCAGCTCACTCAAGTGAGTGTTCATAAGATTTAGTTGCTCATGACTTGTTGGCTGGAGCTCTCCCTTAGTTCCTTGCCACATGGTCCTATCCATGACACAGTTCACAGTGGCAGCCAGCTTCCATTAGAGTAAACCAAAATGAAAGCAAGAGAGAAGGCAAGTAAGATTTAAGCCACTATTATTTTCTAATTTAATCTCAGAAGTAAAATATCATCATTTTTGTTTTTTTGCTGTATTCTATTAACTGTAGACAACCCACTATGTGCTGTTCACACTTAAAAGGAAAAGATCATGACTCCCAGGAAGTGTGGATCATGGGGAGTGTCTTAGAATTCTAATACATCCCAGCTGCTAAGGTGTAACTTGTTACTATATCCAGAATGTTCCCAATGTTCAATGAAGACTGAAGTCTGAGTGGTCACACTTAAATACCTCTGGTGTTGAATTCAATTGTTGAATTCAGTTCAATTCCTCTGGGAATTGTTTAGTTTACAGGTTCCTGAGCACTGCCTGACCTCATGAGTTAATCCTAACACGAGTTTTGCTTAGTGTGTAACAACAGGCTCAAGGGGACACTTTTACAGATTTTGGGAACTCTGTTTAGGCATGGCTCTCTTTTCTCTGATACTATATTCTCTAAATTACAGCCACCTCAGCCTCCCCAAGATCTGCCCTCAGTGCCTTACTCAGTACTACTGTTATAGTTTGTTTTGGTTTTCCTTTCTGCACTATGATCTAGAGAGTGCCTCCAGTCAGAAAGCTGAGACAATTATAGGATTCATCACGTTTGTTTCCCATATCTTAGGAGCCGTAGTTCTTGCTCCCTTTTGTCTCATATTTGGTCATGGATGCGCCATCTATTATGCTTGGTTTTGTAGATGTTCATGGGAGAATGGCAAGTCTGGTCCCAATTACTTCATCATGTCCAGAAGCAGAAATCTCCCAGGAATCTTTGAACTAGTTTTATTCTTCCACAGACATCGTGTATAGTATAGTTAAAATATATTTTTTTCTTTACAAATGTTAGCCTTACATAAGCAAATCTAATGCAAGGCTTAGAAGTTGAAAAGAAACTAAATTAACAGGAGTTACAAATACCCTACAAAAGTAATTTCTATAAAGTTCCTTAATATAACAACATATTTTTTTAATGTAATTTAAAAAACCTTTCAGGAGCACTCATCTCTTTTTAAAAGTGATGATGAATGTCAATCTAACTGTAATATAATTCACTAAAAATTCTTAACCATGAATTAACTCTTAACCAACTCTTAACATTTAATAGAGTTTCAAATTGTTAATTTTGCCCATCTTTGTACACTTGAAAATCCTAAAAATGTCTCCTACAGGAAATTTTTTTCCACGCTTCACTTTATGGTAATACACTTTCAAAGGTTACAAGTGAAAAGTTCATCAGATTAATAATAGCTGACGCTGTACTCTACTAAACTCCCCAACATTTTCCGTTTACTGTCATTCATTTGTCACATGGCTACCTGTAATGCCCTAGAGATTTGAAACTAATTAGCAAAAGAGAAAAATTTCCTTTGCATGTATGTGTTCCTTGCCTTTGAGTCCAGGAGAATATTCATAGCCCTCTTTCCGGTTGCTCCCACCTGAGGCTGTTTCTGGAAATGAGCAGCCATTGCAAAGGATTATCTAGTTACTCTAATTTCTACACTGCTTACTGCACAGAGACCATGTTTCTCCTAGATGCAGGTTTTTTTTTTTTTAACGTTTATTTATTTTTGGGACAGAGAGAGACAGAGCATGAACGGGCGAGGGGCAGAGAGAGAGGGAGACACAGAATCGGAAGCAGGCTCCAGGCTCCGAGCCATCAGCCCAGAGCCTGACGCGGG
The DNA here is from genome assembly GCF_016509475.1 of Prionailurus bengalensis. Taxonomy (NCBI): domain Eukaryota; kingdom Metazoa; phylum Chordata; class Mammalia; order Carnivora; family Felidae; genus Prionailurus; species Prionailurus bengalensis. Next base: position 70,287,670 of record NC_057344.1, on the reverse strand, counting down.
GCTCGAACTCACAGACCGCGAGATCGTGACCTGGCCGAAGTCCGACGCTTAACCGACTGCGCCACCAGGCACCCCTGATGCAGTTTTGATGTAAAGACAAATTTAGCCTGTCTGAAATAGAAAAAGAAAAATTGCATATACCCTCCCTCATCCCCTTACTATAATCAGGCTAAGCCTGTGCAAAAAGTTTTAAAAAGTACATAGGTTATTCAGACCCTCCCAGCTGCACTCAGTAAGACCTCTTAAGACATAGTTTACATATTTCTACTGTTATGATTCCAGATTAGATATTTTAAGGTGCTTTTAATATTGTTTTGTGTCCCTTTAAAAATGAGTAAATAAAAAATGGTGGCAAATGTCAAGAAAAAAATATGCTCTCTGTGTCATAACATTTGTGAATAATATTTCTGTTGGGCAATAGTATTTGAGCCCAACGCAACCTCTTTTTTTTTATATGGCTCTTTTCTGTCTGTCCTTCTATGTCTTTCTGCTGTCTGTTTTCCCTTTGTGCTGTCTTTCCCTTTCTGATGGTCAGAAGAGTTTTCTAAAATTTAACATTTTGGTAAGAAAGCTAATTTTCAGCTTGGATCTGAGCTGAAAATAGTTCCCAAATTGGCCTGAAGTTATGACTGTCAGAATATTTCTAATGTAATACTTTTAAGCATACTCAATGGCTAGCAATGCTAATAGTTTAACTGCATAATTGATTTGGACTCAATGCCTGGAAGACAACTGTGGTCTGTTGGCATACTCTAAAAAAGAAGGCACAATGTCCAATTAGTAAAGGTAAAAAGGTTAGCACAATTTTTTCACTGATTAAAAGTGAGTACTCTAAGTACTATGCTTGGAAACTTGTTTTGGTTAATAAATTCTGATTCAGTTATTAATAAAGATCATATCTTTAGTAAACGAGTTGTGTTCAGCTAGGAAATCTACAACACTAAATAGAACCTGTTTATCTTCTATATTTTCATTGTGACTTGCAAATGGAAATGTTTGCATATCTTTCATATTTCAACATTTTACTATTCTAAAGCGGAATATTAAAAACAAATCTGCAGCACAGAATTGGGCAACTGTGTTTGACTGTATCTAATCCTGCCTATTCTGGGAGTTGCTGAAATCCTGGCTAAATGAGGACGGAGCAGACAGCTGCTTCTGTTGTTTCCCTTTCACAGCACAGCAATGAATTTAAACATGAAGGTGGCATTTGAATACTAAGGGATATTCGTTCTTCTCCTGGCTAAAATTGAAGTACTAGCAAATATATAATGTTGTCAGACTCAATCAATTTTAATTCAATTAACATAGCATTATTCAAACTGAACAGTACTTGTTTTCAAAGATAGAGTTAAATCTTCCCTTATAAATAATTGTTCATCAAATTTGGGCTAAAACAATTTCCGTTTCTACACAAAAACCTGGGATTGTAAGGGATGAATTTGCTTTTAGGTTTAGACAATTTAAAAAGCAAACACCAACCAAATATTTTGGTGTAATGAGTACTGCTGAATTTCCAGATTCACCCAGAAGTTCTAAAAATATATCAATTGCTCAAATGAAGATTAAAATTACCTTTGGAAATCTCGTAATGGGAATGAATCTAAAGAGGCTAATTTCACTATGAGGACTTTCTTATTCATCTTATTTTAGACAGATTCTTAGCAAGAAAAAAATGCAACAGAATGCAGTTTATAAAAATTCATTTTTAGTATTTTGATAAATAAAATATTAGAAAGTTAGTTCCTCCTTAAACATCTACAGGTGGCATTAAATATGAGCTATTTCTTTATAATAAAACAGATCTCTTTATAATAAAACAGTGCTATTGTACTGGTTTGGTAATAGCCATGTAATAATTTAATCTGCTATTCTATATCTATATCTATATCTATATATCTATATAGATATATAGATATATAGATATAGATATTTGCCAGTGGCCTCAAACTATTAAGAGCAAAAATTGAGACAGTATCCACAAGAGATATCAAATGACAGGAAGCTACAATGTTTATTTGACATATTCGCTCTGTACAAAATGAGAAATTTTAATTATTATTTTTACCTAAGTTAACCATTGTTTTTCATTCGGGGTTCTGATACAGAGTTCTGATATCAAACAAAACAAACAAAACCTAGAGAAGTCATCAAAAAACAATATCTAATTCATGCTGTTGTGAGAGAGTTCATATCCGCTAGAGTCAACCTCTACGAATGACCTTGGACTGCTCTGTTCCTCTTTGCAATAGCTTCATTTATACTTCCCATCTAGAACTTTGTGATTGGGTTTACCGGGGCTTTTTCTACATTTGCAACTGGAGTGCTCACAGTTAGCCCCACATTCATGAATAATTAGCCTATATTATTCTAGTTTTCTGGTATAATAACTTGAGTTTGACTAGTTTGCTTCTTGATTTTTTTTTAATTTATCTGTACCCTGTTCTGTTACATAAAAATTGTATAAAGTGGCTTGAAAAGATATATACAAGATAAAATATAGTAAAACAAGAGAATGGTGATAACAGGGGGCAATTGGAGACACAAGCAGGACAACATTTTGGAGTCAGGAGGTTAGTATGAAAAAATAAATCCAGAAAATAGTTTAATTTGGTAAAGGTGAATCGCAATTATGGTTCTAAGTTTATTTAATAAGCAGAGTAGGAAAGGAACAGGGTAAATTACGGGGTTCCCAGGAGCAAAACAAACAAATGAGCCTCTACTATGAACATCAACATGCTTTGGAAGCATTAGTTTGAGTTCGAATTCTGCTTGGTCATTCCTCAGTGATGTAACTTTAGACATGTCCCTTTATCTGTCTGTGCCTCTGATTCCCTATCAGGTAGAAATAATAACAATGAAACTATTATTGGGTTGTTCTGAGAAGTAAACGAGTTAATCTACAAGAACTCAGCACAGCATCTGACATATAACATTTAATACATAATGAATGAATGAATTATAACAAAAGTAATTTTTTAAAGTATATTTATTTATTTTGAGAGAGAGAGAGAGTGAGAATGAGTGGGGGAGGGGCAGAGGGAAAAGGAGAGGGAGAATCCCAAGCAGGCTCTGCACTGTCAGTGCAGAACCTGACTTGGAACTTGAACTGATGAACCATGAGATCGTGATCCGAGCCAAAGTCAGACGCTTAACCGTCTGAGCCACCCAGGTGCCTTTAAAAATGTAATTTTCAAATCTAAAACCATGAGAATATCATTATAAAAAGTATTTATTATTATCTGTAAGTTTACATTTAAAAGTGATTTTAAGATTATAAAGCAACAGTAATTGGACCATGAGTTAAGAAACCTAGTTCTTATCCTGTTGCTTCTAGATGAATCATTCGTTTACTATCTCAGAGTTTTAGTTTCCTCATCTCCAAAGATCAACTGAACAAACTCAGGATTTGTTCCAGCTCCAGTAGTATTATGTTCAGACAAAGCTTTTTTTGTTGTTGCAGTTTTTGCAAATGGATAGTATAACAGGTATAACATTGATGAAAATCAAACAAAAAGAAAATGAGCATCACTCTCAACATATTATTGAGTTAGGGAACTTGAAGTTAAGTGTCTATATAGGCAGCATATTGTTTCCTGGAAAACAAGGAAAGGAAATGAAGAAAATCAGAACATGAGCACAGCTAGAGACACTGGCCTCATATTAACAAATCTACACATCACTGCAGTCATTATTGTTATTTTCATATTTAGAGCAACGTTTCTAGGATTACCATAAGACTTTAGACAAGTTTTATTCATGATGTGAGAGTAAAGCAGATCCAGTGGAACAATGTGAGTCAAAAATGAAAGATTTCAATTTATGATGTCATAAAGGCAAGGGTTATTTTAGATTCTTCAGAATTACTTAGGGCTTATTAAACACAGTGAACAAGAGGGTACCAAAACATGTTTCTGATGATATTTTATTTTTGGTGTTTATTTTACCCAACATTCATTTGGTAGAAGGAAAAATAGGCATCAATGTCTAACAAATACGCATCCATACAGAAGATCCTAAATTTTACGTGTTCACTGAATACTTCATCGCATTAACATTCCCATCATGTGTTTCAGCCCATGAAAACTGTTTGAGGTTATCACCAAACTATTGTTTAAATATTCCATAGCCAGACCATTTCAAATCATCTCTTCCTCTTTACATTTTTTCAAGGGTTTAATCAGTACCCTGTCACATTGAACAGAATGAAAGCAGGTTTGATTTGTTCCCTCCAGAAGGCCTCTGTGAGACTGAGAGCCAGATGTGTGCAATGGAATTGTTGTGTGAAGGTGGTGCATGGACCACGGATGGATGTGATAGTCTCAGGAAAAACTGAACTGAGACCAAGTTGGCAAGGAGTCTCCAACTGACCTGACCATATTGAAAGTAGATGCACAAGTCCACCAACCATGGCATTGGCAGCCAATGTACAGGAGATGCCTAGTGATAAGACAAAACGAAGGGCATCCACCTGCCTAATGATAAGACAAAATGAAGGGCATCTGCCTGCTTAAAAGTAGATTTAAGGATTCCTACTCAATACCAGTGAGGATGCAGTGAGTCATCTTAGAAAGTACTGGAGAAGGGAAACAACTGGAGAGGGAGCTTGATTTTTAACTGACTGAATATTTATCTAAAAAGTGACCACACAATTTGGAAGAATCCAAAATATTTTTCTGTAGAAAACTTTAAATAGTTCTTCCCTAGCTCAATACTAAGAAGATGATTCTCAGTTAAATCTCTTGTATATCTAAGTTAGCAACACGTTCATTTTCAACCCACCACATGTTATTTTCTTATCATATCCAGGAAATACATACTACTAAAGAGAGAAGTACTTAACAAATGCTTTATTCTAACATATTTCCAATTTCAAAGAGTATAGAGGCATTATTGTCAATGAGTCCAGTGAGATGGCAGTTATAGTGTCATAACTATCCTGTCTTAGCTCCAGCTGACATAACACAATAGCATAAAGGGTATGACTTAAACAACAGAAATTTATTTTCTCATGGTTCTGGAGGCTGGGAAGTCCAAATTTAGGGTACTAGTATCATCAATATCTGGTAAACAACCCTCTTCCTGGACTACACAGAAGACTACCTTTTTGCTATGTCCTCACATGGTGCCAAGAGAGAGGAATAGCAAATTCCCTGGTGTCTCTTTTTATAAGAACACTAATCCCATCACAAAGGCCCCATCCTCACTAGTCCATTGAAACCTAATTCACCACCTAAACATCCTATCTTCAAATACCATCAGATCAGGAATTGTGGCTTCAACATATAAATTTGGAGAGGATGTAATTCAGTCAAAGCTTTGTCTGGTCAAAAATATACCAACATTCCTGCATTTCTGCATTGTCAGTAAAAATAAGGAAGAAAGGATACTTATCGTTTATAAGGGAAAATTAAAAAGGAGTTAAATATTAGGGACCCTGAAGCATAGATACACAATTACTTAGCATTCTGACTGTGTTGTGAATCCCCATGTAAAGTTTGGCAAGGGACCACTGAAGTCAGCCAGTGTACAAGAACCAGTTCTACTCCCTCGAGTCAAAGCCCACAACATCTTTAAGGCATCTCAGGAGCATGCTGTGACCCACTTTGTAAAGTACAGCATTAGTTCCAGCAGTATCAAAATGAATGCTTGGCCAGTCTCCAGATTCTCAAAGAAGATATAGAGGAGTTTTAACAGTGCCATTTTAGGAACTTTGTCCTGTGTCTTGAATAGACAAGGAAAAACATTTTGGAAAGCAATCAAGAAATCTTGTGAGTCATACTGCACTATCATTTTATATAATTTTTTTCTTACTTGTTGACATGATATTTGTGGAATACCGGGCCTGGTTTTTATATAACACCTATTTAAAAAGAAAATATCCTAGGGGTAGCCCTAGTCAAATGATGACAGTTACTTTGCAGAGTCACTGTCATATAGTGGAAAATTCACTCAGTTAAGAATCTAGATTCTAGAGTCTAGTCCCTCAGCTGTCACTAACAAGCTATGTGGCAATGATCAGTTATTTAATCTCTAGATCATAAATTTTTCCATCTGTTAAATGGAACCATAGTAACCCCTTTACATCCTTCTGCACTTGTCCTATGTGTATACTGAACAAGATAATGTCAGTAAAAACACAATTTAAAACCAGGAGATAGTATATAGGTGCAAACTGTTTGTTTGTTTGTCTCTCTTCTTAATATGCTACCTTGAAAGGCTCTGATTGCTCTCAAAGTAGGACAAGGATGGGTAAAATACAAGTAAAAGTTAGAAACAGAATGTATATATGTCAAAGCCTAGCTGGGTATGTATTGAATGGTTTGTGGTTACTTTAGTTTTACTGTTTTAACAGTTGCTAAAATAAACGTGTCACTGCTAGGACTCTATCTTGTATTTCTGCCTTCGAAAATGCCAGACTCTATCATGAAAGGCACACCATCCTGGTTAGTAGTATTTCTGTCTGAATTATTTTGTAATCTCTGGGCCACCTTTTCAGAAATAAGAAAACCCAATTCTAGAGTAAATGCATTAACATCTTGAAATCAGAACTCTTAGAACCTAAAGTTTGTCCCTAATTCTCTCTTCCTCCAATGACTGCAGATTTAATCATTAGAGCATGAGCAAATCCAGGATCCCTTAATTCAAAATGTCTTGAGCAGACATGCTTTATAATTCAGGTTATTTTAGATTTATAGGCAGGTAACGTTGTATAAATTGTATAATGTGTTAACATTCTAGCCCCTATTACCCCAAGGAGTGACTGTAGCACCTCATGGCCAAATACACTAATATTTTGGCAGGAAGGCAAATGAATATTCACAAGTGTGATAAATAAAGACTGGAAATGGTTTCACCATTCAGGTTAGTATTTGCGGCCAAGTAAGTTCAAGTCAGGCCAGATGTTGCAGCCAACTATGTTTAAGAAGTTTTGGTTTTCAGAGTTGTTTGGATATTAGAACTTCAGATAAGAGAGTATATAGATCTGTAGAAGGAAAGACCTGAGGCTCATTTATTTAAATTTTTCTTTTTTTAATTAATTTATTTAAATTCATGTTAGTTAACACAATGCAAAGTATTGGTTTTAGGAGCAATCAATCAACCCAGTGATTCATCACTTATATATAACACCCAGTGCTCATCCCAACAAGTGCCCTCCTTAATGCCCATCACCCATTTAGCCCATGCTCCTCACCCATCTTCCCTCCAGCAACACCAAGGCTCACTTTTTACACTCAGGTTCAAATCCAGCAAAACTGTCAACTTTTCCAAGGTTGAAAAAACAGATCAGCTCTCAGTTTCCACGTCCACTTCTCAAGTGTGTGTTTGATGTTAATTTGTTGTTAATGTTAAAAGTTAGTCATGGATTTCTTAAATATACTTGTATTTAATTTGGAAAGGGCCTTAGAAATCACTTGATAAACACTGTTATTTATTAATAATAAACTTGACTCAGAGAATTACATGAAGCTTTGTTGTATGGAGAATCAAAGCATAAACTTTGGAGTCAATTAGATAGATCTATCTTCAAATTCTTCCTCTGCTTCTTGATGGTGGTATAAAATGGAGTAATTTGCTCCATTTTCTTAACCTCAGTGTCCTCATCTGTAAAATAAGGGTTATAATACCTCCATCACAGACTTTCACATTTATTACTATTTATTTATTGAGTTCCTGCTACTAAGCAGGCACTGTACTAGGTTCAATACATTAGGATTGTTTTCTGGATTAGGTTAGATTAGGTTTTCTGGATTAGGTTGACAATATATATTAAAACTTAACACAGTCGCTGGTACTTTATAGATAGTAATTACTATGATCAGTTATTATTATACCTAATGGTAGAGTCAGGGAAAAATATCTCAAGTCTCTGGGATCACAATCCATTTATTCTTCAAGAAAAATGGAGAGATGTGGGTATAGAAGTACACAATATGGTTTGCTCATGCCAATATACCCCAGCAGTAATATTGGATTTGGAATACTACAACATTAGTGTTTCAATATTAGTGATTTTCTGTTTCATGTTTGAGAATTACCTAGCTTTCTGGTGCCCTTGAAATGTCCCAGTCTTGGGAAATGTCCTTCTAAAGGAGTAGAATCTCAGAGACTGACCAAGTGACAGACTGCCCATGTTTATTGGTTTGTCAGGATCACTCTTTTATTTCTTAAGTACTTGAACTAAAATTTTATAGCTAAATGGGAACATAGCTATGTCGAATAATAACCAGTGTTCCACTGTTTTTATTACCGTCAGGATAGAATAGCATTTTCTTAAAAATATATATAATGCAAATACTTTGAGCTAATGAAAAGAGGTTAATTGTTAGAATACCATTGCCAACATTAAGAGTCAGCAACTTACACCTTTTTTAGGGTTAGGTGCTGTATGAAAATCAATCAACAAGATATCATTTCTGTTTTGTATGAAATTGAATGCTTGTTCCTTTTTTCCTTTTTTGCCATTTAGAGAATTTTAAAATTTTTAATCTTTTCTGTGCAAGAGAGTGTTATTTTAAGTCTAAATTTTAAAGAAAACATCAAGGACCAAGAGTTTTTTTTTTAGCCCAGAAGATACAGTGTATGCATTTTGCTTTTCACTGTAACTTTTCTGTAATTGAATGCTAGTTGCAGGATTTTTGAAGTATGTGGGAGCAAACTGGCAGTCACCTTAGCAGAAATGTTCCCTGCTTTCACTCAAATCATAGAAATGAATATACTGGAAGCATTTCTTTCCAGTATAGAATAATGATATATTTAACATTTTGGATGGAGAGACTGAAATACCTATGAGTCATAGGATTCTGGCTCATTAAAGTGAAGCAGCACTCAATAAATTGATTTGAGTGTGTGTGTGTGTGTGTGTGTGTGTGTGTGTGTGTAGTAGGAAAAGACATAAACCAGTTAATGTTTTAAAAATTATTCAAATTCCTATTAAGGAAATTCATTATAATGACTGATACATAAGCTTCATTCATTTTACTAAGTCTTATTTATACAGAAGCTCCACTTTTTATATATTTTTAAGATTTTAATATTTTTGAGGAATTATAGTGGGATAGAAGAGACACAGTATTTGAGAGGAATATATCCTTTTTATTTTCAAAATCCTATAACAAAGTGCTTATTCTAAGGTGAGTTTTGTTTCAGGATTGAGCAGGTGACATATTTCTCAGGGAATTTTCTGGTGCTTTCTGAAGATTGTAGAAATTATCACTCCAGGTTTTCAAAATCTCAACAGCACAGGTTTGAAAGATGGAAGGTTATAAAAATAGTTTGCAAAGGGGCTCTCAATGCAGAATGGTAAACTAGAAAAAAATAAAGTGTAAGCAAAAATGTTTTTCCTTGGCCTTGTCTTTGAAAAACAACATTGTGTACTGACATGACAAACATTAAGAACTGTAAGTTCTAGAGGCAGAAGAAATAGAACAGGTGACTGAAGTAGCCACTCCTCTGGCCCTCCACATGAGGATACACACAGAATAAATTTTAATTATGGCTACTAATTCCATGTTGCTTAATGTAAAGGGATTCTAGGCAGGGAAGTGTGGTCTAAATCAAGCAAAGCAAGCAATAATCTCAGAAACCCTTTGAAATGATTCTTTATTAAAGAACATACATAATTGCTAAACATGAGTGTTGGTAAATATTAATATTAAAGAAAGTCTGTAGGTCTCTCTCATTGCAATTTCCCAACTTGAATGAATGCCTTACCTTTTATGATACAAAAAATGTCATAAAAATTTGGAATGTAATACCAGTTCCTTGTTTTCCAGTTTGGTAATAGTGGACCTGGTGGTAAGGGAAAGTAGACGGATGATATAAATCTAGCTTTTTCATACTAAACAAGGTCCAGATAAAATTCACCAATTTCATACTTACTGGTCCAGATAAAATTCACCAAGTGAAATATTTTTATTATGACACAAATTTTTAAGTTGTCTTCTTGATGACTTAGAATTCTTTGAGTATTGGGGCGCCTGGGTGGCTCAATCGGTTGAGCGTCCGACTTCGGCCCGGATCACGATCTCGCGGTCCGTGAGTTCGAGCCCCGCATCGGGCTCTGTGCTGACAGCTCAGAGCCCAGAGCCTGTTTCAGATTCTGTGTCTCCCTCTCTCTCTGACCCTCCCCTGTTCATACTCTGTTTCTCTCTGTCTCAAAAGTAAGTAAACATTTAAAAAAAAATTTAAAAAGAATACTTTGAGCATGAAAATTGAACTACCTTAGTATTACTCACCAACTTAGATATTGTTATATTTAATATAGTTGCATAAAGCTATATAATAGCTCTTTAGTTACTCTTGAATATCAAGTAAGTTGTTTGAACTAGAAAAAATGTCAACGTTGCTATATTCACATATCACATCATCTGAGAATACAGTTTATGTTTGTATGAGACTGTTTCAATGTACAGTTTATTTTATCAGACTCACAAACTATTATGTTAATGTATATTTTTATTTTTCCATACTATAAACTCATACCAAACACACTTAGAAAACCACATACCAGGAGACATTGTTCTCCCCTCTTTAAAGGAATAATTTGTAACATTAACAGGGTATAGTGAAAAACAGAGTGAACCACACCCATTAATAATACAAACGTCCCAAGGTACATAACTACCAGCAGTACCAGTATATTATAAATGACAAAAGCAAAAATATTATTTTCTAAAGATGCAAAAGGAAAGTAGGTCTGAGAGAAGGAGGACAGAAGCAACCTTCATCCCTGCTTGGTGACACTTAACAGGCCAGAGAAAAATAAAACAATCTGTCTCCAGTGCTGGGAACCCTGCAAAAAGACCTAATTAGAATCTAGGTGACAGTACTGAAGGCAAGTAACAGATTAAGAAACAGAAATATAACAGCCATTTATACTGCAGTATTTTATTTTCCCTTGAGAAGTTACACCAATGGATTGAAAGCTACCGTGCTCCACTTTTCTAATAGTCTAAGACCTGGTCTTAAAGTTAGGAAATTATTCAAGCAGCCACTTGACAATTATTCATTTCACTGAAGCTGTAAGTGTAATCAAAAGTCCTGAAATTAAATATGTATATATATATATACATATATATATATACATAATTTATACTAAGATATGGAATGAAGTAATAGACTACATTTAAAGAGATAAAAGTTACTTTCTATGTGCTCACTGTATATAAAAAGACAGGATCGCCTGGATGACTCAGTAGGTTAAGCGATCGACTCTTGGTTTCAGTTCAGGTCATGATCTCATGGTTCCTAGTTTCGAAAGCCCCACGAAAGTCTCCATGCTGACAGTGCAGAGCCTGCTTGAGATTCTCTCTCTTTCTCTCTCTCTCTCTCTGCCCTCCCCTGCTTTCCTTCTCTCTTTCCTTCCCTAAAATAAATAAATAAAATAAAAGAAAAGAAAAGAAAAGAAAAGAAAAGAAAAGAAAGAAGAAAGAAAGCAACTGTTAAGCATTGATTCAGAGGGAGTTTAGAAGTCCATACTACCTCCTTTCTCTGAGCCCTTGCAGTGAGCATTACTAGAAATGGTCAACTCAGTTCATTTCCAAGAAGGTCTCCTCTCTCTTAAGAAAGCCCAGCTATGAAATTCAGTCAAATGTTTGTGTTTCTACGGATGCTTCTTCTTCTTGAATAGTAGAAGTAATCTGTCTCAAATGTCAACCAAAGATGTAATTTAATGTGCTAAGTAATTACAATAAAAGTGATAGACTTGCCACCAAACTTAAAAAAAAATTGTAGAATAAAGACTAAGAAGATTGTTCAAAATGATGTTGATAAATAAAACTTGTATATGTCGGCTCTGGTTATGGTCTGGAATAGAAGTTCTCAACTTTCATGGAACATTAAAAGTACCTGACAGAATTTTAATATAAATTGCTAGGTCACACACTAGATTTTCTCAACATGGAAACCTGGAGCCTATATTTATTAAAAGCCCTCCAGGTGGTTGTATGTGCGTTCTGATTTGAGAACAGTTGGCGTAGACTGAGAATCCTTATTTTACTTACTCATAGATATGTTTATTTTTGTTCCGAACTGAATCAGAAGTATAAAAACTATATATGATTAGTCTTATATTTGAGAAATTATCTAATATTTCCTCTGATCTTAACATTTTAGTTTTACTTGTGTATAGAGCTGACTCGTTTAGGGTTTTTTCCATAAATGGCTGAAAAACATGTTTCAATTAAAAACAAACAAAAAAACCTCCGCCTACAAGTAGCCAACTAATTGTGCACTGAAAGAAAGCCATTTTTTACACCAATAAAACTTATAAAAATGTGACAAAAGGATTATGTTTGTGTGTTCAGGAAAACATCACTGAGTTGAAGACACACTTTTTAAAAAAAAAAAGTATGCCTATTATGGAATGATATTTATTAATGAAAATCAGTCCATCCCTTGACCAGAAACCCATTTAATCACAAGATTCCAAAGACTTTATTTGTTAAGTTTTTCTCTTACCATAAGTAAGGTCCCATCCCTGTTGAATGCTCAGTTCTACTCAGACATCATCTCTCTCCACACAAATCAGAACCGCAGCAGACCCTGGCTTCCTTGATTGACCCCAGACAGTCTTTACAAAAGCAGATTTAGTTAAAACTTCTAGAAAAGAGAAGATATCACAGTAGAGCACCACAAAATAAACACACAGGAAGTTTAAAAGCCCTGTTTAATTGCACGAGTGAATACTACATATGTATGCGTGTATATGGTTTTTCTTTTTTCTTATTTGGGGATAATACTCATATATTCAAAAAGGCAACAGTTAATTTTAAAATGAAGAAGTGGAACAACGCATCGTAGGAACTAACTCTATCCTGACCTGGAAAAAAATAACTAGACACAATTTTTTAAAAAATATAAACATTACTAAAACTTCCTGTGCTTCAGTTTTCTGGTCTATAAAATAAGTGTAATGATAGTAACTATTTCCTGGAGTCTTTGTGCAACTTAAGGGTCAAGCATTTAGAACAATGTTTCACAAATGGTATATACTCAATAAGAATTAACTATGAATATTTTCCCTTTTTTCATTTCAAACTCTGTGATTATAAAGAATGTCCCAGAATCTAATAGCTATACTATAACCATGAATTCATCTAAATAATTCACCTTGTTTTTCCTCACTGGTTTGGATTAAAAATTATTTTATGATATAAATTTGTCAACAGGGAGAGAAGTTTCTGAGAAGCAAATAAAAGAACAGTCAATCTTCCTCATTATTCTGGGATTCCATAATTGTGAATCACCTAATTGCTAAAATTTACTTGTAACCCCCATATCAATACACAATGGTGCTTTCACAGTCATTTCTGGACATGTGCTGAGTGGCAAAAATTTTGAGTCAGTGGCATTTTCTACTGAGATCTAGCAGGCAATGCTCTGCCTTCTTATTTCTGCTCTCACACTGTAAGCAAGTGTTCTTTTCATGGTCTCTTATTGCCATGTTTTTGTCATTTTTATGCTTTTTGTTTGTGATTGAGCTGTTTAAAACGGTGCCCAAGCATAGTGTTGAGGCACTGCGTAGTAGTGTTCCTGAGTACAAAAAGGCTACGATGTGCTTTATGGAGAAAGTACATGTGTTAGATAAGCTCCACTCAGGCATGAGTTACAGTGCTGTTGACTGCAAGTTCAGTGTTAATGAATCAACAGTTTGCTACAACCAGAAAAGGAAAGAGGAAATTTGCCAACCTGTACATGAGGCCACTCAGAAAAGTGTTAAAGTAACATTTATATAAGGTGTGATAAAGCTATGGATAAGATAGAAAAGTAGCTCAACGTGTGGATTCATGAAATGAAAACAGGGTTATTTTTTAAGTACAGTAATAAGAGCATTGTGGTGAGGCACAAATGCTGACCCATGCTCAACAAAATGTTAAACCCTTCTTGGCTACTGTTGTCTGACTCACATGTATCATAGGAGAATTCTACAGATCAGAAGCCTCTAGGAAAAAGTTTTAACTTACTTGCTAAGTATAAAAGGGTTATGTGGCTGAGGCGCCTGGGTGGCTCAGTCGGTTGAGTGGCCTACTTCAGCTCAGGTCATGATCTCGCGATCTGTGAGTTCGAGCCCCACGTCGGGCTCTGTGCTGACAGCTCAGAGCCTGGAGCCTGTTTCAGATTCTGTGTCTCCCTCTCTCTGACCCTCCCCCGTTCATGCTCTGTCTCTCTCTGTCTCAAAAATAAATAAACGTTAAAAAAAATAAAAATAAAATAAATAAAAGGGTTATGTGGAAGATAAGTTTTCAATTCTGATGGAACTGGAGACTGGCTTATTTTACAAGGACATTGGCAAATAAATCTATTTAATGCAATGCTCTCTGTCGTCCCTGGCTTTAAATCATTCAAAAACCATGTAGTAAATTGTTGATGAGAAATATATATTAAATGAGGTGTCTTTAAAGTAAAACTATCATAAAACCAGGTTACATATTGGTTGATGAAAATGTTGTGATCAGAGGCTTGCATGAACCTAACACTGCATTTCTCCTAGGAGCATTTCCCAAGTCAGTGTTTTGAGGTTAACTTCCAGAGCATAATTGCCACAAATAATGATTGTTGACCATATCTGTCTTTATAGCTACATTTTTACTTTAGAATAAGATGTGTCATTCAGTTTTTACTTTTACATGTTTTTTTTTTTTCTTCTATCTTCATACTTTCCCATTTCAGAGTGTATTATCCATCATTGTAGCCAAGGTTAAATAATCAACTGGCCTCTTTTAATTGGTTTTTCATTGTTTTTTTTTTTGTTGTTGTTGTTGTTCTATATAATCCGTTCAAATAATCATTTCCAGTGTTCATCATTCTTGTTATAATATTCAGGTTTTCATTCCTTGTAATTATCCTTAAGTCTAAAGTATTTTCTTCTGCATTTCTTTCTTGTAGTTCTGCTGCCGACTAATTTAGTTTTCTTTTATCAGAAAGTATTGTTACACCTTCATTCTTATTTTTGCTGGATGTAGAATTATGAGTAAATAGTTCTTTTGTTTTAGTATTTTAAAGCTTTTCCTAGTATTTTCTGGCCTCTATTGTCTGATGAAAAGTCAAAGTCATTTCAAATACTGTTCCTCTGAGTGTAATTTATAATTTTCTGTGGTTATTGTGAAAATTTCCTCTTTATCTTTGACTTTCAATAATTTTAAGTAATGTATTTTGATTGCTATAACCATACTTGCAATTTGTTAAAATTCTTGAATGTAAATATTTATATCTTTTTATTAAATTAGGGAACTTTATAACCATTATTTTTTCAAACATGACCAAGTTCAATACCAATAGGCAGGAAGACATCCTTTACATAGAGGAGGTAAAAGTTTATATTTACCAAACAAAAATCAAACCTACCAAATTAGTACCAAAACTTCCAACTGAACTATGCAATGAGTAAAATAACTTTATTCTTATAGTTGATTAAATCTAGTGAGAAAGACATAAAAGTTTCCTGTATTGTGAAAATTTTATGATAATATATTGCATGATCCTGGATCCTTTCTATTTCTATGAATATTCCTTCTTTCCTGCTTTGTTTGATGATAAAAAACCATAAATATCAATGTAATATTACAAAAAAAGAAAAAACCAAAAACTACAGCCAATATACTTCTTGAGTATACACATAAAGATTCTTTAAAAACTGTTCATAAATAGGAGAACCCAGGTGACTCAATTGGGTAAGTGTCCAACTCTTGATAACGGCTCAGATCATGATCTCATGGTTTGTGAGTTTGAGCTCCCTGTCGGGCTCTGCACTGACAGTGCAGAGCCTGCTTCAGATTCTCTCTCTCCCTCTCTTTCTTGGCCCTCCTTTGGCTTGTGCTCTCTCTCTCTCTCTCTCTCTCTCAAAAATGATAAATAAACATAAAAAAAGTATTCACAAATAATATAATCATATAAAAAGGACAATATATAGTTAAAATGCCGGATTTACCTCAGATATGCTAGGTTGATTTAACACTTTCAGAAAAATTAATCAATGTCATTTACTCTAATAACCAAAGAGATAAGGGGAAAAACACATGATAATGTAAATAAATGTAAAAAATTGTTTTAAAGAAGTCATTACTCATGATAAAAACCCAGAACAAACTAGACAGAAAAGAATTTTCCTAACATGATTAATGAGGAAAATTACAGCTAACATCATACACAATGATAGAAGACTGAATGCTTTTACCTTAAGACTTGGGAGTAGGCTAAGTGTCCACATGTGCCACCAATGTTGATCATATACTGGCAGTCCTAGCTAGTGCAGTAAGACAAGCAAAAAAACTTAACAAATTCTCCAGATTGGAAAGAAAAAGCAAAACAGTCTTTTTTCATAAATACATGATTGCATTATATATAAAATCCTACACCTTCTATGAAAAAGTACTAAAAATAAAGAATGTATTCAGCAAAACTATAGGGTAAAAAATCAATATACAGACATTTTTATATGAAAGCAACAAACGTTCTAAACAAAAGAAAAAATCCAATTCAATTAAAAATAGCAACCAAAAATTAAAAAGTTAAAAAGAAAAAAGTGAGTTTAAGCCTCGTGTCGGGCTCTGTGCTGATGGCTCAGAGCCTGGAGTCTGCTTTTGATTCTGTGTCACCCTCTCTCTCTGCCCCTCCCCAACTCTCACTCTATCTCTCTGTCTTTCAAAAAGAAATAAAACATTAAAAAATTTAAAAGTTTAAAAATAGTAACCAAAAAATATGAAATGCTTAAGGATATTTTAACCAGATAACTACAAAACTACAAAATTATACTGAAAGAAATGAAAGAGCATCTGACATAAATGGTGGTATAAACCATGATCATGAATAAAATATCTCAATATTGTTTAAGATACCAATTTATCCCAGGTTGAATCTACAGATGTAACAAAACTCCAATATAATAAATATTTTGCAAATTTTGAGAATCTGATTATAAAACTCACATGGAAATGCAAATGACCTAGAGTGACCAAGGCAATCATGAAAAAGTAAAACAAAGATGGAAAAATTGCATTACCTTATTTCAAATCTTACTGTAAAGTTATAATAATCAAGATAGTATAAATTTGACAAAGAGACAGACATATAGCTCAATAGAACAGAACTGAAAGTCCAGAAGTAAACATACACACATACAGCCAATTGAGTTCTGAGGAATGGTTCAAGGTAATTCAAATATGAAAAGAATCCTTTCAAGAAATGAGGCTTCCAAAGAAGGTTGGAAGATGGCGGCAGAGTAGAAGGACCCTGGACTCACCTCATCCCACAAATACAACTAGGTAACTATCAAATCATCCTAAATACCCCAGAAATTGACCTGAAGACTGGCAGAACAGATGCCACAACTACCAGTAGAAAAGAGGCCACATTGAAGAAAGTAGGAAGTGCAGAGGTACAGCTTGGGAGAGAAACAGATGGTGCCTACTTCAGTGGGGAGGGAGCCATAATCTCAGAGAAAAGGTGAGAAATCTTTAAAACCTGGAGTTTTAAAGATTAGTGGGCTTGGCTGGGATAGAGCCTGTAGGGTACTGTGCTGCTCTGGGAAAGAAGGCAGTCAAACAACCCGCAGATATATAAAGTGGACACAGTGATCTAAATGGTGCCTGGTGCATGCAGTGAAGAGGTTATTTGCTAATATCAGCACATCCCAGGAGGCGGCATTCACAGAGACCCCTTCAGGAACAAAGGAACTGGCTAGCACCGGTTCCCTCCCCCACCCCTAAGCATAAGCACAGCGCCATCTACAGGAACCAGTGAGCACACTCAACACTGACTACCCACACCAAGCCCTGCTCCTTCCCTCCTTGCACTCTGGTGGAATTGTCTCTCCCAGTCACCCTTGTCTTAGTTCCAGTGCAGTGACCTCCTCGAAAAAAGCAGCCCAAACCCCTGCTCACACCATGTCTTCTGACGCAGGAGTTTTGCAGAGCCTTGGTTCCAGCAGTGGTGGCAACAGATCTCATGTCACAAACAGACCAGAGCATGCCTAGTTAAAACATGCTGCATTCAGGCCAGGGACCAAACACTGCCCACAACACGCAAAGAAAGCCTCTGCAGATGACTGGCCTGAAGGATAAAGCAGCCAGAACAAAACTGCAGAGCATATGTGACACACATCGAAGACACTCCCAGATGTTTAAGACCCTGGGAACAGGGGACACTACATGGCAGGACACTACAGGACCTCTTCTTCATAAGGCCATCACCCTCAAGAACAAGAGACTTTCCTAAAACACAGAAATAGGCACCGAGACTTAGTCAAAATGAGAAGACAGAGAAATGTATCCCCAAATGAAAGAACAGGATAAAGTTATAGCCAGAGATCTAAGCAAAACAGATATAAGTAACATTCCTGATAGGAAATTTAAAGTAATGATCATAAGGATACTCAATGGACTTGAGAAAAGAGTGGAAGACCTGAGTGAGACCCTTAACACAGAGATGAAGAATAACAGCAAAGATAAAGGGCTCAATAAACAAAATGAGAAACAAATTTAATGGAATGTACAGCAGGCTGGAAGAAGCAGTGGAACAAATTAATAACCTAGAAGGCAGAGTAATGGAAAGTAATCAAGCTGAACAAAAGAGAGAAAAAATGAATTATGCAAAATGAGAATAGACTTGAGAAACTCAGTGACTCTATCAAACATAATAACATTCATATTATAGTAGTCCTGAAAAAAGAAGAGAAAAGGGAACAGAAAATTTATTTGAAGAAATAATAGCCAAAAACTTCCCTAATCTAGTGACGAAAACAGATATTCAGATCCAGGAGGCTGAGAACTCCCATCAAAACCAGCAATGGCAAATCCACACCAAGACATATTGTAATTAAATTTAAAAAATATAGTGATAAAGAAAATATCTTACGCAGAAATAAATAGGAATAAATGACATAGAAACTAAACAAATAATATAACAGATCAGTGAAACTGATCAGGAGCTGATTTTATGAAAACAAATAATAAAATTTATAAGCCTCTATCCAAACTTATCAAGAAAAAAAGAGAGGACTCAAAATCACAAATAAGAAAGAAGAAATAACAGCACCACAGAAATAGAAACAATTGGAAGATAATATTATGAAAAAATATATGCCAAAAAATTGGACAACCTACAAGAAATGGATAAATTCCTAGAAACATATAAACTACCAAAACTGAAACATGAAGAAATAGAAAATTTGAACAGACCAATAACCAGCAAATACATTAAATCAGTAATCAAAAAACTCCCAACAAGCAAAAGTCTAGGACAGATGGCTTCACAAGTGATTTCTAACAAACATTTAAAGAAGAGTTAATACCTGTTCTGAAAACTATTCCAAAAAATAGAAAAGGAAAGAAAACTTCTAAATTCATTTTATGAGCTAGCTTATACCAAAACCAGATAAAGACACCACTAAAAAAGAGAACTACAAGCCAATATCTCTGATGAATACAGATGCAAAAATCATCAATAAAATACTATCAAACCTAATCCAACAACACATTAACACACACACACACACACACACACACACACACACACACATTCACTACAATCAAGTGGGATTTACTCCTAGGTTGCAAAGGTGATTCAATATTCACTAATCAAAGTGATACATTACATCAATTAGAGAAAGGTTAAGAACCATATGATCATTTCAATAGATGCAGAAAAGCATTTGACAAAGTACAACATCCATTCATGATAAAAACCTTCAGGAAAGTAAGTTTAGAAGGAACATATCTCAACAGGATAAAGTCCATATATGAAAAACTCAGAGCTAACATCATCCTTGATGGGGAAAAACAGAGCTTTTTCTAAGGTTAGGAAGAAAACAAGGATATCCACTCTCACCATTTTTCAACATAGTACATGTGGATCCTAGCCACAGCAATCAGACAACAGAAAGAAATAAAAGGCATCCAAGTCAGCAAGGAAGAAGTCAAACTTTCACTACTTACAGATGACATGATATTCTGTAGCAAACTCGAAAGACTCCACCAAAAAACTGCTAGAACTGATAAAAAAATTCAGTAAAGTCACAGGATACAAAATCCTTTTACAGAAATCTCTTGCAATTCTATACATCAATGATGAAGCAGTAGAAATAGAAATAAAGAAAACAATACCATTTACAATTGAACCTAAAATGATAAGATACTAAGAATAAACCTAACCAAAGAGGATGAAAGACCTATACTTTGAAAACTATAAAACACTGATGAAAGAAATTGAAGGCAACACAAAGAAATGGAAAGACATTCCATGCTCATGGATTAGAAGAACAATTGTTGAAATGCCTATGCTATCCAAAGCAATCTACGGATTTGATACAATCATTATCAAAATACCAACAGCATTTTTCACAGAACTGGAACAGATAATCCCAAAATTTCTACAGAACCACAAAAGACGCCGAATAGCCAAAGTAATCTTGAACAAAAAAGGGCAAAGCTGGAGGCATCACAATTCCGGACTTCAAGTTATATTATAAAGCTGTAGTAATCAAACAGTATGGTACTGAAACAAAACAGTCACAAAGATCAATAAAACAGAATATAAAACGCAGAAATAAACTCAAAATTATATAGTTAACTAATCTTTGACAGAGCAGGAAAGAATATCCAATGGGAAAAAGATGGACTCTCTGACAAATGATGTTGGGAAAACTGGACAGCTACATACAAAAGAAAGAAACTGGACCATTTTCTTACACCATACACAAAAATAAACTTAAAAAGGATTAAGACCCAAATGTAAGACCTGAATCCATAAAAATCCTAAAACAGAGGCAGTAACTTCTTTAACATCAATCATCGCAACATTTCTAAATATGTCTCCTAGGGCAAGGGAAACAAAAGCAAAAATAAACTGTTGGGATTACGTCAAAATAAAAAGCTTCTGCATAGTGAAAGAAATAATCAACAAAACTAAAAGGTAGAATGGGAGAAGATATTTGCAAATGGCATATCTTACAAAGGGTTAATATCTAAAATATATAAAATACATATCAAACTCAACACCCCCAAAACAAATAATGCAATTAAAAATGGGCAGAAGATATGAACAGACATTGCTCCCAAAGAATACATACAGATGCAACAGACACATGAAAAGATGCTCAACATCATTCATCACAGGAAATGCAAATCGAAACCATGATGAGCTGTCACCTCACACCTATTAGAATGGTTAATATCAGGAACACAAGAAAAAACAGGTGTTGGCGAGGATGTGAAGAAAAAGAAACCCTCTGGCACTGTTGGTGGAAAGGCAAACTGGTGCAACGACTCTGGAAAACAGTATGGAGGATCCTCAAAAAGGTAAAAATAGAACTACTCTATGATCCAGCAACTGCACTACCGAGTATTCACTCAAAGAATACAAGAACACTAATTCAAAGGGATAAATACACCCTTATGTTTATAGCAGCATTATTTACAATAGCAAAATTATGGAAGCAGCCCAAGTGTCCACTGACTAATAACTGGATAAAGAAGAGGTGGTTGATATACACAGTGGAATATTATCCACCCATGAAAAATGAAATCTTGCATTTGCAATGACATGGATGGCGCTAGAGAGTATAATGCTAAGTGAAATAAGTCAGTCAGAGAAAGAAAAATACCATATGATTTCAGTCATATATAGCATTTAAGAAACAAATGAGCAAAAGAGAAAAAAAGCAAGAGAGAGAGAGAGAGAGAAAGAGAGAGAGAGAGAGAAATCAAGAAACAGCCTCTTAACTAGAGAACAAACTGATGGTTACCAGAGAGGAGGTGGGGAGGGCGATAGGTGAAATAGATGATGGGGATTAAAAAGTGCACTTGCTGTGATGAGCACCGAATGATGTATGGAAGTGTTGAATCACTATATTGTACACCTGAAACTAATGTAACACTGTATTTGAACTAACTGGATTAAAATAAAAACTTGAAAAAAAAAACAAAGAAAATGAAATATAATTTAAAAATAAATGTATTTTTCTTTTTTTTAATGTTTATTTTTTAGAGAGATAGAGGGTAAGAGTGAGGCAGAGAGAGAGAGGGAGACAGAGAATCCCAAGCAGGCCCCACGCTGTCAGCACAGATCCCAATATGGGGCTTGAACTCACTATGAGATTACGACCTGAGCAGAAATCAAGAGTCCATCACTTAACCAACTGAGCTACACAGGAAACCCTAGATATGTATTTTTCCAAGAAAGAAAAAAGTGAAGAAAAGAAAAGAAAAGAAAAGAAAAGAGAAGAAGAGAAAAGAAGTGAGGCTTCAACAACAGGACATCTGTGCCATAAAAAATAAACCTTCTATTCACTCACATCATACCCCAAAATTACCTTGAAATAAACCAAAGAACCAAAGGTAAAAGTTAAAATTATATAATTTCAAGGAAAAAATGTGAGAACATTTTTAAAGTGATAGATAACCCAAATTTTCTTAGATGGGATATCGGAAGCATGAAACAAAAAAAGAAAAATAATAATAATAAACTGAAGTCTATCGAAATAAAAAATTATCCTTCTAAGGTCAGATGACTTAAATGCTTAAATGAAATAATAATTTATGCTTAAATGAAGTAAAAATACAAACCATAAATTAAGAGAGGATATGTATATGTATGTGTGTGTGTGTATATGGTCTCTCTGACATATATATATGTATATACATATGTGTGTGTGTATATATATGTGTGTGTGTGTATATATATGTGTGTGTATATATATATGTGTGTATATATATATGTATATATATATGTGTGTATATAAGTGTGTATATATATGTATGTATATATATATACACACACACATATGACAAAGCAATTGTATGTAGAATGTATAAAGAACATTTACAACTGAATGAGTAATACAATTTTAAAATTTATTAAAAATCGAAGAGTAATTCTTTTTTTAAGTTTTTACTTTAATTCCAATTAGTTAACATACAGTGTAATAATAGTTTCAAGAATAATTCTTAAGATATATGAAATACCAATACACATCATTAGTTGGCAAAGTAAACTAAAACCTCAATGAGATGCAACTATACACATACAAATGGCTACCATGAAAAATGGTGGTATTAAGTGTTGTCAATTATGGGGAAAACTACATTTCTGGTGGCGAAATATAATGACACAACCATTTTACAAAAACAGGTGGGCAGTATCTCATAAAGGCAAAGGTACATTTACATATGACTCAGTTTTATCCAAGAGGAATGAAAACTTACATCTTCACAAAGACATGAAAATGCTCACAGCAACTTTATTTATAATAGTTAAAAGCCGACAACTCAATTGTTGATGAGCAGGGAAATGGATGTTATAATATGCAGCACAATGGAATAGTACCCAGCTCCAAAAAGGAACCAAGGAAACATACAACAACACTGTGTGGAAGGAAGTCAGAAATGTTATGCTGAGGGAAGGGGCTAGACATAACAGAGTACATACTTCATGATTCTATTTATGTGAAATTCTAAAAAGTTCAAAATAATGTATGTTGATACCACTAAGGGGCATGAGGGAACTTTTAAGGGTGATGGTATTGTTATTTATCTTGATCAGGAGAGTAGTTTTACAAGTGTATTCGTCTGTCATAACTCCTTGGATTGCTCGCTGTGAATGGATACTGATTATTCTAAATTTGACAGAAAGAGACTAAAACTCTGCACCTTCATTTGTTACTACCTATTTCATATCTTTAATACTTGGTAATAATTAATAAACTCACGTGTCAGGCATTTTTATAAATTCTTTACAGATAGGAATATTTAATAAAGCTGGTATAGAATTTCATTGCTTGGGAGGACACCGAGTGATCTCCCAAGTATTCTTTCAGGTCATTACAATCCTCATCACAACACTGTAGTGTAGGCTAGGCAAGTGTATTTTCCCCGTCATTTTAAAAGTAAAACAACAACAATGACGACCTGAAACACATTGAGGTTAAGTAATTTATTAAGCAAAGCCACTCAACTACTAAGGAGTAGATTTGGAAATCTAATCCTGTCATCTTTCTGCTAATCATCCACAAATTTGTGCTGTTGAAGCAAGCACTGTGCTAATCATTCTAAATAATTCACAGGCAATTTGTTTGAATTGAATAAATTGTATATTTTTGAGTAATTCTCAATTTTGGAAATTGGTGTTATTTTTTTTTGTCCTTGCAGTTTTGGAGGGAGAGGCTTGCATAGTTGACTCATCACTATTTAACTTTGTTCTCATTGTACTGAAGCTATTGTAAACAACTAGTCCATTTGAAACCCACATATGGAGAGAACACTGACTCCCATGGACTGTGTTTATCTTGGGTGGTTAATGATCCTGAATCCAACATCTACCAAGGTTATAGCTCAAGGAGCCTTTCCAAAGCACTAATTCAAGAGGTTTTTTTTTTCATTCTCAGAAGCAAATTCTGTATGAAATCTTGCCTTCTGACTCATCTGCCAAGTCCAGCACATTGCATCTTGCCCCAAAGGCACCAGACAACGGAGCCAACCCATCAAATTCCTGCCATAAATTTAGCTTAAACTATGAGATTATTTCTCCTGGGAAGGATGTTTCATACCCCTCAAGCAATCCCCCTGATGTTTTAAATATTTTTCTCCTTATATGAGTGCTTATTATTTAAGACCAAGCAAAATATATTTCTGAACTAGATGTTTTATCATTGTGTTTTTGCCTTTGATTTAGATGATCTAGATGTGTGTGTGCTTGCATGTGTTTTTGAAGGAGAGACAGAATTGGAGGAAAGTGAAAGGGAGAGCCAGAGAGGGAGGGAAAAGGGGAGGAGGGAGGAAGAGGAAGAGTGGGGGGGACACAAAGGTGGGAAAAGGGAGAAGGAGGGAGGAAGGAGAGAGAAGAGGATATTAAAAATATGTCTATTATCTAGATATTCAGTGGAGTGATTTTTGTGCCAAATAAGAATGTTTACAGAATGTTTCTTTTTTTTTTCTGAAACACTTTTGGGGGAGTCTAACAAGTAATTTACTTTATGGGGCGCCTGGGTGGCGCAGTCGGTTAAGCGTCCGACTTCAGCCAGGTCACGATCTCGCGGTCCGTGAGTTCGAGCCCCGCGTCAGGCTCTGGGCTGATGGCTCGGAGCCTGGAGCCTGCTTCCGATTCTGTGTCTCCCTCTCTCTCTCTGCCCCTCCCCCGTTCATGCTCTGTCTCTCTCTGTCCCAAAAATAAATAAAAAACGTTGAAAAAAAATTAAAAAAAAAGTAATTTACTTTAGGTATAACATATATCCTGACTATTAAGTACATGATTTATGGATTAACTACATTTCCAATGTAGATACTTTTGATGGAATAGATAACTATAATGTGGTAGGCAGAAAATGTCCCCTGCTCCAATATGCCATGTTCTAATCCCTAGAATTTATGAATATGTTACTTTATGTGGCAAAAAGGACTTTGCAGATGTGATTAAATTAAGAATATGAGAAGGAGAGCTAATCTGAGATTATCCAGAAGGGCCCAAAGAAATCTCAGGGGTCCTTAGGAGTTAAAAGGAAAGAAGAGGTACAGAGGGAAATGTAAAGATGCTAAGCACTGCTGACTTTTGTTTTTTTGTCTGTTTGCCTATTTTTTATTTTAATTCTAGTGTAGTTAACATATGGTGTTATATTAGTTTCAAGTCTACAACATAGTGATTCAGCTGGCTTTTGAATGCAGAAGAGGCCACCAGGCATGAGTGCAGGCCCCCTCTAGAAGCTAGACAATTCAAGGGAATAGTTTATTTCCTAGAACCTTCAGAAATAATACAGCTCTGGAAACACCTTGATTCTAACCTAGGGAAACCCATTTCACACTTTGGCACTCCAGAACTGTAAGATAGTAAATTTGTTTTCGTTTTAAGCAAACAAATTTGTCATAGTTTGTTACAGCAGCCATAAGAAATAGACATAAGAACGATGTAGAAAGTACTCCCCCCTCCAGCAAAATGTAGCCTTTATTTACTCAAACATTTATTTACTTCTAGGAAATAAGAGCTTTCCTAATTTCAAGCAGCTATGAGAGAACTTCTCTGTTCTTCCACTCATTTGCCAGAAGGTCAAACTGGAAGTCACATATATGTCTATGAATAGAAATTAAAAGGGAAACTCAGATGTTCCAGAAGATGAAATTCTGAACTGTGTTTAAATCTTTCCTAGAAATAGACATTGCTGGGTAGAAATATTCAGATGCTGCATAAATAAGCCTGTAAACATTGGGCAAGATTCATGGAACTAGCAAAAAAACAAAACAAAACAAAAAAACCCAAAACAAAACAAAACAGTCAACTGCTTTACCAAATATCATTACTGAGGAAATGTGTAAAACATATCACAAAGTATAAAATCATATTTTAATATAAAATCATATTTTAATACAAATGCCAGATTTTAAATAAAGACCTTTAGATTTCCTCATGGGAGTTTTATTGTTTCTTCTACAATATTCAGATGTCCAAGAAATTTCACAAGAGAACAAGTCAGCAAACTCATAAGAAGGCAGCAAATTCATCACAAGTCAATGGGGCTCTTGAAGCCCCCCCCAAAAAAAAGACAAGAAGCAAGTGTAAGATTATAAAATGTTAAAAATGAAATTCCATCACAATGTACTCTTTTCAAGCTC
Source organism: Prionailurus bengalensis (assembly GCF_016509475.1). Classification (NCBI taxonomy): domain Eukaryota; kingdom Metazoa; phylum Chordata; class Mammalia; order Carnivora; family Felidae; genus Prionailurus; species Prionailurus bengalensis. The sequence continues at coordinate 70,261,076 of NC_057344.1, read as the reverse complement.
TACTGAAAATGTAACACAAATATCAGTGTTAATTACACTTTGTCATATGATTTGAGCTCAGTTTAAGCTCATACACTAAAAGGAAGATTCATTGCATGTACAAAATCTGTTGCATGCCTGACTTCCTTAAAACTACAGTTGAACATTTACAGTGCAAAAAAAAAAAAATCAGCAAAGCTCAACTACAGGAAAATGCAAGTTAGTAAGCTTTTGCTTGATGCTTCTGAGTAATAATGTAGAGTCATCAAACTGATACTTAGGAATGATAGACATTATCTTGATAATTTCATTTCAGTTTCAACGCCAAACATTGTGGACAGCATCCATGTTTCTGTTACTATTTTCTAATTTAAGTTAACCATGATGATCAATATTTAGGGTCAAAAGGTAACTGCCCCAATTCTATTTCAAGATCTGCCATGTGTCTTCCATTACCACAATCATATTTATGTCATTTACATTCTCTTTTAGAAGATTGTGGCTAAGGGTGCTTCTGCTTTTGTTTTCGATGCCTGGAGTTTTCAATATTTACCATTCATTGTTTTTTATCTGGTTGACTGCGGAAAAGAGTAGGGGAAAGAGTGTGACCAAAGAAGTGTCTATATATATATATATATATATATATATATATATATATATATGCCCATCCACTTTTCCAACACTCCACCATTATCTGATATCACTTCATGTCTTTAAGATAATCTTTAACATCATTAGCAAAGTCAGTGAAGAGCCTCTGATCATATATAAAGATACCATTTAGGAAAACTTATTGATAAATGGATCATTCTTCCTAATGATGAAAACCATCAAGTTTTTCTACTAAATATTTTTTAATTAAATAAGTTCATCTATCCTTACAGGATTCAATACTTTCATATTAAAAAAATTAATGGATTCCTGTTGAACACATTCAATACACCGGAACAAGACTTCTGAAAAAAATCATAATTTTCATTAGTCATGCTCAGCACTGCATTTCTGTGAATTTGTATTTTTTTTCTAAATTCTTCAGAGTGAATTGGCTTTTCTTTCCTTCACTCTCTTTACCTCTATTATTCTTGTTTTATGTACGTGCCTACACTGTGAGTGTAAATATTCACTAAAGACTGTTGTTGGGCATACCGGGTGGCTCAGTTGATTAAGCATCGACTTGGGCTCAGATCATGATCTCATGGTTCCTGGGTTTGAATCCCACGTCGAGCTCTGTGCTGATTATTCAGAGCCTGGAGCCTGCTTTGGTTTCTGTGTCTTCCTCTCTCTCTGCCCCTCCCCTGCTCATACTCTCTCTCTCTCTCTCTCTCTCTCTCTCTCTCTCTCTCTCTCTCTCACACACACACACACACACACACACACACTCTCACTCTTTCTCCCCCTCTCTCAAAAATGAATAGAAATTTTTAAAAATTATTAAAAAAAAAAGACCTTTGTTGGCTTTTTAGCTGCTGCTTTTGTGGCACCAAATCTTTTATTGTTCTTTTCATCAAGGATATTCTTGGTGGTATCTTTGAAATGCCTAAAAGTGGATTTAACTGAACCTGAGATTTTTTTCAGATTTTCTTTCACAGCTGCCTTAGCCTGTTCAATTTCTTCTTTATGATGCCTCACAAAATCCTTGGTAGAATTCTTCATAGCATCAAATTTTTCCTTCACCAAACCCAAAATGTTTCCTTTGACTTATTTTTAGCCCTGTTGTTTCCTCTGCCCTCTTTCTTTTTTTCCATCAGTTTCTTGTTTTACATTTCAATCTTTTGCCTCAATATAGAGTCTTTCCCACAAATCAGAATGCTGCTGTTCAAAGTTTAGCTTCTGCTCCAATTTGGTGAGTCCTTCCCATCAGATTTCTATTTCCTTTTTTTCACTCAATACATTGGGAGAATCTGAGTTGCTATATGACTCACTAGAGTTTCACTGCTGATGTTCCGCCTTTAAAGCCATGGTTATTAGTTGTTCTCTCTCCATTTCCATCCTTAGCATCTTTGCTTCTGTGAAAAGAGTCTCCCTTTGGTTAAGAAAGCTATGTGTGTTTAGTTCTTTTTTCCAGATTCTGCTTAAGTTTCTGATTTTCCGTAACCAATTCAGTCCCTGTCCCTTTATCTTCCAATATACTAATCTGTTCTCTTAGTTTCCTTAACTCTTCCTTTAATGAAGATAAGGCTTTTTCTTCCTTCTACAGAGATATTCTTAAATATTGATTTTATGTATCAGGGTTCTTTTTCTGAGTCTCAAAAGACATTCTTCCTTCAGTAAGGGCCCAACATCTTGCAAGGTTTTCCTTCAATGACTTATAATCTATAAAAGATTCTTGTTCCTGTTTCCTGTTGGGAAATATAATCCTTCATATCATTCAGTTAATCTTCATGTATCTTTCTGACTGTTGATGTTTCTGAAGCTGAAGTATGCCATAGAAATATCCAAATCCCACGCCGATTGCAATCACGAATCAAGTATAACACACTTGTTGAGACCACTGTTGAACTGCCATTTACACAATTCCTTAGAGGGTTTGGTTTCTTGTTTGGCAAGTAGCTGCTCCTCAGATTCTGAACTAAGAACACTCTTCTTCCTAGCATGCCATCATCTAAAGTCAGGACTAGGCTGATGACTGATTTCAATACTTTTTGATTCGTCATCACTAGCCTGTGATGAAAACAAAGTTTCTGGATTACAGGATGTATCCTGGGTGCTAGAAAAAGAGCCCATGTTAAAGTCTTCTGGACTCTGTGCCTCTCCAACAATTATAGCTTCTTAATTTCCAATTTCTTCTAACTTAGGTGGCTTACGGTTAACAATATCAGAATCATCACGGACAGCTCCAAAAGAGACATTGTCTTCAGATGACTTTTCTTCTTCTCTCTCAAGTGCTGACTTTGTTTCCTCCAAAGCTGGATCAGCAGTTTCTTCTTCCATTAACACTGTGCCATTTTAGCTACTCTTTCCCTCCTCTGATTGCAATACTTGTAGCTTCTCTTGCTCTAAAGATGTACATTCTGGAGCGAGCTCACAGCTGTCACTGGTTGTACCATGTTCAGAATTCACCATCTCTACACCAGACCCCTCATGATGGATGACAGTCCAACCATAAGATAAATCACTGTCACTGGAATTTTCAGACATTTTTCAGGTCTGAACGGACAGCACTACCTCATCTTAATGAGGTAAATGCTACAGTGGTGGGGGTCATAGCCTGTAGAAAGTACTTTGATATCTGTACTTCACACCCAGTTCTAAGCCCTACATGTCTCTGTTTTGTAGTCTTCATGGCTTGGAACTCTAATTAGTGCAACATAGGATTGGCAGCATCAATTTTTAAGGTGACAACACTGAGTTATTTCCAGAAGGGCAGCGCTCCCAGCATTAGAGAATATTACCCCTCCCGAAATGTCTGAAATTTGAGAATTTGAGACTATCCTCCACAAGTGTTCTTCTATAGTATCTGAACGCTCAGGGTCAATAAGTGTTCCCGGTAGAGAGTCAGTGCTTAGTAAGTACTTGTTGAATCAATAGTTAGAGAAAATGGCTGCCTATGAATAATTTGTACTAAATGGATTTGATGGATAAAACCACCTCCTCTACTAGGTGGTCAGTGTCTGAGTATCACCTTGTATTTCTGTGAGGTGACGCAGAGTGCACTTTTGAAGAAATGAGAGTGTAATAAGATGCAACTTAAATCCATATGTTTTGGAGGTAAATAGTATAAATGTACTTACCAAACAAGCTTACTGTGAGGAATACATGATTCAGCACAAGCAATGTGCATAGAAACATACCAAATATGTATTGGACACAAAAAGAAGTTGTAGGTAAGCCCCATGAGTTGAAATAGAGTGTTTGAGACAGCAGTGAAACTGATGTGATTTTATTAGAAGAAAGGCTCCTGAGATACTGAAGATAAACTTCCCTATTAAAACATTTGCCTAGAGCTAGCCCTGGGCATTAAAACAATTGACATTAACACTTTCCTAGTTTAGAGATATTTTTCTTCTTTACCATCTCTTCATACACACATTGGCTTTTGATGAATTTTCTCCATTTTAAATTCACAGGCTCACAACATTGACCTCATTAGCAAGGGGCAAAGAAAAGCTGCATACTCAGTTGATAATAAAAATTACTGTGGCCCCTAATGATCAATTAATTGAAGTAATATCTGTGAAGTGCTTAAAACAAAGTAAGTAAGCAAAAAATAATGGCTGTTGTTAAATGGCTGCTTGTATATTACTTCAAGTCAGGGTAATGCTGCTCCCATTGTTATGCATAGGTTGCTATGACCACTGGACACAGCCACAGTTTATAGACAGTTCAACTCCAAGAGGCATATTATGTATGAAATGACTGTTCACATCATATCTGTCTCTGAAAAACTTCCATTATCCCTTTTAATGTCCTTCTAACTCTATTTTTATTATTTTTTTTAATTTTTAAATTTTCTTAATGTTTATTTATTTTTGAAAGACAGAGACAATGCGTGAGGAGGGGAAGGGGAAAGAGAGGGAGACACGGAATTAAGAGCAGGCTCCAGGCTCTGGGCTAGGCCAACAGCTCTCTCAGCACAGACCTCACATGGGACTCGAACCCGTGAATCATGAGATCATGATTTGAGCAAAAGTCAGACACTTAACTGACTAAGCCACCCAGGTGCCCCCTCTATTTTTTTTTAAATATTGATGTATAAGGTACAATACAATAAAATTTACAAATTTCAGGCATTATTTTGATAGGTTCTGACAATTGTATACACCATGTAACTACCATTCAAAACAAGATACAGAAGTTTTCCATTATCCCAGAAAGTTCTTCCTTCTCACTCTCAGACAGTAAGAACCTGCCCTATCACTACTTTGGTACCAAAGTGAACCGTTTTCTGATTTTCTTTACCTTAAAATAATTTTGTTCTTTCTTGGACTTCATATACATGAATCATAGAATTGTATTCTTTTGTGTCTGGTTCCTTTGGTGGAATATAGCATTAGTGAGATTCATCCCAGTTTGAGTATATCAGTAATTTCTTACTTTTTATTGCTCAGTAGTATTCCATTGTGTGAATACAATAGGATTGCTTATCCATTTCTTCCTCATAGTAATTGGGTTTCTGCTGTAGGGTTATTATGACAATGTTGCTGTGCATATTCTTGTCAAAGATTTTATGTTGACATATGTTATCATTTTTTTTCAGTAAATACCTGATTCAAGATGGATAGTAGGCTTAAATGCAAAAGCTAAAACTATAAATAATCTAAAAGAAATGATAGGTGGATATCTTCAAGCCATTCAGGGAAGCAAAGATTTCTTAGATAGACAAATAAAGCACCAACCAGAAAAGAACAAAATAGATAAATTGGACCCTACCTAAAGAAAATATCCACTGTACATGAAAATGTTATTAAAAAAAAATGAATAGGCAAGCCAAGGAGTAGGAATAAGATATTTTACTTTTTATTTTTAATGTTTATTTATTTTTGAGAGAGAGAGAGAGATAGAGTTCAGGCAGGGGAGGGGCAGAGAGAGACAGAGAGACAAAATCTGAAGCAGGCTCTAGGCTCTGAGCTGTCAGCACAGAGCCCAATGTGGGGCTCAAGCCCACGAACTGTGAGATCATGCATGACCTAAGCCAGAGTCAGATGCTTAACTGACTGAGCCACCCAGGTGCCCCAAGACATTTTCAATTTGTATAACCAACAAGAATTTCTGTCCAGAAAAAATAGAGAAGTAATACAAATCAACAGTGAAAAGACAAAAGGCCAGTGAAAGGGGCACAAAACATATGATTGGATAATTGACAACATAGATACCCACTAGAGGACTTGTATTACCTAATTTCAGGACTTATTTGACCCTAGAGTATTCTCAAAGTGTGATATTGGCAAAAGGATAAAACAGCAAATGTATGAAACAGAACAGATAGCCCAGGAAGAAACTGAGATATATATGTAGTGAATTTCCCTTTTAACCCGTCTTCTGCTGCCTTTGGCCCCATTGTCTCTTCAATACCTAGTGTTCTCCCTGTTCTTCTATTTCTATGATCTCCTCTCACAATATCAAAAATCACTCACAAATTTCCACTTGCTTCTAACTCTCCTCTTTTTCATGAGAGTATATGTTATCAACCATGCATTAATAAATCCTGTTTTCTCAACAAGACAACATACTATGCCATAGTTGACTGGCACAATATTTAATCCTATTTGTAGACCAATAACTTATTTACTGATACAAATGCACTTCTCTTGGTTGGTTAAGGAAATGTGCTAAAGTGAAGTGAGCATCACAATAATACAAGGTTTACACGAGAAAAGGGTCAAAAAGTGTCTCATGGCTCTCCTTACTCCACACTATATAGGAAACCCTGAATCCATACCTGTGTATAAAAAGGCTGCTATTTCTTGACAATTCAAGTATCAGACATCTCACTGGAAATTATATGAGATACATTACTTTATTTCAGACTAGAACTCATATAAGGCCAGTCTTTTTTAATGTTAGATTTATGTAAATGACCTCAGTTTCAGGTCTCTTCAGTAATGTGATATGGTCAGTTAATGCTATTTTTGATTATATGATCTACATTTGAATATTAAAAATAGGAGTAAGCCATGCTAATGTATAATAACAAGGAAGAATGATAATCCAAGACTACAGGGTTCTCAAATCTAATGCATCAGTCTTTTTCCAGAAGTATTATAAATTTTGATTTGGAGAAATATTTTCAGTTCTGCATATTACTTCCAATAATATGAATCAAAGAGAGAAGACATTACCACTGGGAGGTTTAACACAATCTTATTTGTTAAACTAAAGGAATCCCCAACTGGAGGTTTTTTTTGTGCATGTCTGAAAACTGTAAAATGATAGTTCTATAAGAAGTCTGCTTTTACATTTGCAAACTTATTGCTATCATCCAGAAACCTGAAAACAATAAATTAAAATAAAATTGTGCCCAAAGAGGAAAATAAAGAAAAGAAAGAGGAACTCAATTTGTTAGCTTTTCAGTGATAGATAATTATATACAACAGCAACAATGTTAAGAAGCAGGTACACCAGGCAGGAGGGGTTCTTCTTCTTAAATATTACATTTAAAGATTAGCCAAGAAGTAAACACAACGACAGAGGCAAATCACAACCCTGGAAGGGATATCGTTCAGGTTTGCACTGCATGCACTAGTCTGACAATCCATTTTGGTGCGTGTTGGGGCCAGGAGCTGGGGTGATGTCCCAACAGCAGCCCCCTCACATTCAAATAGAAAAATGAAGAAAATAGCAATAGAATTTCTGGTTTATTTTGGTAATTTTCTAACATTGTTAGAAAAGTTGTATTGCTACCCAAGGACATAGCGTATCCTGATCAGCATGCGAGGTACTTTTATGCACTACCTTACTTTCTAATTTTTTTTAACATTTACTCACTTTTTGAGAGACAGAGAAAGACAGACTGTGAGCAGGGAGGGGTGGAGAGAGAAGGAGACAAGGAATCCAAAGCAGGCTCCAGGCTCTGAGCTGTCAGCACAGAGCCTGAGGTGGGGCTCGAACTCATGATTTGTGAGATCATGACATGAGCCGAAGTTAGCCACTTAATAGACTGAGCCACCCAGGAACCCCTATGCACTACCTTAGTTTCAAACAATACATTACTTTCAGACCTTTGCAATAAATATTTTCATAGATTGATTTCATGATTTTTATTTGTTTACTTATTATTTGCTTATCTATTACAAATGAAGATTTTTAAATTTGAGAGAGGATGAAGAATAGCATTCAAGTCACAGTCAGCACTGGAATTTGAGCCGGGCTAACTCCAAACTCCTATAATTCCCACCACCAAGGCGGTGTTGCTCTATGGTTAAGGACACAGACTTGGCAGGAATCCTGGATGAAAATCCTGACCCTGCTACTCATTCATTGTTTAATGAATGAGGTCATTTGATCTTCCTAAAAAACTATGTTTCTCATGTATAACATGGGAATAATAAGGAACCTATCTCATAAGAGAGCAATGGGGATTAAACATGTTAATGCACATAAATCCCTGGTAATAACTCCCTGTACCTAATATAAGTTCATTAGATGCCCCTGTTATTATTGGCATGCTATATAAATTTTATTATGTATGTATGCATCCACTTAGCATGTTGTAATGATTTCTGAATATCTTTTAAGTGAATTCAACTGTAATCTGTAATTCCTCTTGAGAGAGAAACTATGTACTTATTTACATTATACACTAAGATATTTTGGAGGGGAAAACATACACATGCTCATGGGATAGTGGATAATATGATCATAATTATGTTCTGACTGAATAAGCAATAGAACTGAATCATGCCCATTACCCAATTAACCATGATCTATAATCATCAAAACTATAGTTGCTATCTTGGCATAATTTTTTTTTTGCTTGGGACATAAGGAGTAGCAATAGATGACACTGTCTGTCTGACAATTAAAATCTAAATGATCATAGTGCCTCAAGATATCTACCTACTAATTAGAAGAGTAATTGATGAGGTATAATTTGCAAGTTTGCCAGTATTAGGATTTAGCTATTATTCCACTATTACATATTAAAGTTTAGAGATTAATTTTCTTTCAAAAATTATTAGCGCTTCATCATCTGTTTCGTAGGAATGAACTTTAGAACACAAATCCCAAACAATCATTTTTGTGTCTGAATAACTTATCCCCAAATAATGGTTTCAGATTTTTCACTCGGAGTAATATAAACTCTTGAGGAAATTTATTTCCAACAATATTCGGACTGCATCACTCACATGTTTCCCTCTTTCCCTTTCCTTTTGCATAAACCTTCCTTCTTTTCCACTAACTATTCCAAAGCACTTAAGTGTCAGGGACTTCTTAGATTTTCTTTTATCCATCGCAGTTTCTGATGAGTTTCTGAGTACAAGGCTGCTATCAATGTACATGTGATAACCTCCCCAGATTACTACACTTTGGTTTTATACTTGGCTTCACCATTTTTCCCTCTGAAAAACCCTCACTTTTCTCCATATTCTCTCCACTTCTACCTCAATTCTCCTTTGAGTTTCTCAGTTCTTTCTCTTACTAGGCCAAAATGCAAACACATGTTTCTTAATACTGTCCTTAAAAAGCTCTTTAAAGTGAAACAATACATTAGGCATATTTATTCATTCATCCATGCATTCATTCATTCATCCACTCATTCATAAAAAATGAATGCTAACCATTTGCCAGGCTTTACTTCAGATTCTGAGAATACGTTAGTAAACAAAAGAAAACAAAAAAAGGTTCTGCCCTCATGTCGTAAGGAAGACATGAAGATACATAAACAAACCAACTAAGCAAGGAACATGGTAGAGATCACTAAGTAGTAGAAGAATTGCCAGGATGGCTTCTTTGAAAGGGCAGTGTTAGAGCAGAAGTCTAAAGATGAAAAATGCCAACTCTGAGTATATCTGTGTTTGGGGCAGAAAGAACATCAACTGAAGAGCCTCGAGGTGGGGACAGATGGTGTTTTGGGAAAGACAAAGAATATCAAAATGTCCAGAATGTGACTAGCAAGTGCAAGAGAATGTGCGAGCTCAGAGTTCCTGGTTGCAGAGTTAAGAACCCATTCTAAGTAACACTTAATACATTATTAAAGGATATTAGGAAACTGAGAGGATGTCTAAGAAGGTTGGAGAGCCAGTCCCAGCAGCTTGAGCCAGCAACCACAACGTGGGAGTTGCTTCAGTGAGATTATCACTGCCACTGTCAATGAGCACAAGAATTACAGCTCACGCTTTGAGATTGCATGGGGTCCCCAAATCTATCACCGTCTCCACCAAAAGATAGATTCTGCACTGTGCCCACTGCCCCCTATTGCTTACTTCCAAATCTAACTTTTGAGTGACAGAACCATGCAGACAATAGGAGGGCTGAGAGAAGATGCTTTAGCTTCAAACTTGAGAACAAGGGACTGATTATGCCACATTGGAAGAGTGCACAAAAGATGCCAGTCCATCAAATAAGCATAAATGCTCACTAAATCACAGAGAAAAGCTTGGATCATTAAATGTTAGTATAATTCCAAGTGTGTTTTATGTGATTTTCCTGTTCTCCAAATTCTGCATCACGGAAATAAAGAAACTGAGAAGTATGAACTAGGTCTGAACTCCCCAGCATCGTTGAATGAGCGTGAGAGAACAAGAGATGCGAGGCCCAGTAGCGCTGATGTGCGGCTTAATTTATGGAGTGCCTCTGAAGGCCATTTCATCAGCAGGGCTATCCCTGCCCACATGAACAGGGTTGCCTGCCACTGTGGAATCCCATTAGTGTGATCAAATGGAAGCGACACCTGTCCCTTGAGAATAAGTACATCACTTCTGCAGGACTCCCAGGTGGAGATAATTGACCACTGAAAATGAGCATGAGTTACGGAGAGTTTGGCAGAAAATGGGTGATTCTTACAAATGTCATTCAAATCTTACACTCCTAGAGTTATACTGCCACACTGCTAACAAAACCAAAATCATTTTTATAAACAAACTGGAAAATGGAGACATTTCAAATTCACCAAATGTAGCAAAACAGGTTTTTTCTCTTCGTAAATTTAAAATGTATTCTATTTGAAAATTAACTGGTGTTCAGAAACCATCTTTTCTTTCTGTGGCTAGACAAGGGCTTGAGAGATACTTGTGACCAGATAGATAACACAATGAAGCAAAACTCTGAATCCATTAGGACTTCATTTAATGCCTTAGATTATAAAATAAACCTTTTTTTGTAAGTTCCATTTTGCATATGGTTAGGAAATAGTTAAACTCCATTCGTGCCACACAAATGTCTATGTATTACAGTAAAACACTTTACTGTTTCAAGACAGTGGGAAGGATATACTGGCTGATATTCCCAGGTATTGGAATAACCTGGGGAAATTTACTTAAATAAAGACTTGGGGTACCTCTGCAAGATTCTTATTCATTATTATCTCTCAAGGCCTCAGAGACCCAATACATCTAATGCATTCAACAGGACATGAATATTACTGCAGTCTGTCCCCAGGCAGATCTCTTAGGGAAATCATGTGATTTTCATCTCGTCAGAGATATACAGGGGAAGAGTTTTCACAGAAATAGGACCCAAGATCTGCAAAAGCCATTTAAATAGTTACTAAATAAGAAAATGATGAAAACTTTTTAGGAAACTCCATTAAAAGTAGTCCCTTCCCTCTGCTAAGACCTACACACCTCTGATAATCTAAACACTTAGGAATATGTTTCAAACAATCTTTGGAGGGATTATGATATAAAACATAATAACAATAATAATGCTAACAAAGAGAACAATATATAAATAAAATATTTTATATTCAAAAATAATTAGGTGGTATTAAACAAATAATATACTATGTAAATAAAAGCTAGAACTAATTTTCAAAAACCAGAAAAACAGACCAATCTCTAGGACATACAGTAAAAAATATAAAAATGAAAACAAATTTGGAAATGAAAATGAGACTGTAACAACATAGAAGATTTTTATGATAAGAGAATATTTATAGTTAATAAATATGAAATTCCATACTTTAAAACATTTTTAAATGTATATTTATTTTTGAGGGCGAGAGAGAGAGAGAGAGAGAGAGAGCGCACAGGTGGGAAGGGCAGAGAGAGAGACGGGGACACAGAACCTGAAGCAGGCTCCAGGCCCTGAGCTGTCAGCACATAGTTCAACGCAGGGCTCAAACACAGGATCCAAGATAGGATATCATGACCTGAGCCGAAGTCAGACGCTCAACCAACTGAGCCACCCAGGCGCCCTTAAATTCTTGATGCTTTTTTAAAAAAAGAAATCAATTACCCAAACCAAAGCTGTGGAAAACTAGTCTTAGAGCTACATAAGAAATAGAGCAAGTTTTTAATGACTCACATCCTTAAAAGATTTCTGTGTTATATATTTTTATACCTATAATAATAAAGTTCCCTATGCTATAGAATCTATTACTGAGAATGGAAATTAGTAATGATTCCGTATGTCACAAGGAATCAATAATAATAATAATCAATAAAGTTTATTAAAAAGGTTAATTCAAAACCAAATCTGATTAAGAAAAAAAGACAAATTCACAAAGAACATAAGGTATACAAAATATCATGTAACCATAGAGCATTTTATAGATCATAAGAAATTATTATGAAAAACCTTATTGCAATGAATTGGAAAATTTAAAAATGAATATAAGTTTTACACAAAAATATGAAACCCAGCTCGGGAAAATGTAGAATATATGTAAGATTGCTTAAGATTATATTTTTACTGGGTGACTTAGTAGGTTAAGCATCCAACTTTTGATTTCAGCTCAGGTTATGATCTCACGGTTGTGAGATCGAGCCCTGCATTGGACTTCCTGCTTAGGATTCTGTCCCTTCCTCTCTCTCTGCCCCTCCTTTGCTTGTAGAGGCTGGCGCGCTCTCTCTCGCTCTCTCTCTCTCTCTCTCTCAAAAAAAAAAAAAATGGATTTTTCAGTCAAAAATAAAACTGATCACCCAATTAAGGCTCAAGCAAAATCTAACTATAGTACTATCTCATGTAAAAGTTCAAGCAGTTCAGGGCTGTGGAGTAGCTAGGGGCCACATCACTTCTCTGCCATTTCTGAAGTTTAGTCCTTATCTCTGTGATCTAACATCATGTCTGGACAAACAAAACAAAACAAACAAAACAGTTTTACATGTAAAACTTTACATGTACAGTTTTACATGTAAAGAAAATTACATGCCAATCCTATTTATGAACTTAAATGCAAATATCTTAAATAAAGTTAAAAAAATGAAAAGGGAAAGATCCAAATATATAGAGAATATCCACATTTGGAATATAACAAAATGGCACTAAAATCAGTGGATGAAACAGGTATTTTGCAATAAGTGTCCAGAGACAGATGGTTGCCTGTCTTTAAAACAGGTGAAACCAGATCAGTTTTTCATTACCATGTACAAAAATAATAACTGCCATGTAGATTAAAGTTCAGAAAGCTAAACTTTAAAATGCTTAGAACAAAAAACATGTCTGTGTGAATTTAGGACAGAAAAGAATTTCCTTATTAAGACACATAACTTACAAATTATAAACTACATTATTTTGCAATAAAAATGTCTGTATTACAGAACATATTTAGGGGTGCCTGGGTGGCTCAGTCAGTTAAGTGTCCGACTCAGTTCAGGTCATGATCTTGTGGTTCATGAGTTCAAGCCCCATGTCGGGCTCTGTGCTGACAGCTCCGAGCCTGGAGCCTGCTTCCGATTCTGTGTCTCCCTCTCTCTGCCCCTCCCCAACTACACTCTGTCTGTCTTTCAAAACTAAACATTAATTTTTTTAAATATAAAAAGAACATAATTAACACAAAGTATAAAGTTAAGCTATAGATTTGGAGGAGATATTTGCAATAGAAAAAAAACTAACAAAGGAATAATATGCAGAATATAAGGAATTTCTTCAAATTAATCTGAAGAAAGGAACAATAGAAAAAAGAGAAAAAGACTTGAGAAAACGTTTTATGGAAAAAATGTGGTCAATAAACATAATAAGATTATTAATTGCATTAATTGTATTGGGAAAATACAAATTAAAACAAAGGTGATTGAAAAAAAAAACCTTAAAATTTTGAACTCTGATACCAAGTACTGGTTTTTAAAGAGAAATTGTTACAACCTAGCAATGTTGAAGATGCACATACTTTACAATGTGGCAATTCTACTTCAATGTGTACACTGTAGACAAAAAATCATGGTTGTTTTTTCTATAAGACATGTACAAAAAGTTTTTTGAAGTTTTGTAAAAATAAGAAATTTTAAACAGAAATACTGAATAGGAAAATATATTATTAAATATTAAATGGAATAACATATAACCATTAACTCATATGAACAACATCCACATTCATCAACATAAAAATTTTTATAAATTGTAGTATACCTAAAGAGGTATATCTCAGGGATTGGTTTGATACAATCTTCACCATATTCCTCAAAGACTTTAGGATGTCTGGTGTCAGTCCATGCAAGCTGTAACAAAATAGTACAAACTGAAGAGCTTATAAACAACAGACATTTAATTCTCACTCATTTAATTCTGGAGATTGAAAAGTCCAAGATCATGGAACCCACAGATCTGGTGTCTGATGAGGACTCACTTCCTAGATGGCTGTTTTTTCACTGTAACCTCACATGGGAAAAGGGGCCAAGGAATTCTGTAGGGCTTTATCTATAAAGGGCACTAATCCCATTCATGAGGGCTCCACCATTGTGACCTATCCAGCTCCCAAAGGTCCCACCTCCTAACACCATCACATTGAACATTAGATTTCAATATACGAATTTCCAGGGGATACATTCAGTCATTTAGGGGCAGACAGATAATTAAAGTCCAGATGTGGCTGGTGCAATTCTCCACGTAAAGTCAAAAGTTGTTTATCCATCTTCAATGCTATCCAAAACCAGAAAGAAGAGAAATAGACCTATAGACAATTTTAAAGAAGCACACATAATAAAAATCAATATGAATACAAGCATGCGGCTCTTAAAGTATTAGACCTATGAATAGATAAAAGTAGAAATATATACAACTGAATATAAAAATAAAGGTACAACAATCTCTAATGCATAATACAATGGTCATTATAACTGAAGAAATATAGAACATTAAAGATAATTGTTAATGCTAATGATCCCAATGAAATATGATTTAGGTTGAATACAAATATATTCAACGAAGAAAGCAGACAATACAAACAGAATGCTGATATTCAATAGAAATTAATATTATAGAAAATATGGCAATAAATATAGAAAACAAACTTTAAGAAATATTAAATCTAAATCTGTTCTCTTACAACCAGAAAACAATTTTAATAGTTTCCCCATTTGAAATATATCCATCTGCTGGGCTGATACAATCAGTCAGTAATATGAATGGTAAAAAGAGACCAATGTATACAGTTCATGGCAAATGATATGACAATTTATAAAGAGTTTAAATAAAGCAAGAGAAAACAGAAAGAGGAATAGATTCCCAAGTCTCCACAAATTTCTTACAACCTACATATCCCTTAGTGATCTGGATCCTACTGAGCAAATAACTAGTAAAAAAAAAAAAGCACACTTCTGTTATTTATTGTGATATGGCATAAAGAGAATGTCAGTACCCCAGGAGAATCACTTAGCAGGTCCAGACTTCAAGGTTGTCTGGCCTTAACTGCACTTGAGTGCTTTAACATCTAATACCTCCCTTTCTTTTTTTATTCCTTATTAACTTAGCAGGTAAAATATTTTACTCAATCTCTCAGGCTCACAATAGCTATTGTTATACCCAATTAAAGGAAAATATTTCATCAATTAAAACAGATGAAAGTATTTCAACTTCCCTAATTTTGCTTACTTTTACTACCTTTGGTGTTGAATGCTATATAAATCTATTGATATATAAAGCAATGTGTGCCTAATTCATACCATTTCCACCAAATTTAAAGTTCCCCATTTCCCTTTTCTGGTTTATGCCTCTCATGGCATTTTAGAAATGCCTTTAAAGTATTCAGGTCTAGTATGGTTTTGTTAGTATTATTTAACTACTAGCTGGATATATATATAGAAGAAATTTCCATTTGCATCTAATGGTCAGGATTTTGCTAAGTAGGGTAAAATTCATTCTAGCTATGTTAAGCAAATAGTAAATGGTTATAGATTCTTTAGAAGGGCTACAGATAGAAACTCTAAAATGAGTTATCAAGAATACCTTGCAGTGTGAAACGTTGCTTCCAGGAAAGCAGCCACTTGTGACAGCTATTGAATTAAGAAGCTGTGGGCTTTAGAACTACACTGCTCCTGCCCTGATCCAAAGGCCACTAGATGGGAAAGCTGTTTGCTAAATTGGGAAGTTGGCTGTATACCTGCCATACTCCAGGACAATGATATTTCCACTGTGTTTCACAGCAGCAAAATAGACCTCAGTATTTTTTTTTTAGTTTGTTTGTTTGTTTATTCATTCATTTATTTATTTATAATAAGCTTTATTGTCAAGTTAGCTAACATACCTTACATACGGTGTGCTCTTGGTTTCAGGGGTAAATTCTCATGATTCATTGCTTCCATACAACACCCAGTGTTCATCCCAAAAAGTGCCCTTCTCAATGTTCATCACCCATTTTCCCCTCTCTCCCGCCCCTCATCAACCCTCAGTTTGTTCTCTGTATTTAAGAGTCTCTTATGGGTTTGCCTCCCTCTCTGTTGGAAATAATTTTCCCCCCTTCTTTTTCCCCATGGTCTTCTGTTAAGTTTCTCAAGTTCCATATATGAGTGAAAACATATGATATCTGTCTTTCTCTGACTGACTTATTTCACTTAGCATAACATCTTCCAGTTCATTCTATGTCTCTCCTCATATGACTCAGTTCCAAATACAGGTCTACTGAGTGTACATCAGAGTAGTAGAATCTAAGTCTCAGAAAGACCTCTGCCTACAAGAAGGCCTAAGAAATGTAGTTTTAAACTTTCTGGTCTCTGTAAGAAAGGGGTTGGAAACATAGATAGAAGGGATTTGGAATGCGTATTGAAAAACCCAACCAACAACAATGGCCTCCCAAGGAAAGAACAGGCAGAAACTCACATGGAGTCACAAATGATTACACAATAAAAATGACAATGGGAATACTGAGAAATATATTTATAACTGGAGATATTGTCATTTTTAACCTTGTACAATAGGCAGTTTAGGGTTGAATACCACTTTTGTAAAAGCTTTTGCATGAAACTATGTTCATTATTTTAATAGTTAAAGTATTTAAAGTTTATTAAGGTTGTTAAACAGTATAACCAAATTACTGTCAACAATAATCAGAAGCAGAAAGGTTTTATATATACATATAAATATATATAATGTTACATATACATATATAGCATATTATATATAGTGACATTTTTCTTAGCTATTTTTGAAAACAACTGAGACTATTAAGCATTCTAGAAAAAATGAAAACAATTTATTGTGGGATTTTAGCATATAGTGTAGTAAAATATATGCCAACAAAAACAAGGATTGTGGCTGAGCAGTGAATATAATTGTATAAGTTTTTCACATTGTATTCTAGATCAATAAAAACCGATACAAAGAATACATAGTCAAAACACCAATGAAGATAAAATAGAACATTTTTAATTTCGAAAAACTTACTGAAATAAAGCAGAAACTGAGGAACATAAGAAAAATAACTGAAGGGTTCATTATAAAACACCTATCACGATGGGATACTTAAACTCCATCATATCAAAAATTATACGAAAGATAAGTGGACTGGCACTCCATCTAAAAGCAAAAGATTGTCAAATTGGATTTTAGAAAAAGCAAGATTCCAGTACATACTATTTGCAAGAATCTTTTTCTTTAAATTAAGAAGACAAAGGGGCGTCTGGGTGGCTCAGTCAGTTGAGTGTCCAACTTCAGCTCAGGTCATGATCTCACAGTTTGTGGGTTCAAGCCCCACATCAGGCTCTGTGCTGACAGCTCAGAGCCTCGAGCCTGCTTCGGATTCTGTGTCTCCCTCTTGCTCTCTGCCCCTCCTCTGTTCACCCTCTGTCTCTGTCTCTCAAAAATGAATAAACGTTAAAGAATTAAAAATAATTAAAAAGACATGTACATACTGAAACTAAACATATAGGAAAAGATACACAGTGCAAATTCTGAGTTTAGGAAGATGCACGTGGTACTAGTAAAAGGCAAAATGGACTTCAAGACAAAGAAGTAGAGGAAAGCATATTACAATGGTAAATAAACCAATCCATCAAGAATACATAACAATATTAACTATGTTCATGTCAACTAATAGAGTTGCAAGTCACATGAAGCAAAAATTGAGAAAACTTCCAGGGGAAATTCAAAACAACCCACAATGATACTAAAACATTTTCAGATTTCTTCCTCAGAACTCGATAGAAAAATCAGACAAAATGCAGTAAAGATTTAAAAAAAATTGAATATTAGTAACCAAGTTGACCTAATTTACATCTATAGAATATTAGTCTGATGAATAAATATTTTTCTTCAAATTTACATAGAACATTTACCCATATAAATCAGACCTTGGTCCATAAAATATATCTCAATAAAGTTAAAATGACTGAATTCACACAGATTATGTTCTCTGTCCACAACACAATTAAATCAGAATAGGAAGAGGATATCTAAAATAAACTCTTCCAAAATTAGAAATTAACAACACACTTTAGATCCATAGTGAGTTGGAGCCCTGCATTAGGTTCTCTGCTGTCAGCACAGAGCCCACTCTGGATCCTCCATCTCCCTCTCTCTCTCTCTGCCCCTCCCTGCTCAGGCGCTCTCTCTCTCTCTCTCTCTCTCTCTCTCTCTCTCTCTCTCTCTGTCTCTCCCTCTCTCTCTCTCTCTCTGCCTGTCTCTCTCTCTCTCCCTCTCCCTGTTTCTCTCTCTCTCTCCCCCTGTCTCTCAAAAATACATAAACATAAAAATATTTAAATCCATAGGTTAGAAAAGAAAATAAATTACAAGTAAAATTTGAAAATGTTTTGAACCGAATGATAGTGAAGGAACAACAATATAATATTGCAGAATATGCTTTTTTAAAAAATGTTTATTCATTATTGAGAGACACAGCAAGACAGAGCATGAGCATGGGAGGGTCAGAGAGAGGAGGAGACACAGAATTTGAAGCAGGAGCCAGGCTCTGAGCTGTCAGCACAGAGCCTCACGTGGAGCTGGAACCCACCAACTGTGAGATCATGACCTGAGCGGAAGTCAGACGCCCAACCGACTGAGCCACCCAGGCACCCCAACCAATGCTATTTTTGCAGTTAAATTTACAGCTTTATATTTCCCATCCCAGAAAATGTATTTTAAAATAGTAAAATCAATTATTTAAAGTGTCATCTTAAGAAGATAACGCAGAATAAATAAAATAAAAATAAATGTGAAATTAATGAAATAGAAATAGACAAAAATAGGGAAAACTAACAAAGACATAAGCTAGTTCTTTGAAAAGATCTAAAAGAACACTGTTAAACTCTTAGCAAGTCTAGTCAATAGTAAGAGTGAGACAGACATTAAAAAGTTAATAAGGAGATATTTTGAGCAATGTTATGCTGATAAAATTAGTGACTTAATAAAATGGAAAATTTTCTTGAAAAACATGAAATTTAAAAGCATCCAGAATTTTTAAAAACTGAAATAACTGTGCATTTATTATAATTTTTGAATAAAAACTAAAATGCTTTCCAACAAAGAACACTACAGACATTAATGACTGTATCAGTGAATTCTACAATCTGAGAAATAGTATCAATTCTCTTTAAAGAGAGAAAAGAGAAGTAATTTTATTTGTACTCATTATTCCAATACTAAACACAAATACAAAAATCAGTGATAAAAAGAGTAACTACAATGACTTGCTAGGCACAAAAAAAATGCTAGACACAAAAGAGTACTTACTATATGATTTTATTTATATAAAATTTATAACACAAATTATTCTAAAGTGACAGAAATTGGGGGCGTCTGGCTGACTCAGAAGAGTGTGCAACTCTTTTTTTTTTAATGTTTATTAATTTTTTGAGAAAGAGAGACAGAGCATGAGTGGGAAGGGGCAGAGAGAGAGAGAGGGAGACACAGAATCCAAAGCAGGCTCCAGGCTCGGAGCTGTCAGCACAGAGCCCCACATGGAACTTGAACTCATGAACTGTGCCAAAGTCGGATACTTAACCGACTGAGCCACCCAGGTGCCCTGAGTGTGCAATTCTTGATCTTGGGGTCCTGAGTTCAAGCCCACATTGGGCTCAGAGATTACTTACAAATAAAACCTTTAAGCGAGCCTGGGTGGCTCATTCAGTTAAGCATCTGACTCTTGACTTTGGCTCAGGTCATAACCTCATGGTCCTGAGATCAAGCCCTGCATGGGGCTCCACACTGAGCTTGGAGCTTGCTTTGGATTCTCTCTCTCCCTCTCTGCCCCTCCCCTGCTTGCACTTCCGCTCTCAAAATAAATAAATAAACATTAAAAAAATAAAATCTTAAAAAAATTAAAAATTAAAAAATAAAAGATAATAATTGAAGGAACATCGGAAAATTGACTGCTAAGGCCATTGAGGGACTGTCTGAAGAGATAAAAAGGTTCTCAATCTTGCTGTAAGTGGTGGTTATAGGGCATATGTTATTGTCAAACTCCTCGTACTGACCAGTTAAGATTTGTACACAGTGTTGTTAAATATATCTCAACAAAAGCATATCTTAACAAAAATAATCAGAATTTTAAATATCTCATATGAAGTTTAAATGGCACAATTTACATAGTTCACAATATGTTCAAAACTTTCATGGATGACATTAGAGAAACGAACAAAACAAAATTGCACTTTTGGATTACAGCAATTTTGCTTGTAGTTTTATCACACATTGCATTTAGAAATGCCTCTCAGAGGGACGCCTGGGTGGCTCAGTCAGTTAAGCATCTGACTCGGTTTCTGCCTAGGTCAGGATCTCATGGTTTAGTGAGTTTGAGCCCCACATCAGGCTCCAAATTATCAGTGCAGAGACTGCTTGGGATTCTCTCTCTCCCTCTCTCTGCTCCCCCCACTTGCACTATCTCTGTTTCTGTCTCTGTCTCTCTCTCAGAATAAATAGATTTTAAAAAATAAAAATTAAAAAAAAATGCTTCCCAGAAATTTGAGAAGGACATCTATTGAAAAAGACATGAGAGGATTGAAACACAGGGAGTACTAGGAAGAAGATTATGTATTATGATTATAGAAACTGATGATGTCTTTCAGATTTAACAGAGAAAAAAGCCTCTCATGAGAAATATTTGCCATAAAATAATTATATTTCTCATACATGAGCTTATCTTGAGATATTTAAAACAACCACAGTAAAGGCTGATTTATGTTTCTAAATAAGCATACAACTTACTTTGGCTGTGGGAATTAGCATTCTAAGGTGTATCAGCCAATATCATTTTTTGGGGGTTGGTTTATACCAAGCCTTTGAGATTGGAAGTTTGCAAAGAAAATGCTGACACAGTCTCGGTTCTGGCAGTCAGACAGCTTGCATTATAATTAGATAAGAATTTAATGATATTAACTGAAGCTGAGCAGAAAAGCAGCACAGATAAATTAGACAAATAGGATTTATGAGACTTCATTTCTAATGCAAAAACTACAACATCACTTAGGAATATGCTCAGCCCTTCAAAATCAGCATAACAACACAGACTTGATATCCATCTGGGGCAAGAGTTTGAAAATAAACCCTTAAAAATCTAGAAATAACCATAGCTTTGCAACAGGACAGAGATAGAAAATGAGCTCTCTTTTTTGAGTCTGTCTTCACATAAGCCACATTGGGACTGCGCTGAGGATCACGAAGCTTGTGAAATGAAAGACCCATAACTCATTCTCCAGTGGGACAAAAATAGAATGAGACTGACAAACATAATCTGCAAGAAAATTAGTGCAGTAGTAGGTAGCAGTAAGAGAAGTATTAATTGTGAAATATGCAGAAAAGTAATACAAACTGAAGTGAGAGTCGCTTTACGGATTCAAAATAGCTAAGCTCACTAACATGATGAAAGTGCATATCAGGTGAAGGGGGAAATCATTCCAGGTTAATATTTTTTTTTACCTTTTAATCAAAATAAGTGTCTCATAGAAAATATGATTAATTCTGAATCAATTAAATGTAGATCATTCTTTTGGGCATTAATGAAAGGGAACTTGCCTCTTATTTGAAAAAAAAATAATGTGTGCAGAGTCTCTTAGAATGGTACTGGTAAGGATTAATATCTCATTAATCTTAAGAAAGTAACAAAAAACATTATGCCAAGTAGAGAGAGAGAAAGGATTTAAAGTAGTTGTAAGTGATTTTTTTGCTTGTTTTGTACTTAAGTCTCCTTAACGGTCCCCTGTAGCAGTAGTAGGTCATCCACCTTGGTAGAGAGAAGCAGAATGTTCTGGCTAGTTTACCTCCAGGAAAGACGTTCTTTTCATCAACTTTATTTTTCAAACACAAAGGCGCTTGAAAAATAGTTTAATTGCGTAGAAATGAATGACCTCCTTTGTGGTATTATCCGGTACCTCAATTATCTTCCTGTAATTGCTTTTGAGATTTGTAAGAGGGGAAGAGGTAGCTGAAAGTCAGATATGTTTATTTTTATGTTGATTCTTGTTTTGTCCAATTACACAAAGATGTTCAAACTTCATCTAACATAAAGTACAGTTTCCGACTTACTGGGGTTCAACTTGCAAGTTTTTGTTTTTGTGATGCTACAAAGGCAACACATATTCATTAGAAACTGTACTTTGAATTTTGATATCCTTCCAGGCTAGCGATATGTGGTACAGTACTGTCTCGGGATGCTGGGCAACAGCAGCTCCCAACCAGCCGTGTGATCGTGAGGGTATACAATCGATACGCTTACAACCATCCTGTACCCCTACAACCATTCTGTTTCTTACCTTCTGTCACAGACTGAGTCTGGAAGTTCTCTCTTGAACAGCTAGGGAGCAGAGGCAGAATTGAATAGGAAAGAGGCTAATGTCCGGGAGGAGACAAGCACTGGAACGGGGGGTTCCCTCTCTGTGTTGATTGAGCGCTCAAGATCTTACACACATGGTGAATGTGAAGAAACAATCAGATAGCAATCATTAACCTGTGTGTGTAAGAAGCAAAGGGTCTGAGGGGGGGTGGCAAGTGGAGTTTGTGATCAAAGCACAATAGTATATTGGCGCCAGATGGAAAGTAATTTCCTGCAGGTGATATAACAAGTTACTCGTGATGCCATTAAAATATCTGCCTAAATAACCTTCGGCACTTTCACCCCATGGTGGCGGTTTTCCACCCTAAACCCATTTATGTAAGTATAAGGGATTCTTGAACCTATTTTCCCCACAACCTTCAGTAGAGTATTCAATTAATTACATAAGATATTGAACACTTTAACCCTATTTAATAAATAGTTTATGTTAGATGATTTTGCCCAAATAAAACCTACATTTGGGGACTGATGCAAGTGTTCTGAGCGCATTTAAGGGCGGCTAGGCTAAACTATGATGTTTGGTAGTTTAAGTGTATTAAATGCACTCTTGTCTTATGATATTTGCAATTCACAATGAGTTTATCAGGACCTACCCCACTGTAAGTCAAGGAACATTTGTATTGAAATAGTACGCACAATAAACCAATATAAAATTCATGTGTAAGGAAAACATTTTTCATAAATATCAACAAATGCCCCACAATGGTATGTAATATTTTTTCATTTGAACAATATCTATGCTTCTGGAGAATCCAAAAATGTTTGCTCTACTTTATTAGAAAGTTGGAAATATTGCTGTCTACAAAGTGGAAGTTTAACAACAAAAAACAAAAAGAAACCACATTAATTTTTCTATGATAATTACTTTACCAATATACTAACTGGCTATTTTTATAAGAACCTTGCCCATGGCAAATATTTATTATTCCTCAAATTATTAATGTAACAAATATTTATTAGCTAACTAGTATATACCACAAATTCTTGAAGGAACAAAGCCTATGCCATACAGGAGCTCACAGATTAATCATAGAGTCACAAGATGAGATATACACTAACCACTAGAGCAATATGAAAAAAAATGATGAAGTCAAAAAAAGGAAATGGAAAGAGTTCTGGCATGCTAGATAATGCCAATAAATACAAATGCTGTTTTGTTTCCTTTTTTGTCTTTTCTTTATTCCAAGAAGAGGAGAGTTTGCTAAGGAGATTGGAAAGAGAGAGGGGTTGGGCCGAGGGATAATTCAAGCAGAGGAAACAGTATGTGATAAACAAGACAAACAAGAAAGGGACTGACACAGGACACATATTGGTGACTAATGACTCAAGCAGGGCTGTGCCATGAGTACCAGTATGGTTGTGAACGTGTCTGCCATGATGGAGAGGACTAAAAGAGTCTCATGTGCCATATTCAAGACACTGAATTTTATCTAGAAATACATAGGATGGACCATTAATCAGAGGAAAATGGTGTAGTGGAATCTTTAAAAATGGGGAGTTCTAAGAAGTAGTAGAGTGATCAACAGAATAAAATCTTACAGAGAGGTCAAGGTCAAGTAAAAATAGAACTAAGAAGGTTTTTTTTTTTTTTCATGTGCAATTAGGTAACTGGTAAACTTTTTTTTTTAACTAGAGAGTGAACTCAATACAAGCTGGTGGTTTCCACTCTGATTCAACCCTAGAGATGTCAGAGAAACAAAAGGAACTAATGAAGCATAGGACTCTCTCCCATCCACATACCCAACACACACGCACGCGCGCACAAACACACACACACACACACACACACACACACACATATGAAATTATAGAAAATTGTCTTGTGGAGCCAGAAGGTGCTGGTATTCCTTTTGTGTATGGGGCAAGGAAGGAGTGCTGGGAGCGGACAAAAGGTAGGCACACTTTGGAAAGAGAATAGAAAGGGAAAGGTTTCTAGAATGCCACATTGCTCCAGTCAGATCATTGTCCTGAGTCAAGGGGCTTAGACTGAACCATATCTTAGCTTTCCTTCTGGCTCTTCTCCTTTCTCCATGGGTTAACTCATTTCAAAGAGGCAAAAACATAGGGAAGGGTGAAATCATTTGGTTTGTGTGTGCCTGTGTGTATAGTGGTTGAGGAGCAGGAAAGAAGACAAATAGGAAATACATGGAAAAATTGTAATAACAGAAGCTCTATGCTCAGAGGTGCACCATCATAGCCCTATCCCCACTCCTTAAAGTCATCTGGAGACTTCATACACTGGGGCTCAGGCTTTTAAACTTTACCACCTTCACAATACAACTATGAAAGTTGTTAGCCTTAAGGATATTAGGTTTCCATGCACCTCCTCACAGGCTTTCCCAAACCATCCAAATAATCTAAACTACGTACCTCCCTCAGTCATTTCCAAACCACCTTTCATTATTTTCCCTCTTAGTTTCTTGACTATCTGAAAATAATCCATTAATCAATTTTCTTGTTTGTTGACCATATGTTCTCTCTCCCACTCTTCAGTGCCATTTAACAGCTGGGCCTTTTATGTGTTGTTTAACATTTTGATCTGAGTCCAGAGCATGCTAATAACTCATCAGGTATTTTACATGAATTTATAAATTAGTGCAATTCAAAATCTTTGGGATATGTTGGGGAATGACCTAGAGGGCAACAGATGACAACAATGAGAAAAACTAGAAGGTGATGTAGCTGGCTATCTTTTTTTTTCCCAATATATGAAATTTATTGTCAAATTGGTTTCCATACAACACCCAGTGCTCATTCCAAAAGGTGCCCTCCTCAATACCCATCACCCACCCTCCCCTCCCTCCCACCCCCCATCAACCCTCAGTTTATTCTCAGTTTTTAAGAGTCTCTTATGCTTTGGCTCTCTTCCACTCTAACTTCTCTTTTTTTCCTTCCCCTCTCCCATAGGTTTCTGTTAAGTTTTTCAGGATCCACATAAGAGTGAAACCATATGGTATCTGTCTTTCTCTGCATGGCTTATTTCACTTAGCATAATACTCTCCAGTTCCATCCATGTTGCTACAAAGGGCCATATTTCATTCTTTCTCATTGCCACATAGTACTCCATTGTGTATATAAACCACAATTTCTTTATCCATTCATCATTTGATGGACATTTAGGCTCTTTCCATAATTTGGCTATTGTTGAGAGTGCTGCTATAAACATTGGGGTACAAGTGCCCCTGTGCATCAGTACTCCTGTATTGCTTGGGTAAATTCCTAGCAGTGCTACTGCTGGGTCATAGGGTAGGTCTATTTTTAATTTTTTTGAAGAACGTCCACACTGTTTTCCAGAGTGGCTGCACCAGTTTGCATTCCCACCAACAGTGCAAGAGGGTTCCGTTTCTCCACATCCTCTCCAGCATCTATAGTCTCCTGATTTGTTCATTTTGGCCACTCTGACTGGCGTGAGGTGATACCTGAGTGTGGTTTTGATTTGTATTTCCCAGATGAGGAGCGATGTTGAGCATCTTTTCATGTGCCTGTTGGCCATCCAGATGTCTTCTTTAGAAAAGTGTCTATTCATGTTTTCTGCCCATTTATTCACTGGATTATTTGTTTTTTGGGTGTGGAGTTTGCTGAGCTCTTTATAGATTTTGGATACTAGCCCTTTGTCTGATAAGTCATTTGCAAATATCTTTTCCTATTCCGTTGGTTGCCTTTTAGTTTTGTTGATTGTTTCCTTTGCCGTGCAGAAATTTTCTATCTTCATGAGGTCCCAGTAGTTCATTTTTGCTTTTAATTCCCTTGCCTTTGGGGATGTGTCAAGTAAGAGATTGCTACGGCTGAGGTCAGAGAGGTCTTTTCCTGCTTTCTCCTCTAGGGTTTGGATGGTTTCCTGTCTCACATTCAGGTCCTTTATCCATTTTGAGTTTATTTTTGTGAATGGTGTGAGGAAGTGATCTAGTTTCAACCTTCTGCATGTTGCTGTCCAGTTCTCCCAGCACCATTTGTTAAAGAGAGTGTCTTTTTTCTATTGAATGTTCTTTCCTGCTTTGTCAAAGATGAGTTGGCCATACGTTTGTGGGACTAGTTCTGGGGTTTCTATTCTATTCCATTGGTCTATGTGTCTGTTTTTGTGCCAATACCATGCTGTCTTGATGATTACAGCTTTGTAGTAGAGGCTAACGTCTGGAATTGTGATGCCTCCAGCTTTGGTCTTTTTCTTCAAAATTACTTTGGCTATTCAGGGCCTTTTGTGGTTCCATAGGAATTTTAGGATTGCTTGTTCTAGCTTCAAGAAGAATGCTGGTGCAATTTTGATTGGAATTGCATTGAATGTGTAGATAGCTTTGGGTAGTATTGACATTTTGACAATATTTATTTTTCCAATCCATGAGCAGGGAATGTCTTTCCATTTCTTTATATCTTCTTCAATTTCCTTCATAAGCTTTCGATAGTTTTCAGCATACAGATCTTTTACATCTTTGGTTAGATTTATCCCTAGGTATTTTATGCTTGGTGCAATTGTGAATGGGATAAGTTTATTTGTCTTTCTGTTGCTTCATTATTAGTGTATAAGAATGCAACTGATTTCTGTACATTGATTTTGTATCCTGCAACTTTGCTAAATTCATGTATCTGTTCTAGCAGACTTTTGGTGGAGTCTATAGGATTTTCCATGTATAATATCATGTCGTCTGCAAAAAGTGAAAGCTTAACTTCATCTTTGCCAATTTTGATGCCTTTGATTTCCTTTTGTTGTCTGATTGCTGATGCTAGACTTCCAACACTATGTTAAACAACAGTGGTGAGAGTGGACATCCATCCCTGTCGTGTTCCTGATCTCAGGGGGAAAGCTCTCAGTTTTTCCCCATTGAGGATGATGTTAGCTGTGGGCTTTTCATAAATGGCTTTTATGATGTTTAAGTATGTTCCTTATATCCCGACTTTCTCAAGCGTTTTTATTAAGAAAGGATGCTGAATTTTGTCAAATGCTTTTTCTGCATCTATTGACAGGATCATATGGTTCTTAACTTTTCTTTTATTAATGTGATGTATCACACTGATTGATTGCGAATGTTGAAACAGCCCTGCAGCCCAGGAATGAATCCCACTTGGTAATGGTGAATAATTCTTTTTATATGCTGTTGAATTCGATTTGCTAGTATCTTATTGAGAATTTTTGCATCCATATTCATCAGGGATATTGGCCTGTAGTTCTCTTTTTTTACTGGGTCTCTGTCTGGTTTAGGAATCAAAGTAATACTGGCTTCATAGAATGAGTCTGGAAGTTTTCCTTCCCTTTCTATTTCTTGGAATAGCTTGAGAAGGATAGGTATTATCTCTGCTTTAAACATCTGGTAGAACTCCCCTGGGAAGCCATCTGGTCCTGGACTCTTATTTGTTGGGAGATTTTTGATAACTGATTCAATTTCCTCGCTGGTTATGGGTCTGTTCAAGCTTTCTATTTCCTCCTGATTGAGTTTTGGAAGCGTGTGGGTGTTTAGGAATTTGTCCATTTCTTTCAGGTTGTCCAGTTTGCTGGCATATAGTTTTTCATAGGATTCCCTGATAATCGCTTGTATCTCTGAGGGGTTGGTTGTAATAATTCCATTTTCATTCATTATTTTATCTATTTGGGTCATTTCCCTTTTCTTTTTGAGAAGCCTGGCTAGAGGTTTGTCAATTTTGTTTATTTTTTCAAAAAACCAACTCTTGGTTTCATTGATCTGCTCTATAGATTTTTTAGTTTCTATATTGTTTATTTCTGCTCTGATCTTTATTATTTCTCTTCTTCTGCTGGGTTAGGCTGTCTTTGCTGTTCTGCTTCTATTTCCTTTAGGTGTGCTGTTAGATTTTGTATTTGGGATTTTTCTTGTTTCTTGAGATAGGCCTGGATTGCAATGTATTTTCCTCTCAGGACTGCCTTCGCTGCATCCCAAAGCATTTGGATTGTTGTATTTTCATTTTTGTTTGTTTCCATATATTTTTAAATTTCTTCTCTAATTGCCTGGTTGACCCATTCATTCTTTAGTAGGGTGTTCTTTAACCTCCATGCTTTTGGAGGTTTTCTAGACCTTTTCCTGTGGTTGATTTCAAGCTTCATAGCATTGTGGTCTGAAAGTATGCATGGTATGATCTCAATTCTTGTATACTTATGAAGGGCTGTTTTGTGACCCAGTATGTGATCTATCTTGGAGTATGTTCCATGTGCACTCGAGAAGAAAGTATATTCTGTTGCTTTGGGATGCAGAGTTCTAAATATATCTGTCAAGTCCATCTGATCCAATGTCTCATTCAGGGTCCTTGTTTCTTTATTGACCGTGTGTCTAGATGATCTATCCCTTTCTGTAAGTGGAGTGTTAAAGTCCCCTGCAATTACCACATTCTTATCAATAAGGTTGCTTATGTTTGTAATTGTTTTATATATCTGGAGGCTCCCGTATTGGCGCATAGACATTTATAATTGTTAGCTCTTCCTGATGGATAGACCCTCTAATGATTATATAATGCCCTTCTTCATCTCTTGTTACAGCCTTTAATTTAAAGTCTAGTTTGTCTGATACAAGTATGGCTACTCCAGCTTTCTTTTGACTTCCAGTAGCATGGTAAATAGTTCTCCATCCCCTCACTTTCAATCTGAAGGTGTCCTCAGGTCTAAAATGAGTCTCTTGTAGACAGCAAATAGATGGGTCTTGTTTTTTTTATCCTTCTGACACCCTATGTCTTTTGGTTGGTGCATTTAGTCCATTTACATTCAGTGTTATTATAGAAAGATATGGGTTTAGACTCATTGTGATGTCTGTAGGTTTCATGCTTGCAGCGATGTCTCTGGTACTTTGTCTCACAGGATCCCCCTTAGGATCTCTTGTAGGGCTGGTTTAGTGGTGACGAATTCCTTCAGTTTTTGTTTGTTTGGGAAGACCTTTATCTCTCCTTCTATTCTAAATGACAGACTTCCTGGATAAAGGATTCTTGGCTGCATATTTTTTCTGTTCATCACATTGAAGATCTCCTGCCATTCCTTTCTGGCTTGCCAATTTTACTAGAGAGATCTGTCAAGAGTCTTATCGGTCTCCCTTTATATGTTAGAGCACGTTTATCCCTAGCTGCTTTCAGAATTTTCTCTTTATCCTTGTGTTTGCCAGTTTGACTATGATATGTCATGCAGAAGGTCGATTCAAGTTACGTCTGAAGGGAGTTCTCTGTGCCTCTTGGATTTCAATGCCGTTTTCCTTCCCCAGATCAGGGAAGTTCTCAGTGTAGCTGGCTATCTTTAAGCAAAAGGGCAGAGAATCTTACAGAGACCTACAAAATCAGTGTTTTGGACCTGACTATCTTAATTCCATTAAAATTATGCACAGCAGATTCCAGCCTCTCAATGCAAGAGAAGTACCAATAAGGCAAAAAGGTAGAAGAAATTTTTTGAAGAGGTAAAGACTATAGGAATATTTATTGAAAATGTAAATTTAATGAGGAAAGAATGAAGAGTTAGTGTCATGAGAATTGTGGATAGGAAAGCTTAGAATTGTAATTAAGGGGGGCAGCTGGGTGGCTCAGTTGGTTATGTGTCAGACTCTTGGTTTCAGCTCAGGTCCTGATCTCACAGTTTGGTTCGTGAGTTTGAGCCCCACGTCAGGGTCTCATTGAACCTGCTTGGGATTCTCTCTCTGCCCCTCCTCAACTTGCACTTGTTCATGCACATGCTGTCTCTCAAAATAAATAAATAAACTTAAAAAATGTAATTGAGGGCATTGAAGAGGTGTGGAGAAGCTTGAATTTTTGTTATCGTTCAAGGATGAGAAGAATCATTCAATCAACATAAAAACTTATTGAGTACCTAGAAACAGTATATTCAGTTATAAGCAAAAATTGATATATTTTCAACTATCATAGGCTTGACAATCTAGTGGGATGGGGGAATTATTTAGTGTCACATTCATCAATATATAAGTACAAGCTGAGATTAACTGCCACACCAAACGAGGAGAAAATTTCATAAAAGCACGAAAAATTATGGTTCTATGAAAGCACAGTGAGAAAGATATTTTGACATCAGAGATGAAGGGCAAGTAGGAGTTACCTATGGGGGTGAGAAGGAGAAAAAGCCAACAGACAGAGAAACAATGTATTTAGTAATGTTACTGGGGCTGTAGGAAAAAGTGTTGTAACATTCCAGAAGTGAAAAGATAGATAACGTACCTGGTGTAGGAAAAATGAGTAGGTAGAATATGAGAGAAAACCTATACAGTAAGCAAGGACTAAACCATAAAGATATATTCTGTTTTAATTATATTTAAAATTATGGGGGTTTTATCCTGGTATGTAGAATAAATAAAGAGTTTTGTGGTCGAAGGGAGCAAAAATGTGTATTTTGAAAATGTACCCTGCCTGAAATATGTAAAAGAATTGGAAAGTGGGCAGGATGGGTGCAGGGGTACTTGTCAAGAGGCGAAAGTAGTTCTTCAGGAGACAGAAGATGGGGGCTTGGACTAGGGGGCAGTTGGTGGAAATGTAGAAAGTAGAAGATACAAAAAAATATTCAGGAGGGAAAAACACACAGGATTTGGTAATGGATTTGACACAGGGCAGGTATGAGGATGGGAGACAAATAATTCCTACCTCTGGCTTGCCTACATGGATGGCTTGTGTTGTGATTGTCCGAGGTAGAAAACCACAGTCAAGGACCCAATGTAAGAGGAAAGAAGTTTCAATATCTGATTACCAGAAAACATTAGCCTTCAAAGGAGACAAAACAGCCAGTTAGAAGGGAGAATACCAGGGGATATAGTATATAGTGGGGAAAAAAAGGGAAGAGATTTTCTTTTTTTTTTAATGTTTATTTTTGAGAGAGAGAGAGAGAGAGAGACAAAGCATGAGTTGGGGTGGGGCAAAGAAAGAGGGAGACAGAATCCAAAGCAGGCTCCAGGCTCTAAGCTGTCAGCACAGAGCCCAATGCTGGGCTCAAACTCACAACTGCAAGATTATGACCTGAGCTGAAGTTGGATGCTAAACCTACAGAGCCACCCAGGCAAGGTGGCAAGAGATTTTCAGTAAGGAATGAGTTACCAATAGTGTCCCATACCACTGGGAGGTTAAATAGAATGAGTTCTGGAAAATTTTCCAATGCACTTAACCTCTTAAAAATGACTGGTGCTATTAGAAGTCACAATGCAGTGGACTAAGGAGGAAGTGGAAAATCAAAAAATAGAAACTACACACCAGTTGGGGAATTGGGGATATAAGGAGAGAGATAAGAATTAACTGAAGTGAAAGGAGTTTTAAAATTAATTAGTTAATTAATTTGGGGGGGAGGGGCAGAGAGAGGGAGAGAGATAATCCCAAGCAGGTTTTCTGCACTGTAAGCATGGAGCCCCACATGGGGCTCAGTCACACGAACCATGAGATCATGACCTGAGCTGAAATCAAGAATCCAGCACTCAATCAACTGAGCAACCCAGGTTCCTGAAAGGATTTCTTAAGATGTGAGAAACTTAAACCTGTTTAAAAGTCTGAGAAAAACTCCAAATGATAGGTACGAAAGGAAAACCTAGAGAAAGGATAGGTAATTAGCAGTGAGAGTTGAGAAGGGAGATTCCTAAGCATACATTGTTTGCGGGGGTGGGGGGAGCTATGTGTAGTAAGGATGTATTTTCCACATACACATAAGAGTTTTTAGAGTTCACGTAAGGTTTGCTAGCAGAAAGGTTAAGAAGATTTATGCCAAATAAAAGGCCAATTCAACTGCTAGGAATGAACAAGGCTGAGGTGTATGCAGCCATGGGAAACTCGCTGTAGCCTGGAGTACTCTAGGCTGCTCCTTCTAAAACATGGGAAAGACCCTCCCTAATACACTCAGCACAACAATAAGCAGGCACTAGGAGGAATACACTAAAACTCTGGCCAAATTTCACATACACACACTTACAAGAAACAATATCCCGAGGAAAAAATAACGAGTTACAAGCATGGCCACTATAATCCAGATGTAGAAAAAAAATCCAATCCCTTAGGTCTGTATTTATGCTACTCCACACACTTCATGCAACACAATATCTCAACCTTAAGCAGCTATATAATAAAACAAGTCTAACAATATTTCTCGGACCCCTGTAGGCAATCGATTATATTGTATAAAATACATTAATGTAATTGATAGCATTCTATAATAGTTCAGTTTTCAAAATTTAAAGTGATTTAGGCATTTGACATCATTTATTTTATTTACATTTGTTTAACTTAACGTATCGGTCATTTTTTTCGTTGCATAAATATGATGCCTGCCCCGTTTGTAGGTAAGGTGCAACTGGGCATATTTTAAAGCCAGGCAGTAAATATCTATCTAAAAATTATTATTGACTGTTGTGCCTGGTCCAGGTATAATATCACCAGAATAAAACAAAGACATTTCTAGAAATGTAGTTAAATGTTTTAAAAGATTTTTAAAACAATGTGGGGATAGAAGAATGAAAGGGGAGATTTCACTGATTTGGGAATAGGGTAAATGTTAATGGATGACCGACAGAAGGAAAATATCAAAAATTGCGTTTGCTTTGGTTCCTTTAAACAAAGGTTAAACATTTTTTAAATCAGAAAGGTAGAGTAAACAACATATGGAGGGACTTGAAGCCCAGGAAAGACAATAGGATAGTAAGTGAGCACCTGGCTAGTCCAAATGAATGGCAATCTAATCCCAGATGGAAAACACCTGAAGGTAGAAAGGGAAAATCTTTTTGTTGCTATTATTTTTATCCTCATGACCACTCTGTGAGAAAGATAAAGTAGAAACAGTTTTCCCTTTTCCATTTCTTCTTGTCAGTCCCCACCTGTCCCTGACTGCACTGTTCCCAGAACCAAAGGCTCTCAGTGCTGGCAAAGGTCCTGCAGATCATTTTTACAAACGCCCGTGTGTTACAGACAATGCAGCTGGCATCCTCAGAGATAGGGAGTTGCTCAAGGACGCTAGTTGATGTGAGTCAACCTCGTCAAAGAATGCAGATGTCCTGACATTAAATGAAGAACACTTTTAACTGTAACTGGTTATTTATTTATGAAAACTGTCCTGATCATGATAAAAGCAAAGTATTCCATTCTCACTCCTCAATGTCTATAGCAATTTGATAAGTGAAAACATTTTCCCATGAAACTGAAGACTAGCAAATATTGCCCATATTTAATGTTGGTCACAAGTAAAAACTTAGTTTAGGTTAGTAAACATGTAACATGAAAACCACAATCAATACCTTTTGATGTGATTAAGTAAAAGCTTTACTTCAAGAAATCACTATTGTCATTTTGTTTACCTTAAAAAATCAACTGAACTTCACATCAAAATTGTTAAATATATTAATTGCTATATTAATTTTTTATGGTTGCTGCATAGATCACACAAGTTCAGCGATTTGAAACAACACATTTATTTTTTCACAGCTCTGTGCATCCATAGTCTGCGTTGGCTCAATTGGTTCCTCTGCTTTGGTTTGGATTCTGAGGCCATGATCAGAATGTTGCCCTGCTGGGTTCTTATCAAGAGGCTTCAGGGGCATCTGGATGGCTCAGTCGGTTAAGCATGGACATTGGCTCAGGTCATAATCTCTCAGGACTGAAGGGTTTCAGCCCTGCATCAGGCTCTTTCCCTCCACTCTCAGCGCAGAACCCACTTTTGATCCTCTGTCTCCCTTGTTCTCTGCCCCTCCCATGCTCACATGCTCGCGCTCTCTCTCTCAAAATTAAATAAACATAAAAAGAGAGAGGGAGAGAGAGAGAGAGACTCCACAGAAGAATCTGTTTCGTAAGTCATTCAGGTTGTTAGGAAAATCTGATTCCTTTTGGTTGTTTGACTGAGGTTCCCATTTCTCTATTAGCTGTCAGTTAGGGACTCCCCCTTAGTTCCCAAAAGAAGCCTCTCCCCCATTCTTGCAAATGAGCCCCTATATCTTAGAGCCTGAAATGGCAGGTCAAATCCTTTTTATGCTCAGATTCTCTTTGGTACGCCCTCTGATGTATCTCTGTTTTGCCTTCTTCCAGCTACAGGTTGTTCTCTGCTTCTATGGGCTCATGTGATTAGATTTATCCCACACCAAGGATCCAGGAAAATTTCCCTACTCTAGGGTATACAACACCAATTATATCGTCAAAGCTCCTTTTGCTATGTAAGTTAACATACTCACAGGCAACAGTGATTATTACACCATCATCTTTAGAGGACCTCTATTTGGCTTACCACATTTACCTAATTCTAGAAGGAAATGTGCTAGTCCTTCTAAAATTCCACTGTAGGTTAAGATCACATGTATTGGGATCTAAAGTCTGGTTCCAGGCCTCTCCTTGTCCCATCTTTATTCCCTGCTTTCTCAGTTCTTGCTTGTGGGCTTTGCCAATTCTATAGATTAGTCACTAGAAAATTACGGAAACGTGTTGTGACTCCCCTAAAACATTAAGTTTCAATAAAATAGGGAACAATCACACCAGGATTAGGTAAAACTGAAACATATTGCACAACCGACCGCAGTAAAAATTGGCCATTGACACCTAGTCAACATAAAGGTTAGTCTAGTAAATTGTCATACAGCTTGGAATTTTTCTGTGCTATTGCAGTGAAAAGAATGAAGATGTTTGAGATATGCTCCTCATATCTGCAAATGACCAAAAATAGGGCATGTAAATAATGAGCACAATCCAGATTCAAGCATATCTCAATAGGCTGGGCTACTGAACAGAAACCAAATTAAATTCATGAGGAATGAACACAAGGTTACTCTAATAACACAAGATAGAGAGGATATGATGTGATAGCAAGACTTGTGAAAATTTTCAAGGGATTTTAGTGGGCTCCATATTTTAACTGTAAAAACCTTCAAAAAAGGTTTCCCATGAAAATGTGCAATGGATCCTCAACATATTTCTCTTTAAATGAAACCAAAAGAGGGAAAGAACATGTAACTTTATATTTCTAGAGAGGTGGGGGTAGTGGGTTCAAAGCATTTGCTTTTCTAAGAGGTTTATTATGTGTTTTATAATAATTAGAGAGAATTGAGTGGAGAGCTGTTCTTCACACCCTCTCTAATTACCACTACTTGAAGCAAATTAGAATGAATCCAACTGTTTCTTACCTTGTCAAAGGCAATATTGAGGACAGGAATAATTAATTTTCAAACAGAATGGATTTCTACAGCTTTCATGTGGGTTGAATGCAAATTATATCTAAAAATATGTGCTATAACTTTTCTATCAAAAATGCTATTTTTCATGATATTTTAGACAAGATCAAATATATACATATATATACAATTTTATATGCTTTTCTGTGCTGCTACATACTAGAAATGTGAATGATACATTGTTATGTAAGCACACACAAAAAACTATAGCTTATTTTAGTTAACATTTTTCATGGCAGGTATGACCTACTTAAATAATACATGCTCACTATAGAAAATCCATATTTATGAAATGTATTAAATGGTGATTATTTTGATTATATGATTATTTAGATTATACAATTTTTTGCTTTACAAAATGATGCTCAATAAAATATTCCTACATAATCAGCGTCTCCAATGAATGAAAAGTATAATTGGGCTTATTTAAATTTAATTTATTCCATTTTAAGGCAAGAACCTACTTTTTTTAAATGATGTATATTTTGGTGGGCTTATTGTTCAAGTACATATACTTGAACAATGGAAAATTTGTGACTAATAGCATTTTGGAAAGTGTGTTCATATTTAACTCCAGAAGTACTTGAAATACCATCCAAAACTTAGACTTTTTTCCCCTAGAGATGTGGTTTAACAAATTATACGTTTACTTATACATGGTCAAGTCTTTTGCCTAATTCTCCTCAATGACTATTTTAAGTTGTGCTGTTTCCCTTAAATCCTGACACTGCCTCCCCAACCTATTCATTTATCCTCATTCACATGCATTCTTCTTTCCCATGAGTTTCTGAAAAAGTTTTTTCTCTTCCCAAATATGCATTCCCTTCCCTCATTCTCCTCAATTCTAAACACTGTTCAGAAGGGAAAGAGCAGGGAAAACAAAAGGCAAACAAATAAGCATCTAATTCCTATCTATTCTATGTATTTGTTGCTTGAACAAGGGCAATATACTTAAGTATATTGAACATCTGTTTTCTTATTAGTTAATGGGAATAACACTTACTTTATAAAGTTCATGTAGAGATAAATAGTTAACATCTACTGTTGCTGACACATGGTTGTCACTACATGAAAATCAGCCCTCAGTTAACCACCCCTCTCCAACCACCTCTTAACCTTTTTTTTAGCAAATCATTCATTGTTTCTCTTCTACAGTGAAACTCTCTCATAAGAAGCTTCAAATATCCTTAGTATATAAATATGTCTCCTTTCAATCTTAAATAATAATAGCCAGTCATCCTTTGATCTTGCTTATTATTTTTTCTACTGCCCATTTTCCATCTCTGCCTTCATAGCCAAGTGTACACATCTGAACAAGTTGTCATTGCCTGACAACTATTGTGATTCCACAGAGTTCTGTCTTCAAACCTATTGTCACTCAGTACACATGCATGAGTTTCAATACCATCTCTAAAAGTGATTTCCATACCTATATGTCTATATATTTTTTACTAGAAACACCTGTTGATTATATAAAAATACAAATTCTCAGTTCCTGGCCCAGTCCACTTAATTACAATGTCTGATGACAAACTCCTGGAATCTATATTTTATTTTATTTTTTTAAACTTTTTAATGCTTATTTATTTTGAAGGAAAGAGAGCAGGGGAGGGGCAGAGAGAGAGGGAGACACAGAATCCGAAATGGGCCCCAGGCTCTGAGTTGTCAGCACAGAGCCGGACGCGGGGTTCAAACTCGTGAACCGCTGAAGTTGATCGCCTAACCTACTGAGCCACCCAGGCACCCCTGGAGTCTCTATTTTAAAAGATACTCAGATGATTCGGTAATGGCACAGGTTTAGGAACAATTGACACGTATATCAGTAATTCCCAAAGTCTTGTTTTCATTACTTTTCTCTCCTGAACTCCAAATCTATATATTCAATTGCTCTCTAGATTGATATTTATAGTTCATAGGGTGGATAATAAAGCATCCCTTAAGACTTTAAAACAGGGAAGTAAGACTGCCCTCTGAAGGTTACAATAATTGCATCAGTTTATATAGGGACAAGACTTGTCCTTTCCTGGAAAAGGAAATTAGATACTTGAATGTTAACCACTGACTAATTTAATGATATTTAAAAGAAGTATGAAGAATGGAATCTGGAGAATATATAGAAACTCAGTTCGGAGAAGTGCAAATTGCCATTTTTGGTCATGACCATGAAAAGAGAAGCAGAATCGTGATATATAACTCTACTAGTTACTAGAATTATCTATTCTGTGATAAGATGAAATATTTGAATGCATCTTCTCTTACGCTTTTTTTATACGGCAGTTCATTATTTCATCCACTGATTGTTTATTATGTATTCAACAGGTACCAGGAACTGTTGTCTGCTGAAAATAATGGTAAGCAAGGGAAACAAGGTTCTTATTCTCACAGTTATTGCATGCTGGGAGGAAGAAAGAGAAAATAAATAAGTAAACAAATAAATGAATATCAGAATTTTGTTTTAAGTGCTGTGACATAGATAAAGCAACACATTATTAGGTCCCAGTGACTAGAGCACTAGTCACTCAATCAGAAAAGACAAAACTGAGCTGATATTTTCATAAGTAGTCACTGGTCAAGAAAATAATGACAGACAAAGCATTCCAAGTAAAAGACTCAGCAAGTGTAAAGGCCTTAATGAAACAATGAACTTGGTATGTGGAAAAATAGAAAGACACCTAAAGAAACTGGAGCAAGTAGATAAAGAGGGAGATTGGTAGACGAAATATGTAGAGACTGGAGTTCATTCTGAGTGTAAAATGGGAAGCTGAAGGAAGGTTTAGTTCATGTAAATGTTAATAATTAAATTTGTTTTGACATTACACTTGTCTGCTTGCTGAAGAATAGAATGTATAAAGGTGAGAGAAAGTACTAGAAGTTCAGGTAGGAGGACGTAATTCAGTTAAGAACTAATGTTTGCTTGGAATTGGGAAGTACCAGTGAAGATACAGAAAAGTGGGCAGATGCCAAATCTGGTTTTGAACAGAGCTGAAATGTCCTACTAAGAGCTTGGATATAGTAGGTTAGGAAACGTAAGGAATCAATGATGGGTTCTTGATGTGAGCACTTGGTGAAATGATGTTGCCTGGAGAAATACATTGAGGTAGTGGTCATCAAGAATTTCATTTTGCCCATGTTAAATATGAAGTTCATATTAGACATCCAAGTTTAGTATCAAGGAGACAGCAGGCATGTGAGTTTGGAGGACAGTAGAGTTATCAAGGTGTCAGTACATATTTAAGAGTTATCAGCTTATAAAGCCGTGTAACAGATAAGATCACTGATTGAAAAGCATGGGAAGAAGAGTAGTACTGAGTCTTGGGGCACTCCATCATTTATCAGCGCCAGCCAAGAAGACAGATATGTCCGCCCTATTCTGAAGTTCAGATCCATTTCAACCCCAATCTATGTAAAATTAAACACATCTTCCTCTGACCCAAACCTGGGTCATGCTTAATAATGTCCTCTCCCTGACAATTTACATTTAATATATTCCTTAGTCTTATCAATTTTATCTCCCAGATATCAATCGAATATATTCAGTGCCTTCCTCCTTTCCTTCCCCCTCCTCTATTTTACTGCCTCGTCTTAGTTCCTACCCTCATAATATATCATGAGGATTAATTTTCTAAGTGGTGGCCTGTCTCCAGTGTTTGGACTTCAATCCTTCCCTCCACAGCTGTCATAATTGTGTTTTGAAATGTAAATTGGTTTTTACCATCCCCTTCTTAAAAGACTTTAATGGGTCCATTGCCTTTAGGATTTAAAATTTCAAACTCTCTTGCATAGTTTTATGATTCTCTATAACTTGAAGAATAACTCT
Source organism: Prionailurus bengalensis (assembly GCF_016509475.1). Taxonomy (NCBI): domain Eukaryota; kingdom Metazoa; phylum Chordata; class Mammalia; order Carnivora; family Felidae; genus Prionailurus; species Prionailurus bengalensis. The sequence goes on along the minus strand of NC_057344.1, from coordinate 70,221,601 downwards.
CTTTTTCCAAAGCATCTTATCACATCATACTTAAATCAGTAGAACTCAAACTTATATTCACCTTTCTAAGCATTTTCTTCCTCTAGAGTTTCACAATCCAGCATGATAGTTACTAGCCACAAGTAGCTATATCAATTTAAGTTAAAGCTTAAAATTCAGTTCCTCAGTCATACTAGCTGTGATTAAAGTGCTTATTAGCCACATGCGGCTTGTGTATGCTTTATTAGATGGTGCAAATATAGAACATTTTCATCATTGCAGACCCCATTCTATGGGATAGCAATGATCTAATGCAATCTTTGGCCATTTTATCACTAATTCTCTACAAAATAAAGGTGAAATGTCACTGGAAACAATATTTTATATCTTTCTTGCTCTTAGCCTCAGAAATACTAAATCAGATGTCTCTCCTTAATGTTACCATAATGCCATGCACACTGCTTTTACAGCGTTTAAATTACTAACTTAACTACCTTAATAAATAACTCATTTAGCTTACTAACTTATAAATTATACTTGTTTTAATTCATTTTCTGTGTTTACTTCATAAAAATAAAGTATGATATATATGAAATCATCTTGGTTCCTATAATGTTTTCACTGAACATTAAATATAGTAGGCACTCGATAAATATTTGTCAAATAAAATTAACAAAAAATCAATGAACACATAAAAGAAAGAATGAATGAGTATGGACTTTGGGACTTCTTTATTTATGGTATATTTTTATCAGTATAAAGAGATATAAAATAATATATCAAAATAATTTATATCAAAAAGATATATAGTGATAAAATTTAAGAAAGAAAGAAATATGAAAATAGTTCATGTTAGTTTTTTGAAAATAAATGAGCATGGAGTTCACAATGGTACAAAATAATCCAGATGGTAGTTGAAATATTAAGTATTTATTTAAGAGAACAGGGAAAAGGTCCTGAGGAAAGGAAGTTGAGCATATAATCAGAGATCCACCATTTGAGGATCAGTTAAAAAGAGAGGGATATCATACACCACATTACATCATCAGTCTCTAACAATTCACATCTTAGTCTAGATGATTTAAATAACCTGTTTTATTTAGTCTGTTATAAAAATCCTAACATAATACAGCATAACATAATGTAATATAGCATAATATGAAAGCAACCAATATAGAAAGCCAAAATTATCCTGAAAATAGTATATTATAAAATGTGTGAATACTAGCAAAGTTCTTGTAGCTATTACAATGAATATATGGAATCGTTTGAAAAAATATTAGTAAAAATGTTTTGTGGAGTAGATATTATACATGAAGTGTATTATTAAAGTTAAAAAAGAAACTTATTTTTATTTAACAGCCTTTTCAATTTTGGAAGGCGTATGAAATTTCTAGATCTATTATTTCCCTAGACTCTTCATATTGACCATATAAGCCCAAAATCTAACTGGATATCTTGTGGAGCCCTGATGATGTTATTCTTAAATAATAACTCAAATATCTTCAAGTTATTTGCTGAAAGTAACAGAATTCCCAAGAATTAGTTATTTAAACAAGGAAGTCATCTAATCTCATATCACAAAACGTCTGAAGATCTGTCACTTAAAGTTTAGTTCATTCACTGAAGATTTTTTGTTGTTGTTGTTCCACTCAAAGATTTGGCAATGCCTTCACCAATGCCTCGTGATGTCTGCTGCAATCTAAAAATTGCACAAGTGTTCCAAGTACGAATGAAAGGCATAAGACAAAAATGTTTTCTGTATATAGGACTCCCTTATATATAATGACAAACTTCCACAGAAGTAGATTATCTCTTATATTCTATTTTCCAGAAGATAATCAAAGGCCCATATCTATTTCCATCATTTAAAAACATGGAGATGGATTGTTCTGAATGATAGACTAATCATGATTTATTTTCCAGGATGGCCCATATCACCATCCAAACATAATTAAGGTTCTGAGAGCAAGGAAGAGTGGGGAAATGACTATCATGCAGACCAAGATATCTGCCATAATCATAAAAATCATAAGAGAAAGCCATGGCAATTACTAAAACTTACATACAATTATAGGTATAGGTACTCTGAGAAACAGTTCTGGGTATCAAAATAACAAAAGAAATTAAATATCCTGGTTTTTTCTTTTGTATTACTAAAAGTAATTCTTAGCATTTCTTCAAAGCACTTATGTCTTCATGATGAAATTTCACCACTATAAAATGTCACTTTCTATCTGGTAAAGCTCTTATCTTGAAATCTATTTAATCTGATATTAATATACCTACCTCATTAAGGTTCATGGTATATATATTTTCTACCCTTTCATTTTTAATCTATGAGTGCCTTTATATATACATATTCTTTTCCAGTTTTATTGAGGTATGACTGACAAATAAAAATTGTAAATATTTAACATGTACCACATGATCTTTTGATATACATATACAGTGAATCCAAAATGACAATCAACCAATTAACATATCCATCACATCATATAGTTTACTTTGAAGATGGGTTTGTGTGTGTAATGAGAACACAAGAAATGTACTCATTTAGCAAATTTCAACTAAACAGTAAATTATTATTAATCATAGTCATCACATTGCATATTAGGTCTCCAAAACTTTGTTCATCTTATAACTGAAAGTCTGTACCCTTAAGTCAACATCCCCCCACCATTCCCCCATGCCCTAGCCCCTGAAAAGACCATTCTATTTCCTTTTATTATGAGTTCAAGTCTTTTAGATTCCACATGTAAGCAAGATCATGAAGTATTTGCTTTCTGTGTCTGACTTATTTCCCTCAGCACAATGTCCTCCAGATTCATTCATGTTGTCATAGTGGCAAGATTTCCTTCTTTTTGTGGCTGAATGGTATTCCATTCTATACATTTACCACATTTTTTTATCCACTCATGAAAAAAGAGATTGTGTTCATATCTTATCTACTGTAAGTATTGCTGCAATGAACTTGGGAGTGCATATAGTTCCCTCTGAGACTCTGATTTTGTTTTCTTTGGAAATATATCTGAAAGTGAGATTGCTAAACCATATGGAAGTTCCATTTTATTTTTTTGAGAAATCTCCATACTGGTTTTCAAAATGGGTGTACCAATTTACCAATTAATACCAACAGTGTAGGGCTGCTTTTTCTCCACAACTTTGCCAACACTTGTTATCTAGTGACTTTAGAATAAAAACCATCATAACACATATGAGGTAATAACACATTGTGATTTTGATCTGTATTTACATGATGATTAGTGGTATTGAGCACTTTTTCATGTACCTATTGGCCATTTTTATGTCTTTGGGAAAAATGTCTCTTCAGATCCATTACTCATTTCTTAGTTGAGTTATTATTATGTGTTTTGCTATTGAATTGTAGGAGTTCTTTATTTTGGTTATTAATACCTCATCATATATATGTTTTGTAAATATTGTCTCCCATCTGATAGGTTGCCTTCTCATAGTATTGATTTCTTTTGCTGTGCAAAGCCTTTTACTTTAATGTAGTCCCACTTTTGTTGCTTTCAATATCGCATCCAAAATATTGTCACTAAGACTGATACCAAGGAGCTTTTTTTCCAGGAGTTTTATGGTTTCAGGTGTTATTCTAAGTCTTTAATCCATTTTGAGTTGATCTCTGTGTATGGTGATCTAGTTTCATTCTTTTACATGTGGCTGTCCAGTTTGCCCAACACTATTTATTGAAGAGACTATCCTTACACCATTGTATATTCTTATCCTTACTCTATTCTTATCCTTACTCTATTGTATATTCTTAGCTCCTTTCTCATAAATAAATTGACTGTATATGCATGAGTTTGTTTCTGAGCTCACTATTGTGTTCCATTGATCTCTGTATCTGTTTCTATTCCAATACCATACAGTTTTGATTACCACAGCTTTATAATTTAATTTGAAATCAGAAAGCAAGAAGCCTCCAGCTTTGTTCTTTTTGCTCATGATTTATTTAGCTTTTTGTGTCCTTTTTGTGTCCTAAAATTCCATATGAATTTTAGGATTTCTTGTTCTATTTCTGTGAAAAATGTCAGTGGTATTTTGATAGGGATTGCATTGAATCTGTAGATTACTTTCAGTAATATGAACATTTAAATAATATTAATTATGTTAATAATATTAATTGGAAGAATTAATGTTAATAATATTAATTGGAAGAATTAGTGTTAATAATATTAACTGGAAGAATTAATCTTATTTGTGTTTTCTTCAATTTATTTCATCAATGTTTTATAGCTTTCAGGTACAAGTCTTTCACTTCCTTGGTTAAATTTATTCCTAGGCATTTCATTCTTTTTGATGCAATTAGATTTTCTTTTTTTTTAAGTTTATTTATTCATTTTGAGAGAGAGAGAGAGAGAGAGACAGCATAAGCAGGGGAGAGACAGAGTGAGAGGGAGAGAGAGAATACCAAGCAGGTTCTGTGCTGTCAGTGTAGAGCCCTATGTGGGGCTTGAAGCCACAAACAATGAGATCATGATCTGAGCCAAAATCAAGAGTCAGGTGTTTAACTGACTGAGCCACCTGGGTGCTCCTCTTCATTTTTGATATCCAACAATTTGGCTATAATGTAACTGAGTGTTTTTGTTTGTTTGTCCTTTTTAATCTTCTCTGGGGGATACTGAGCAAATTTTCCATCAAATTTGGAAACATTTTGACAGTCATATCCTCACATAATTTTTGTACTTAGCTTCTCTTTCATTTTCTTCTGGGGCTCCAATTACTTAATAGTAAACCACTTAATATTGTTCCACACATTACTGAGATTCCTCCTTTTGTTTTCTCTCAGTGTTTCAGTTTCAATAATTTCTATTGATCAGTCAGTCTTCAAATCACCTGATCTTTTCTTCTGCAGTGTCCAAACCTCTGTTAAACTGATCTGTTGATTTTTTTAAATTGTATTTTTTTATTGTGTCTATTTTTGTAATGATATCTCCTATTTCTTTGTCCATTATGTCCATCTTTCCTTTAAAGTATTGAAATTCTTGGGGCGCCTGGGTGGCGCAGTCGGTTAAGCGTCTGACTTCAGCCAGGTCACGATCTCGCGGTCCGTGAGTTCGAGCCCCTCGTCAGGCTCTGGGCTGATGGCTCGGAGCCTGGAGCCTGTTTCCGATTCTGTGTCTCCTTCTCTCTCTGCCCCTCCCCCGTTCATGCTCTGTCTCTCTCTGTCCCAAAAATAAATAAACGTTGAAAAAAAAAATAAAGTATTGAAATTCTTATAACAGCAATTTTAACATTTTTGTAATCTCTAGGTTTGTTTCCATTAATTGCATTTTTGTCCTAGTTACAGATCACATTTTCTTCCTTCTTTGCATGTCTGTTATTTCTTATTGTATGATGGACTTATGAATACCAGTGTATTTATTTTAATTGCAGCATAGTTAATACACAATATTACATTAGTTTCATGTGTACAACATAATGATTTGACAAGTCTATAAGTTATGCTATGCTCACTACAAGTCTAGTTACTATCTGTTACTATACAATGCTATTATAATACCATCAACTAGATTCCCTATACCGTTTAGAATATATTCCCTATACCTATACTGTTTAGAATATTTTTTTTCTGTTAGAGAATGTCGAGTTTTGTTTTAGCAGTGAATGCTTTTACTGATGATTTCTTATTGATGTTTATATCAAATCTAAAAAATGCACATGTATTACTCAATCATGTAGACAAATAAGAATTGAAAGGTAATTCTTTGAACAACTCAAGGAAAAGCATAGTGTTTGATTTCCATTTTTACTAAAATTATTGTCTTGATGAGCATATGTAAATTGTTTTTTAATCTATTAAAAATGAGATATTTGTTTTGCTTTTTTAAAAAAGAAATCAGGGGCACCTGGTGGTTTAGTGGGTTAAGCATCTGACTCTTGATTTTGACTCAAGTCATGGTCTCAAAGTTCATGAAATTGAGGCCTGTGTCAGACTCTGCCCTGACAGCATGGAGCCTGCTTAGAGTTCTCTCTCCCTCTCTTTCTGCCCCACTCCTACTCACATGCATGTGCATACTCATGCTCTCTCTCTCTTTCTCAAAGTAAATAAACATTTTTTTTTAAAAATTAAAAAAAACAATAAATTATATAAGAAGGGACTATACATTTGTATATAAGTTAATAAGCCATAAAGTGAATTATGCTTTATGAGTAAGAAATGTACTCACTCAATTATACTATTTATAATTTTTTATGTGAGAAAATAAACTGTATAGATGAGAAAAAAACAGGCTTAAGTTTTAAATTTTGTAAGGACAAGTCTAGAGTAGTAGCCTTTACCTCAGGGCTAAAGTAGCTCTTTCTTCTAGGTGCTTCTTTGAATATTTGAAATGTTATTCAAGATCTCTCCATTCTGACTGGTGTTTTCCAGCACTGTTTGACTTCATTCAGCTCAGAGCCCTCAGGAACAGTTTGTTTTCTGCTGGGCCTCAAAGAATCTTACCCTGGGTATATACAGCTTAGTATTTGGCCAAAGACTCAAAGAAACACCTTTTCAGATTCATGGGCTTTTTGTCTTGCAGAGCTAACTCATCCTTGATACCTTGCCCCACAAATCCAGACACCTCAGCAACCCTGACATCTGGTCTCAGCTTCCTCTTCTTGAAATTATGCTGCTCTCTCCTTTGGTTCCCCTTCCCCAGGCAAGGTTTGAAAAGTGTCCTGGGCAAAAAACTGAGGAAACCATGGAGCTCGCCTCTTATTAGGTCTTCTCTCAAGGGTCACGTCAGTATATTTTCTAATGCCTGAAAGGAGTTGCCTCATATATTTGATCACATTTTACAACTGCTTACTCCTCTGATCTGCAGCTATTTATGTGTTTACTGTGGACGATAAGCATAATACCTTTACTTGTAACAGCCAGGCCTATGCACTTTTCCAATGCACTTATAAATAATACAATTTCTTTGTCTCACATTTAGTAATGTGTCCCAGACCTGTCAGCCCACTTTAGTGGAAAAACAATAATTCTGCTTTCCAATGTACTTTATCCACTCACATCTAACTCACTTTTATTTTAAAATAACAACTAAAAATAAAAAAGAATTTATAGGGTCTACACCTGAAGATTCTTTAGGGAATTATCTTTTCAGAAAAAAACAAAAACAAAAAACGCATGGAATAAATGCAAAACATAGATTCAAGCCACTTTTTTAATGGTTTCACTTCTAAATACTATCACTTCAGTGTTTGGGGCTGCCCAAGTGATAAGCATGCTAAATTAAAACCATTGAGCTTATTTCCTGAGGAGCTATGATTTGTGTTCCGCGCTAATCCCCATGGCCTTTACATCCCCAAGGTGCCCTCTTTTCGCCTCATTTACATTCTGATACCTCTCCTGTTCCATGGAGACAAGGTTCAGCTCAGTGCTCTGCAGTTAGTGTTCACAGGAAACAGTGGGCACAATCAGGAACTGCTAACTTATAATTATTCTAAACGAAAATAATTTGCCACCGAGATAATAGAGAGAATAATGACGTTCAGGAACTTAGATAATGGGTTACTCCTTATTTTAACCTACAATTCTAGATGGCCTTTGGTTACATATTTATTTGCGACTGTGATGTAGTTGCCCAGCAGAATTGACAGGGAGAACAAAGGGGGAAAATGGGTAAGGAAAAAGTGGCCATTATAAAATAGTCTTATGAGCAGTTATTCTGTTACCTTCATATTTCTTTTTTATCACCGAGTGCTGCAACACATATTTCTTTTGCTTTTGTACCAATAATTCATCTTCCAGTGGGTGATTGGATGGGTGAAAGTGACTTGGATTTATTTCTTCCTTGCCCACCATATCCCTATATATTTATTTGGCTTGTTAAATTTTTCAGTTACACTCTCAAAAACTTAGAAATTCTGACTGGATAGCTTGAAGGATATTAGAAAACATTACTTAAAGTAAATATTTATGATTAAACCATTGCTCTCAATTGTAGGGGGCTAGGGATTGAAATCATGAGGATCTGGTATATAAAATATTATATTACTGTTAATTTCATATTTTAAAATGTCAATTAAAGAAATAATATACAACCATTCTAGTTAACATGCACATTTAAGGTTTTTATTATGTATTATATATAATACAAATAATATACAATGTAACAATAATATATAATAGGATATGTTAACTTATTATAATATTAATATACTAAATATATATCTGACATTATTACAGGCATTACTCTCTACACATGTTTCTCATTATGTATTAATATCATGCTGGGAATTTTGCAGGAACCAAGACTTGGTCAATATTTCCATGTTAGTATGTATAGGGCAGTTATAGGGGTTAAAAGAAGTAAAAGAAAAAACCCTAATAATATTTAAAAGAGATCTTGATTCATAATTTTTATTAGTTTACTGCTCATCTAGAGGGATTTCACCATGAATTTCCCCCTTTGCACTTTAAGTCTGACTTAACACTTTGCAACACCTTGACTTTACCCTCAGTTTGCTTCTCTAAGACTGTGCCCTGAATCTAAGACAAAAAGTAGTAAGGGCCAACAAGATTTCCAGTATTCCCTCAATTAAGATTCAAAGGCTTAGATTTTCAAAGTATAAGCTTTTTCCCTTATACCATTTCATTTAAAATATTCTTCTTATTTGTTGGTTATTCATTCAGAGTGGGATCATGTGAATTAAATATCTCCTGGATATATGTGAACTATTTACTAATATTTAGAAAAGAAAGGATTGGGGTACCTGGGTGGCTCAGCTGGTTAAGCATCTGACTTCAGCTCAGGTCATGATCTCACAGAATGAGTTCAAACTTCACCTCCGGCTCTGTGATGACAGCTCAGAGCCTGGAGCCTGCTTTGGATTCTTTGTCTCCCTCTCTCTCTGCCCCTCCCCTGCTCGCTCTCTCTCTCTCTCTCTCTCTCTCAAAATAAATAAACATTTAAAAAAATTTAAAGAAAAGAAAGGATTGATCAAACATAGTTTTCACATGGCAGATGAAAAACAATGCATCCATTTTCTTTTCGTACAGAACATATTAAAAATAGTTGTATTCCTGAAATGAACCCCTTTCCCAATGTTTTTTTTTTCCTTAAAACAAAAAAGGAATTAAATAGAGATGTTTTTTAATTGAAATAAATTCAAAAGCAAAAAATATATATATTTAATGATTTCAACACATTCACAGTACACTTCAAGTAACAGGAATCTTGAACTTTTTTATTATTTTGAGTCCTATAACAACTTAATTTTTTTCTAATTTTTAAGTAGATCACATAAGGTAAGATTGTCTGAATAGCCTAGTTTAGTAAATGCCTCCAAACACACCAACCTAACTGTTTCCCATTAAGAACATAATCTGCCTTCCTATCTTCATTAAGTAGAAGAAATGTTTCCAATGAAATATTTTGCCAAGTCTCTTAGATCAAAATGTTATAACTACGCATGTGGAAAATTGGAAAGTCAAGTACTGGTGATTCTTTTTACATTAATTTTCAAATAGCCAATGCATACACTGCATTTAGTAAAATCAAGGTTTAATTGTTTCATTGGTCCAATTAAAATAATCTTTATTGAAAAATATACTGGCAATGATAGATGCATTAATTACAAATGCTGAGCATCACGAAACAGAATAATCCTCCATTCAAAACACATAACTCTTTGCCTAGTTAAGTAATGTAGCAGCAGGGAAATATTATGATTCTGGGATTTTTTCTAAATCTCACTTTATCTACACAATGACCTTAGACTAGTCACATGGTACCAGTTAATTCCCCAAGTTTCATTATTAGAACATCACTGGAAAATGGTAAATCTTGATTAATGATATGTTGTGCAGAATAAGCAGGTGTTAAGGCTGTCCTTTATGGTTGGAAATAAACTCTGAGACTATGCAAAAGAAAACAACCATATTATTTTCATCAGTAACAGAAATATCACTATTTTCTAACCAAAAGAGCAATGACAACTTTTCCAATGAGATAATTTTAGCTGTAGGTTACTAGTTATTTATCTACATTGGCCTAATTCTTCATTTTGACTCATAACACTTAAAAAATATTTACAAATAATATCTACACTAATTAGAATATGCTATGAGTTAGAAGAAAAGTATACATAACCGTATGATGTCGCAGATAGAGTCCAGTACTTGGAGAGGTAAGACCTTGCTTTAAAACCGGTCTATTAATGATTTGATGATTGAGCATGGGCAGCAAATTGCCAATATTGTTTTCATGTCCTTACAGGTATGTTATATAAAACCTTCTGCCTCACCTACATCTCAGGGCTGAGAGAATCCAACTGGAAAGTATCTGTAAATAGCAATCCACTCTTGAAACTTAAATTGCCACTATCATCACCCTATATCATTAATTATGGATAGTAACTACTGATAACATAGGTCCACTTATGCTTAAACCATGGATTTATTCTAACTGTGGAAATTGTTTTTATTATAGGCAACGTATGAAACATGTGCATAAGTGATTGTCTCATCCATGGTGGACAATATGGTTTGAGAAGTGAGCATGTGAGGATGGTAATAGGAAAGAGATACAAAGATTAAAAATATTTTTTTCATCTGATTGTCTTCGCATTGAAAATAGTCTATTCTTATTAGTGTGTTTATCAGAAAATGTGTCTGTCCACCTAGACTCATCAGAATTGTACTCCAGTATGGATCCCAAGACAATCACAGTATTTTTGGTTTGTTTGTTTTTGGAACACTTTCTATACCAGATATCTCTTGTCATCAGAACCAATTTTCTACAGACACAGGAATGATACCAGAAAAAAGTCTGTTACTTTTTGAGTTAAATGTATTCTTGAGAGGAATGTATTACCCTGTGAATAGGTCTTTTTTAAAAATTGGCAGACTAAACTACTCTGACAAAATAAGCATTATTTCAGTTTTACCTCACTTCACTGATATTCAAAGAGCATATTTGTAATCAGTGTAAAAGAACATACCTCAATAACCTAGCACCTGTTTCCATTCTCCAGAACAATGCAGAGATCATGGCAAGCACTCATCAAAACACACTCAGTCAGCCATTAATTGAATCTGTCTTCTCATTTTCTTCTCTAGTTCATGCAGATTTATGGCCTTTTTGTTTGTTTGTTTGCTACAGATCTATCATTTCCCTCCTAAGATTTTTCCCCCCAAATTCTCTCTTTCCTCATGTTTGTGCAAATAGTCATATGCTAGAAACCTCCTCTGGTCTGCATCTGGTCTGTTTATGTGTTTACATCTTCTGATCATGGACACTTTCATACTTGAATTATATATAATATATGCTAGTCTATTATATCTACTAGCAGGTTTTAAAATCCATGAAAACAAGGAACTGCATCTTTGCAGCCTCTACAACACAAAGCACAAAGCAATGTGTCAGTGTTTCACACATGGTAGATAGTACATTTTTCAGTAGACAGAATAAGTGGATGAATAGATAAAACCAGCCATTTTGTGTTTATTTACAGATGTAAGAGTGTTTCCAAAAGATTTTAGGCACTCTCATTAAAAATGGATCTTGTGTGTGTATGTGATTTTAAGCATGAAATTTCAAAATACTATTTTTGAAAAATAAACAGCAACAACAACAACAACAACATGATTTTAGGTCAAGGACTGATTGCCACAAAATTTACTTGCATGAAAATATGTTATTTGTGAAATAAATATTAATTAAATAACATGTCCCCCGAAAGATTTAAAGTAAATACATAGAAATAGTTAAGTGCTACTATTAATAGCAATATCTTTTTTATAAAACAAAATGCTTTTTTATACTAATAAAAATGAGGTAGGTTTTTCTTTTCAATTCTAATATGCATTTTTTAAGGCTAATTTTAGTTATTTCTATTCATTCTCATACATGATAGAAAGATAAGTTACAATGATCAATATAGCTGCAGAATTCAACTATCCATATTCAAGAAAGAGAGAAGGAAAGAGGAGGAGGAGGGAGACAAGGAAAAGGGAAGGAAGGAAGGCAGGAAGGAAGGAAGAAAGGAAGGAAGGATGGGGAAAGAAAGGAGGGAGGCAAGAAGGAGACAGAGAGAAAAAATTTTTCCAAGGGTAGTAGCAACATGCCCTAATTTTAACTCCCCATTAGGAAAAAAAAGAAACTCTTCCACAAATGAAATAATTCTCCAACTTGACTCATCTGCATGTTAATGGAAAAATATTTCAATTTTACCAGTGTCTGTTACAGACTGGGTATGACCCAACTCACTGCTATTTCAGAAATAGTCATTAGAATTTAATATTGCTGTCTGTTGCATTCACAGTCTGAATATTTTAATACATAGGAGGAAATGATTCTGCAAGAGAAAATGCTTGAAAATGCTGTATTTAATTAATGCCCAAGGGAAGCCATGAAAAAGAAAAAAAAATTGTACTTGTCACGTACTAATTTTAAACACTGTTTACCAGATTTACTTACATGCACTGCTCTAGCCTCCCACTCAGCAGTTTGATAATAGCAGAGCAGTTCCATACAGCACAGATCCTTGGTTTCTAGAATTCAGTGGGAGTAATAGGATACAAAGAATATACGAAGAAGCTGCATTTTAATGCAGCTGAATTCTAAGGCTTAGGGCAGACCCCCAGTTATAAACACCTGCTAAGATACAAGCAGATCCAAGGAAACTATATGCTTAAACTGGCGTATGAGCTATTTATATCCTCATAAGGCAGTGAGCTATTCAATTTATATATATATATTCATATTTATATATTCATATTCATATATTCATATTCATATATATGATAGGCTTTATCAGACATTTTTAGTCAAATTAATCTAAAAAATAGTTTATAAATATTTCTTTCCTAAATGAAGAGACATTTCTATGAAGAAAAAGAGAATGAAAACTCATAGGAGGTTCTCTTTCAATTTTACTGCATGGCCAGAAGAGGTAGGTCTTATTTCTGACCTGGGTTAAATACAATAAACATCTACCATGAAAGCCAGAGACCCATGGTATTGGACCACACCAATGCATCAATAGACCCATATAAAAATAAGGGGAAAAGAATATGGGAATTGTGTGGCTAGATGCCACACATAATGTTATCTCACTTGACATTCTCAGTAATGAAGTGAGGCAAATTTTAACCCTATTCATTCATGAAAATTCTTAGAAAGGCAACTTGTCAACCAGAATACTAAATTAAATCTCTCTCCTTTAACCATGTGTTGCTTCCACTCATCATGTGTCTTGTGAAATAGCATCAAGCTTATTGGAGTTAACTATTTATTGCTGTTTATATTCCAAGTCTGCCAGCCAGTCCACAATTACACAATAAAACTGTAGTTACATATTTTCATGGCATCCTTCTCCCTCCAGGGAACTTTTTGACGCAATCCTGAGTCTTGGCCTTTGACTTGTACTGTGCATATATCTCCAGCTCTTCCCAAAATTTTACCATGTGGGGTAGAGAAAAGAAAACCAGAGAATACTGGATTGGATAATCTCCCTTCAAAATCCATGACCCTTCCAGAACCCCAGAATGTGATCATTTGGAAATATGGTTATTGGAGATGTAACTAGTTAAGATGAGGTCAGACTGGATTGGGGGGGCTCTAATCCAATATGACTGGTGTCTTTATAAGAAAAGAAACACAGAGACAGACACAAAGATGAAGATAGAGGCAGAGATTGGAGTGATGTCCCTACAAGCCAAGGAAAACCCAGGATTGACATCCATCAGCAGAAGCTAGGAAAAGGCAAGGAAAGATCGTCCCATAGAAGCTTCAGAGAGAACATGGCCTTGCTGACACCTCAGTTTCACACTTCTAGCCTCCAGAACTGTGAGACAATAAATTTCTATTGTTTTAAGCCTTGGAATTTGTAGGAATTTGTTACTGCAGCCCTAGGAAACTAATACACAGCTTTACCTACTGACAGACTTCTTCCGTATGTCCTTCTTTAATCTATACTGCTCTTTATTTATGCCTATCCAAGAACCATAACTTTCCTTCTATTTCATAGGCTTTCTCTGTTCTATTCCAAGTCTAAATCGTTTTTTCCCTGTGATAGAATTTCCAGCACCTTTTATCTTTTCTCCTCTTTGCCTCAAGTCTTTTGAAAATATCAATGCATAGATCATTTTTTCATGAAATCTCAAATAATTTCTCATAATCAGAAGAGTTGAAAGCAAGGTGAGGATCCAAAGACTCCTTTAAAGTTAGGGGCTCAGTATCCCAGGAGAATAACAAATGTGGTCTCAACCTTGTTTGACCTATCTCTTACTATGGGCAGTCAAAAGAGGGATTTGAATTTCATCTAGATGATCTCTCACCAGTGATTGTTCTAATTCTTTATTCTCCCTTCAGAACAGGCAGCATATCAAAGAGAGAGGGCCACCCTCAGTGTTAGACCACTATCAGTGAAATAATCCACAGTACCAGACCTAATAATAGTGTTAGCACTGAACTCTATGACAGAGATTTGGCTGTCAATTATTTAGGTTGTTGACAACCTGCCCATTGTGCCCTTTTCATGGAAACAAATAAAAAAAAAGATGAACGAGAGTCACCTGCTGTCCTCTGAAGCTTCTTGTCAGGTAGGCTGGTATCGTGAGACTTTGCCAGTGTGTTTTGTGGCAGGACAATGACCCTGCTGAGGTGCCATCTGCACCCTGACACCTGGAATCCTGACTACAATTACCTGCCGGTGCCAAAGTCAGGGACAGTACAAGTCTCGCATTTACAGTGACAGTATTTTTTACCCCAAAATCAGGACACAGTGCCTGACAGGTACAGCTATACCTATGGGAACAATGAAAGAGGATATTTAAATTCAAGACTGTCCTAGAAAATCTGAGATATATTTCAGCCTAGAGTTATCTGATCTGCTGGGTGCAATTGCAATTGTAAGAGAAAAATAAAATATGGATTCATTCATCTTTAAAAAAAAAAGGTGATTAAAATAACCTTAAATTACATCAAGTATTTTAATTTTGACCTCAGAGTACTGAAAAACTATTTTATTATATTACCATGTAATCCATATTATCCACTTATATTTTATATAGATCTTTATACTATAAACATAAGACAAAAAAATAAAGCAAAATTTATTGTTGAAGAACTGTGTATATATGCAATACCAGTAATTTTTACATTACTTTTCTGTTAGGACTCAAGTTGGATTCATGATAATGGGAATAATGATAGCTGCTATTATCAATTGAGTGCATTTTATGTACTAAGCATTGTGAGGTGAGAGAATACGTGTATTAAGCCTTCTACATGCATTATCTCATCTAATTCTCTCAATAATCTGTGGTGTAGGCATATTAACTCCACTTTGCAAATGAACAAAATTGAGCCCAAAGTCACATAGCTGGCAAAACCACAGAGCAGGGGTCAAACATAGTTCTACCTAAATATAAAGACCGTGGCCCTTGCCACAGTGGTAAATGGGAAATTAGGGCTCACTAGAACATCACTTAAATGAAACTGCCCTCCACATTTTTCTACTTGACAGACAATGTAAGCAAACCAACCACTTCCAATTTCAATTCCCAGAACACCAGCCATAGTTACACCCTTTTCACCTCCACATTAGAAAGAACCATCAGCAAAGCAAGTAAATGGGAATGAAGGGAGGAACTATGGAACAGATTTGGACCATAGGACATTTTCATTTTCAGCGATGAGGATTTTATTTAAATGTGGTCCAAACATAAGAAATAGAAACATTTTATATTCAGTACAGAGATGTGTTATGGATTGGCACATGTATACATGATGGAGATTTTTATTACATGAACAAGAAACTGTAACTATTAAAAAGGGTAAACCAATTTTGTTTTTATTTTTGTGAGACTCCATTTGACTTTATTTATTTACCATACCCCCCAAAATATACGTAATCATATTAGTAGCACTATGTGATTGCTTTTGGACAAAGGACAATTTTACTGATTAAAAACCAGGCTGCTGTAGTTAAATGTGTAGCAGTTGCCATGGAAACAATTTTACTTTGACTCAGAGCGTATCTTGTTTTAGGGAGAGTAGTCTGTTGTTATGGCAATGGGAACTTGAACATTTTTCCCAAAAGAAAACTAACACAGGATAGATAATAGGGTTGCCGGTTATGAAACATATAGAAACACAAATGTACTTAGCTTATAGAAATCAGAGCTGATAAAGATAGTAGATACTATTTTAGCCTTATTATGAAAATAAAATCTCTTATTCCATGTCCCTACCTTGTTTTATTTTTAACTGGAACAAATAATAACAATGTCATATTATCCTTGACATTTTGTCCACTAAAGGCAACAAATTCACATTGTCATTTCTATAGCAACCATATATAATGTCTCATGAAAACATTAATAGGAACTACACTTAAGATACTAGACAAATCATAATTTGTCACCTATTTCATGACATTATGGCAATGATGATGATAACAATGGTCAAAATTTATAGAATGTCTTCCAAATATGGAATACTCCAAGATGGTTATATTAACACATTAAAATCCTCACAATACCTCTCTTTGAGTGAGGTGTTACTAAGACCTCCATTGTATAGGAAAAAAATCCATAGCACAAAGAGGTTAATTAATTTATCCGAGGTCACATATCAAAGAAGTACAAGAGCCAAGAACCTCACCCATGAAGTCCATGTTCTTAACTTCTTCCTTATGCTAGCATTGCTTACTTGCTTCACATATTAGTTTTTATTTTTTATATTAATATTAAATCTCAATTCAAATCTAAAGTACTTTAAATTTTATTTAAATAAATACTAAATTATGTTTAGTATCTAAAGTTTTTCCAAGAATGAGTATCAACTTCAGATAGGAACTGACAATATAAACTTGAATTTAACTGAACCAAGTAAACACATAATGGCTCAACTCAAAAGTGACCCTTTGATGTTAGTGTATTTAATCTTAGAATTAATTAATATTTAAGCCATTTAGGGTTGTAAATGTGAAAGTCTTATTCAGAGTGAAAATAGAAGGATTTCTTGAGGGATTATTGTGAATACATTTGTAAGTCTGAAATATATATGCAAATATGAAAATGGCAACTAAAGGATTCACTGTGATAGGTCTCTAATTGGAATTGCAAAATATTTCATTTCAGGGGCTTATGCCTTTCTTCATCAAAAATGTGCAGCCTTTTTAAACCAAAGCCATTTTTCCTACCAGTTTATATGTTGCAGATGAATCATGAATTCATCTCATTTTAGTCTCTTAGGCAATGATTATGTAAGTTTTTCAATAACAGAAAATGTTCATTCCACTTTGTGTTATTGAAAACACTTGCAGTATTAAAAAACAAACAAACAAACAAAACCTATTTTCCCTGCTACCTTGTTTCAGTGTAGACAGGTGAAGTTTTGATAAATAAGTGGTTTCTAAAAAGATAACGGTTGACCTGATAAAGGTTATAGACACATAAAAAATCACTGCAATAAATATCTTCTAAATGTGGTGATATTAAAAGTATTCCCTTTTGAATCAGAAGTAGGACAAGAATGCCACTATTATCACCCCTATCGGCATTGCACTGAGACCTGAGCCAGCCAAGTAACACAAGCAAGAGTGGTTAGCAGAGGGTTATCAGATGTTCCTTTTATATTAACACTCAAAACACTTAATACTTGATATTAAGATGTTCTTAAATAAAGAACACTGCAAACAGTAATTTGCTTAAATAGCAATGTGGGTTAGCAAAAGCCATTGCTTTAGCTAATGGCTTTTCCCGTGCCTGTGCTCGGGTTAACTTGCCAATGTACATGTTGTGTGCTCTCCAGACACTCCCACCTCTTCCAAAGCTCAAATCTTACACCTCCATTCCCCAGCTCAGCTTGCACCTCAATTATTGATCGTTCACACAATGCTCATTCTCTACTTTCACCCTAATTTTTGATCTCGCGCTCACATATGCTCAGATTTGAGGCGCTGATAAGATGTATCCAGCTATGACCTTGATGCTTCAAATTGCAGAGGAAAACGGGAGTTTACTTCTAGGCATGCTCATTTCCTGATGACTGTGTAATTATTAGGTAGTTGGTAATGTGGACCTCAGAGAGAAGACAAAGTTGGAGACATAAATAGATAAGAATCATTCACAAATGTGTGTGTGTGTGTGTGTGTGTGTGAATGCTATAGTGACATTATGTAAAAAGTTCTAATATCATACTAATAGTAACTTCAATGTATTGATTATCAGCACATATACTGCTACATCTAGAAATCAGCTTTCAAGATGGGAACTGTCTTCCTGGAACAGATAATAACTGAAGTCTAGGGAGGAAAGTTAATAACCTTCCAAAGTGGTACAATTAATCAATTAGTAAGTAATGGAGCTGAGATACGAATACAGGTTTCATCAAAAGGCCTTGTTCATTTCTCTATAGCACAATATGCCTCAAAAAGCTTTAAAATATTTTAGAATCTTGTGCAAAGAATGTTTTGCCTACCAAATTGATTATTATTTTAGAAGCTGTGCTTTTATTTTTCATCATTTCCCACAAGACAGTCATTATATTCTATAGTTTCATCAGTTTCAATAAATCCTACAGCTTTCTCTACTTGCTTCATAATCTTCTTCATCTCTTAAGTCATATTTCTTTATGTACATCAAATCTTCCTAGCTTTTTCTAGTGCTATTTCTCCAGGAAACAACAGCTTTATTTAACATGGAACACATTTGCTCTGTCTCCATCTTTGTTTTTATTCTTTTTTTTTTTATCTCTCATCAGACAATGTTAGATCTATCTAACATCTATCTATCTATATCTATCTATCTATCTATCTATCTATATTTATCTATCTATATCTAGTTATTTGCTTCATATCACTTGTGAGCATTGGAAATGGGCAGAATACACTGTGCTTTAGATACAGTTTATTTTGTCTGATGCAGAATCTTTTTATTTCATCTAAAAGGTGTGATCCCTCTTGTGTCCAGGTTAACAGATAGATCATGTTTTTCAATCAAATATATTTGTTTTATAACAACCATGTCTGTATATTATATTTGATAAATAAATCATATACAACTATCTTATAATATGTTTTTTGCCGTCATTCCTTCATTCATTCCACAAACATTTACTTGACCCTATTATGAGAAAGGCCTTGAGCTAGGGCTTGGGTATTAGAGGCAGTGACACCAGTCTGTGCTGTAAAGGAGCTCACATCATGTCAAGATAAAGAGATAAATAACTAGTACTTATAGTGGAGTATAAGTGCCAATATAGAGATCACCAAGACTTCTGTTTTCTGATTTTGCATGTAAGGAGCTTGGAAGTCACTACTCCATCATAACAACAAGTAAAAAAGCTAAATAGACTTAAAAAAAACAACAACTCTTCTAGAATATATAACGGGGGTAGGGGGGACACAGGGCAAACCAAAGCCTCCAAGATTAAAGAGACAGACGGGAGAATACAGGGAGTTGTGCCATACTAGACCAGAGACTCTAGAGTAGAAACAGCCACTGAAACCAATGTCAGGGTAGAAAACCCAACCTGACAATAAACTGCTGAAGGCTCAGTGTGGATAAGACAGAGAATTAAAACCTCTAGGAGGACTCAATCATAGAGAGTACCAATAATTTTGTGAATTTTACTTCTAGGAGCTTGGCCAAGTTTCATAATAAATATCAAAGAAAAATCTCCTGGTGCTTCTGGAAGGGGAAGAGGAAAGGAAACCATTTTGAAATACTTCTTAATAAGGTCAACCCTCAGAAGAAGTTAGTTGACCAGAGCCTCACTTATTAGGGCATTATCAGAGTATAACTTACCTAGTAGAAAGAAAATGTCAAACTTTAGCCAGTGCTAGCCATCCTGTCCCACCATACACAGGCAGAAAAAAGTCCAAGAGAACCTTGTGAAGTCCATGGTCCAGAGACACAGACTCACTAAAATACTGAGAACTAACCATAGAACCATAAGATACTTTTCTTCCTCCCACACTGCACCATCACATTACTTGAAGCCTATTTATAGCAATTCTTTTATTAAGTACATCAAGAAGAAATTTCAAGCATACTAAAAAGCAAAAAGCAAAATTTAGAAAGACAGAGAAAGCATCAGTGCCAGATTCAGATGTAGCAGAGATATTAAATATTAGAATAGGAACTTAAAATAATATTAATATGCTGAATGCTCTAATGGATAAAGTAGGCAATGTGGAAGAAAGTATGGTCAACATAAGGAGAGAGATGGACGTCCTAAGAAAGAACTAAAAGAAATGCTAGAGATCAAAAACACTGTAATAAAAATGAAGAGTGCCTTTGATGGGTTCATTAGGACACTAAACTCAGTTGAGTCTGAGGATATCTCAATAGAAACTGCTGAAATTGAAAAGGAAGGTGATAAAAGTTTGGGGAAAAGACCGAGATAGTCAAGAACTGTGAGACAAATACAAAAGGTGTAACATAAGGATGATGGGAATTCCAGAAGAGAAAGATAAAGGAACAGAAGAAATATTGGAAAATTAATGACAGAATTTCTCCAAAATAAAGTCAGACACCAAACCACAGATCCAGGAAGCTCAGAGAATACCAAGTAAGACAAATGTCAAAACTACCTAGATATATCACTTTCAAACTGCAGAAAATTAAAGGTAAAAACATGACTGAAAGAAGACACAGATTAAAAAAACACCTCGCTTATGGAGAAGCAAAGATAACAATTACAGCCAGATTTTCCTTGTGGACCATGCAAGCAAGACACGAGAGTGAAATATTTAAAGCATTGAGAGAAAAAAAACCCACCAACTCAGAATTCTGTATCCAGTGCAATTACCCTTTTAAAATGTAGGGGAAATAAAGACTTTCCCAGACAAACAAAAATTGAGAGAATTTTTTGCCAGTAGATCTCATTGCAATCAGTGTTAAATTCTCTATAGAGATGGAAAATGACATAGGTCAGAAATCCACATCTATGTAAGAAAAAGAAGAGCATCTGAGAATGAATAAGTGAAGATCAAATAAAAACGGTTTTTTTTACTCTTAACTGATCTAACAGACAACAGTTTGTTCAAAATAGCAATAGCAACAACATATTCAATGATGTATATTTCCAGATATATGTATGCTTATGCAGAAGTGAAAATAAATGGCAGCAATGATACAAGAACGGGAAGAAGGAATCAACATTATTTTGTTATCAGGTAATCACACTTAGCATAGTGTTATTTACAGTAACATTTAATATAGTGTTATTAGGAAGTGGACAGAGATTACTTATAAAGCAACCACTAAAAAAGAACAGTAAGTGATATGCTAAGAAAGGAAAGAAAATTGAATCCTACAAAATTCTCAGTTAAACCACAGGAAAAGCAGGAAAAGTGTGGAAGACAAAAATAGAATCTAAGAACAAAGACAACAAATAGAAAACAGTAGCAAATAGGGTAGACATTAATCCAACTATATCAATAACTAATTTGATATCAATGTTCTAAACACACCAATTAAAAGACAAGGAGTATCTCAGTGGATCAAAAAGCAAGAGCCAACTCTGTTTACTATAAGAACACAATTTTAAATATAAAGAGACATATAGACTAAAAGTAAGTGGATGGAGGAAAATGTGCCATGCTAACATGAATCAAAAAAAAAAACAAAAGCTGGAGTAGCTATATAAATTTCAGACAGAGGAGACTTCAGAGCAAGGGAAGTTATTAGGTATAAAGATGAGCATTATATAATGATAAAGACGTCAATTTTCCAAGAAGACATAACAATCCTTAACATGTATGCACCTCACGACGGAGGCAAGAACTGATTGAATTGCAAGTTGAAATACACGAAAATACTGTCATTACTAAAGTCTTCAACATTTCTCTCTCAGAAAGGGATAGATCCAGCAGGGAGAAAATCGGAAGGACATAGTTGAATTCAACTATTACATCAACAACATCAATTAACTGAAAATAAGCGGCATGTACACAGCAGAATACCCACTCTACTAAAGCTCACGTGCAATATTCACCAAGATAGACCATATTCTGGGCCATAACACACACCTATTAATTTGTTAAAATTAAAAGAATACAAATCACAGAGACATCCAGAGAATTCTAAAGGAGCACAAATATAAGTCAGTTACTCAGTTGAGAAAGGAACATAAACCTGGAGATGAAGTTTAGACTGAACCATTTTTTTAGATTTATTTCGTTATTAATTTTTGTTTTAGCAAGCTGTACTCCCAATGTGGGGCCTGAACTCATAATCCCAAGATCAAGAGTTGCATGCTTTACTGACTGAACCAGCCAGGCACCTCCTAGGCTGAGTCATTTTTAAAAAGATAAGGACTTCACAATATAGAGAAGAGGATGGGGACTTTTCATGGAGTGAATGGTAGGTATAAAAGTACAGAGGCATGTGAGCATGGAACATTTGGAAAGTCAGCCATTACTCAAGATAGCTGTGAAGCTATGAAAAGAGACAATAAAGAAAAGAAGCAGGACCTAGATTAGGAAGTAAATTATTTACCTGTTGGGTAGTGGAACAAGCCAGATGAAGTAGGAACGTGTGATTTTAGACTGATCTCTCTTTTAGAAGTTTTCTGCAAAGAGAACAAGACACAGGATGATTAGATGGGCATGTTAAGTCAATAATTGTGTGTGTGTGTGTGTGTGTGTGTGTGTTGCTTATTTTTAAATTAAATTAAATTAAATTAAATTAAATTAAATTAAATTAAATTAAATTTATGTGTTTTTAGAGAGAGCACGAGTGGGAGAGGTGCAGAGGGAGAGGGAGAGAGAGAATCTTAAGCAGGCTCCATGCCCAGTGCAGAACCTGATGCAGGGCTTGATCTCACAACCAGGAGATCATAACCTGAGCCAAAAATCAACAGTCAGATGTTTATCTGACTGAGCCACCCAGGTGCCCTGCTTATTTATTTTAGATGAGAAAAAACTAAATGTCTCTCTTTTATCAAAAGAAGGAGAGGGGTGGGTTGATCAATAATGCTTCTACCACTGTGAGAGAATGAGATTCAGGTTGCGGTGAGACAGATGTCTATTCCACCTCAAAGTAGGAATGGTATGGCTGCAGAGGTTTAAGGTCGTGGTAAATATTTCTGAAAACACAAGAGAGTCACTCAGATATTGAATTATCAGGTATGAGATTATCTGATATTGCAGGCAGTTATCATATTATCTCTTCTAATAGCATAATGCAATAAAAAGCAGTACATATACATCTTCGTGCAACTCATAGTTAGTTTGAAGTTTTAAACTCATTTATATTAGATAATTCACACTTTACCATCATTTATTATGATTTATCAAAAACTAGTACATTCTTGACTTTATACTGGAGATTACTTTTTCAGATTTTAACCAGCAGCAGGAGGCAGGGAACATTCTGTCTTGCTCATCACTATATCACTATGTTCCTGAAACATAGTGCTTACTCTGTACGTGTTGTCAATGAATGAATTCATGACCCATCACATTATTTAGGGGGATTCTTTAGTCTCCATTCCCCATGTTCTCCCATTTAGCATAAGACCCATGGTGTCTCTCCCCTCTTTTGCCCTTTCCTCTCTGAAAGAAGAGTGTCTTCAGTCTTATTAAGGAGTTTTGAAGGTCAAACCTGGCATGGGATGGCCAGTCCCTTCTGCATTCCTTTCCCATAGCAACCAGCTGTGGTTGTAGCTAGGGCTACTAAATAGGTAAACAAATAAGCCCCTATTCACGAAGTTCATCTTTATCCAAAGTAAAGAACATATTTTTGTCTACATTTGCCAATTCTTTACCTTATTTCTCATTTGAGTCAGAACTTGACTGAGGAAGGTAGTATAACTTATTGACCTCTTTCAAAGTCTGCCACACATATAGGTTAGCAAAACAGTAAGGAAGCAGCTTAGTTTCATGGAAAAAAAATACTTATTTCTTAATTAGGATCTAAAATAACATCTTTGATGGTCAGGTCTGCCCCTCCCTTGCTATCTGACCTTAAGAAATCCACTTATACTTTGCATAATTTAGTTTACTCATTTCTAGGACGAAGATAACCCCTCCCCTACGTACTTCCCATAAACAGTGGAGACATTAACATGAAGTTTGAAGTGTGCCCCCTCCCAATCATTATACTACTTCTTGCTTTCTGAAGGTCACCATTAACCAGACTACCAACATTAGAACTTAGTTTGACATGTTTTGGACTTTATATAAGTGGAATAATAGAGAAAGAGAGAAAGAGAGAGATTTAAATTTAAAAAAAAGAAGGGACTTGGACAAAAATTTAAAAACTGAAATGCTTATAAACATTTTTTTTAATATGATGAAGCACTATACAAATGTAAGGCATCTTTACTGTAATAACTGGCATCAGGTAGGACCAGGACCTTGATTATGTTTGTCCTGATTATCGCAACAGCCTCCACAAAAGTCTTTTCGCCCCTCTGGAACTATTTCTGTCTCTTAGTGGTCCTCAAACTCAGTGAGAAGGAGAGAGAGAATCATTAAGGGATAAAGGTGTACCCTCAGAACTGGAGCTTGAGACAAAATTCATGTTCAGGTTGTTTCTTTGCGAGGAAATCTCCAAAGGGCAGGGATGAGGGAAGGAGGAAAAGACTAATGCAGAGTCATCGTCAAGAGGGTCACTGACCACAAGGAGCTGGATCTGTCTGGAACTACCTCAGAGCCTATGCAACGCTCAGAATCCACCTCCTCATGATCAGTGGGAAGGCAAGTGGATCCACACACTCCTCAAGATTCTTGAGAATACCCTCAGGAATGTTAGCACCCCCACACAACAGAAAACAAAAGGCATGTGAATTTTGAGCTTGAGACACTGTGACTTGAACCCTTCACAGAACCACCCGCCGTGAGCCGAGCTGAAGGCCGAAGTGAAGCCGAGACGGTGTGAGACAGAGCAGCAGTCCAACTGGGCAGAGGGACTGTGAGTGCTATTTTTATTCTGCGGATATCATGAAACATTTAGAGATTTATTTCAGGACATAAACTGGGGGATTTTTCATAACAGAAAATACAATATTTCATACCATAACGTAGACAACCGTAACCCCAGACAGGACGCTTGCAAAAGCAAAAGTTAAAACAAAGCGTAGATGGCTGTTTCAGTTATTATATGAATTTTTGTCAAATCAATACCACTTATTTTATTAGCTTTTATTATCAGTGGTACTTGTAGGCAAATAAAAGATTTTTTAATGCAAATACAGGAGAAAATCTTAACAGTTGAGGAAACTGCCCATCTTGCTGCTAATTAAACCAGTTACTTAATGTGAGCAGTTTGCACCAACATTCATATAGATGGAGACTCATTAATACAGTCTATTTTGCTGCCACATTAGAGTTTTCCTAA
Source organism: Prionailurus bengalensis (assembly GCF_016509475.1). Lineage (NCBI taxonomy): Eukaryota > Metazoa > Chordata > Mammalia > Carnivora > Felidae > Prionailurus > Prionailurus bengalensis. The sequence goes on along the minus strand of NC_057344.1, from coordinate 70,196,301 downwards.
AACTCTAATCTGAACAAGTGACTTTTGTCCTTAAAATCCTGAGGGCCTCACATCCTACAGCTTGCAGTTCCCTAAATGTCCCAAACTCGGACAACTGGGTGGCTCAGTTGGTTAAGTGCACGACACTTGGTTTCGGCTCAGGTCATGATCTCACCATTGGTGAGCTACAGCCCTGCATCAGAATCTGCGCTGCCAGAATGGAGTCTGCTTGGGATTCTCTCTCTCTCCCTCTCTCTGCCCCTACCCTCCTGGTGCTCTCTCTCTCTCTCTCTCTCTCTCTCTCTCTCTCTCAAATAAACTTTTAAAAATTGGTCAATCAGGGGCACCTGGGTGACTCCAACGGTTGAGCATCTGACTTCAGCTCAGGTCATGATCTCTCCGTTTGTGTATTTGAGTCCCACGTCCGGCTCTGTGCTGACAGCTCAGAGCCTGGAGCCTGCTTTGGATTCTGTGCCTCCCTCTCTCTCTGCCCCTCCCTCACTCATATTCTGTCTCTCTCCCTGAAGAATAAATAAACGTTAAAAATTTTTTTTTTTTTAAAATCAGGGAATCAATCAATACCCCGTTCTTGTTCCTGCCACTTTGCTTCACCACACATCATCCTTTGCCTGCAATGCCCACCACCCCTGCGACTGACTCTCCACTCATCCTGTAAGCCCAACACAAGCCACTCCTATAAAGCCCTCCCCACTCCCTTTGAGGGGGGTGTTCTTTCCTGGGGTTTTCATGCATCCTTTGCAAATGCCTCCAATGGAGCATCTGTTTTTCACAACCGTGGCTGGGTAACCACTCTGAACATCAGCTGAACTTTAACTCCACCTCCAAATACGCTTGTGCATTCCAGCCGGAAGTTACTCCCATCGCTGGAGCAGCCACTGCTTCTGTCTCCCTTCACCGACCCAGGGAAGGTCTATGAAATACCAGTGTTTGAACTTATGCCCTAAAATATGATCCTCCTTTAATCCCCTTTAAACTAAAATGTGTTGCGGCGCCCGGGTGGTTCAGTCGGTTAAGCTTCTGACTTCCGCTGAGGTCATGATCTCATGGTTTGTGAGTTTCAGCCCCGCTTAGGGCTCTGTGCTGACAGCTCAGAGCCTAGAGCCTGCTTTGGATTCTGTCTCTCTCTCTCTCTCTCTCTCTGTCTCTCCAAATAAATAAATAAATAAATAAACTAAAATGTGTTAGGGATGTACCATCTCCTTCAAATACATCATTCACTGTAGTAAAAGCATGATTTTGAAATGAAAACATTGTTCTGGTCATTGATTCTTAAGAGCAACTACAAGAGTCAAATCCCAAATTAGCAAACTGGGACTGCAAGGGTGGCAGATGGCAGGGTGGGCGGCAGAAGGAGCGCAGGATCACATGCTATTTGTAACAGGCGATAGCCTGGAAGTATCTTGGTTTATAAACTTCTCCTTACCTTTCTTCATTCACCTACTGCAAGCTTGTCCTTAACGTTCTCTCTGTAAAGCAGTACCATTAAATATTCATTGAGAGAGCTGGGGCGAAAGAAAGGCAAGGAGAAAAGGAGGAAAGGAATGTAAGAAAAATGGAAGAACAATAACAGTTCGTAGGCTTTGTGTGGCACAGGAGAAAACTTGAGCAGAGTGTCAGCAGAAGTGGCACATCAAAGAAATAGAAATATTATCTTACCTGGAGAGGAGGTCACAGCAACCAATACAAAAGTAAACAATTGTAGCACGAAAGCAAAACAGTAAGCTAAAAAGACTTGTGATCTGAATATGGGTAATTATATCTTCTCTGATCAACAAGTGCCTGATGGCCAAGTGCTATGATGCCTTGAGTCACTACAGTGACGGTATACCATAGGCTGTGGTAAAAATACAGTATCAAAGATATAAATCCTGAAAGGGAGGAATGCATCTAAAACAGCATAATAACCCAATCATGAGCTAAATGATATTAAAAAAAGTGTATGAGAAAAGCGTGCTGGAAAAGTTATAGAAGGTATTATTGGAAAATGAAGACGTTGCTGTCCAATAGGCAAAAATGGATTTGGGAAATCCAAGCAAGGATGGTGTTATAATTGCATGATCAAGCAAAAGAAGAGGATGTAGATGCAGACCCCGAGACTTCCATGTATTTTATTGACATGAGCTGATTTTCAGAATTTTCATTTTGAGATGATGCGAACACAGAAAAAGACTGTGATCCATCCTGAAGAGGAGACTCACTAACGGTACATGGGAACCAAAAAAAAAAAAAAAAAAAGAATTTAATTCATAGCATCTCCCTCTACAGGAATGTTGTAATCGCTTATATTTGGATAACCATTCTTTTCACTTGCGGAAAAATGTTTTTAAAAGGTGTATTCTAACTATAAAATACCATTCAAATATAGTTCATCAAACTCAGGAAATATTTAAAATGATAAACAATAAGCAGCGATTTTTCCCTTCTAACTGTTGCAGAAAATTCTATCACTACTGACACGTTGCTGCAATGTGAGTCAAGCTGGGTCAATGAGGATGCTCGATTTAACAGAAAATGAGTTCTCTTTTTTCCTGCTTGTGACATCCACGGCTGTTTGAATAAAGGGGGCTCACACAGTGTCAGATTCTCTCCATTCTATCTTGTATTTGTGGGACATTAGCATATGGTATAGCATTTGGTTACCAGTCTCTGCAACAGGGGGTAGTAGACAGGCTGAAACCTGCAGTGTTTTTAAATGTCAGGTTGGAAGGATTCTTTTTCCAAAAACCCTAAGGGAGTTATTACCTTGACAGATAATATGTGACTATCAGGCTACATTCTTCAGACAACTTTGCTTGTCAACCCCAATCTATGAAATATTGAGTCAGGCGTGTGGGAGGTGTGTTAGAATGGAAAATTACGAAGTACACCTTCCCGAGGCTTCATCCTACATCTTAAAGGCTCAGAGAGCCACTGCATGGCTCATTGGAAGGCTAACCCAGGTAGCAGGGCTGACAAGTTGTTGGGTTTATTTCTCAGTAGTCTCAAGTAACAAAGCTAGCAAAAACAAATAACTTAAAAATTTGAAAAACATTCATATATCTGATTCTCTGACCCTAGGGTTGGTACAGATCGGATGGATTTTTTTTTTTCTGCCTCAATTTCTTCCCTTCTCGTGTATGATCTTCGGCAAACCTAATCTGGGGTCACCCAGAATAATACACACTCAACAAAACACAGACTGCTTCTTCTCAGCAGTCTTGAATGTTTGCTGCAGGAATAACCCTGGCTTGCAAATATTTCTCATGCTGTGCAGCTGACGAGCTAAAGGATCTTGTAAATATCTGGTCTGGATCCCCTGCCTCTAGTACACGAGGAACTTTGCCCAGTCCCTCTGCAGGTACCCGAATACTAAGCTTTTCCCTCCCAAAGCATTTACGGATAGAAATACCACAGAAGACTGAACTTAATTATTTTCTTCCTACATAACTCAGCCAATTTATCCCTCACAGAACATCACCTCAAGCATTTACAGATGCCCCTTCGGATGCCAGATCAATATCAGGCTTTTGTGGAGAACCATCGGTAAGCAGAGCCCAGGCAAAAGCAGTCTCCTCAAGCCTGTCTCAAACCTCCTTATTAAACAGCCTCGCCGCAGAGCTATGAAGGTCTTGGCTCAGCTTCCTCACGATACCTCCTAAGCAATGCTTAACGATTGAAAAAAGGTAATTCCTCTTGTCTCTTTTCCCAGCTGATATTTATCAATACCCACACATGACAAAATAAACTTTGTTTTATTAATTTGGTTTTCAAATGTCTCCACAGAGTGCTTGCTTAAAAGTGAAGCAAGGATCTATCAGCATGAGTCACTCCACAGTACTCAGGAGGTTTAGTCATTCGTGAAAAAACTCACATTTATAACATAAGGAACCGGATTTGAACTTTTTAGAAAGGTAACATTGAGGATAATCTTTATGAAAGCTTTACTTGCACCACATGAATGAGATGTGCCTTGTATGGCCCAGTAATGCTGCCGTCCTGTTTAAATGAAGCATTAGACTTCCAGTTTTTGTTTTTTGCCTTTTCTTCCAAGCAATGATGATTCACTTGTGATGCAGATATATTCTCTCATTCAAACTCCAGATTAATGAAGAAGCCCCATTTTTTACAGGTACAGTTGGCCCTGGTTGTATATTCTGTATAAGCTTGAGTAGCTTGTCTACTACATAAGGTCACTCAGGCGAGGGAGTGAGAGGCGACTGAAATCCGGTTTATGTTCTGCGTGGGTCAGCAAGAGTCACCTTTTCTAAATCAAATGGTTGCCAGTAGGTTAGCAGCTGCCCGAAATCTAAAGCAGTGTTAGCAACCTGTAATGGTTACAGTTCCAGGCAGGTGAATAGGAACAGAAACAAAATGCATGGGCTGAGGGCTGCCTGGGTGATTCAGTCGGTTGAGTGTCTGACTTTGGCTTAGGTCATGATCTTGCAATTTGTTTTTTTTGTAATTTTTTAAAATGTTTTTTGTTTATTTTTGACACAGAGAGAAACAGAGCATGAGCAGGGGAGGGGTAGAGAGAGAGGGAGACACCGAATCTGAAGCAGGCTCCAGGCTCTGAGCTGTCAGCACAGAGCCCAACACGGGGCTCTAACTCATGGAGTGTGAGATCATGACCTGAGCTGAAGTCGGACGCTCAACTGACTGAGCCACCCAGGTGCCCCATGATCTTGCAATGTGTGAGTTCGAGCTCCACATTGATCTTGCTGCTCTCGGCACAGAGCCTGCTTCAGAACTTCTGTCCCCCCCTTTCTCTGTTCCTCCCCCAATTGTGCTCTCTTTCTCTCGAAAATAATAAATAAAAACCTTAAAAAAAATTTTTAATGCAGCCAATTGGTCTCAGGGAGGCACATATATGCATATGACCCCAATGTTTCTGCTTGTTTTTTAAGTAATCTCTGTACCAAACGTGGGGCTTGAACTCAACAACCCCAGGATCAAGTGTTGGATGCTTTGCTGAATGAGCCAGCTAGGCACTGCAGATCAGCTTTTTAAAGAAAAATTAGAAACTGAGATATTTCTGTTGTGTGTTAACAATAATAAACATTTGGAAATGAGGTCCCGAGGAGACACATCCAAAATTTTGATCTTGCCACAAATTAGCAAGCTGAGTTTCAATTAGAGATGCAGTTGGGCACACAGTTGCTAAGCATGGAACTTTAAAACTCACATAAGTATGGGACTCAACAGCCTTGCTTGCCTCCAAAGTCACCATGCTCTACACGACTCTCAACTCTACATATTTTACAGCATTCAAATCAATCTCCAAAATAGGAAAAACATTTATGGCTCTTTGACTTGTCTCTTCTGAGTCTTGGAGATAAAAACAAATTAAAGGTGTCTTCTTCCATCGACCCCACTTTACAAATTTGCAGGGAAGCTCTAGTCGTTTTGACAAAATGCAGGAACTAACTCACTCCAGTATAATTTGTAACTGGCTCAGTCGACCAACAAGGCTCAGAGAGAGGACATCTTTACCTTGGAGCTATAGAATTCCCATGCCTGGTGTGTTTGAAAGCGAAAGGCCAATATAATATTTTGACGTAAGGTGTCTTTATTTAATTCTGAAACGTGTCATTTTTCAACCAGCCTTGAAGTTTATTAACAGAATGAAAACCAGGTATAAACCCATAATTTTACAGAGTTCACTAACTCAAAAGGTTTCCTATCAAATTGTTTGCAGGGAATTATTTATTAAAGAAGTTTTGTTTTTCCCTAGTACTGAAAAAGAAGAGTTCCTGCACAAGCAAACAAAAATATACAGGAGAAAAAAATAAGGATGTGTGTATTCTCTACTTCTGAGCTCTTAATTTTCTCAAGAAATGATTATTATAACAGTAAAATTACAGAGCTGTTGAGTTGCTATAGTTGAATGGAGCATAATATGTGAATTTAGAAAGATAACTGGGTAAGACATGATAGATACATGTCGCTCCAGTATGAAACATATAGTAAAACTAAAACCTGGTAGATCCCTACCTTTATTTTCATATATCTATTTTTATATTTAAATTATTATAAAATACTAAACTTATATAAACTGTTACCTACAATGTTGACCGATGGCTTACAGAGCCAACAATGAGCATAAACTCAAACTAGAAGCAATACTTGACTATCTGACTTTCTACATGGTTCCCATATTTAGATGACAATCTTTTTAACACTGTAGGCTAAGTGAGCATACATGACATTAGCAAACTGACTGACTATAATCAACAGTGAATCAATGTTTGAGGTAGGGGACTTTGGAATGAGAACTAATCTGGCAAGTTTCCTTCTCTCCCTCCTTCCTCTCTTTCCTCCCTCCTTCCTTCAGTGAGATGTGTTCCTGGAAGTTGGTTTCCACTTCATCAGAGCTCTGCAAAGGAGAGCCTGCTGATCTCTGTACAATGAATAAGACACCTGGACCCTCACGGACAGAACAGAATACACGCTGGTGTAGACAATGGCACGATGGTATATACTGGAAGCAGGAGCGAACAACTAAATAAAGATGCAGCTACACTCTAATTAGTATATGACAATGTAACAGGTGGCATTTCCCACTCCAGACCTCGTGCCTCGTTTCCCTGTTAGTACTTCTGACTTGTTAGCATCAGGACACACTCAAATTTCTGTCCCTCTCTAGCAGTTAGTAGCTTCAATTACTATTTTAGATGCATTTTATAAATTTGAGGTCATTTTTGCCCATTTCAAAATGGCCAGGTCTCCCAAAAGCCCATAGGAGGGAAGAGTAAAAATATAATATAATTTTAAACCCTTTATGTTTACAAAGATTTCTGAATAAATATTTGTATATTCCTTAATTTGATAGTAATGACAGTAGTGGTGGGGGAGAGTGATTATGAAAATGTCATTTTCAGAAAATCATTTCACTGTAGTAAACCATGAATAAAAACCTATTACTGTTTCTCATTTTGGAGTATGAAGCCTAATGTGCAGCTAGAGTGAAATTGGAATGTTTCGCTAATGTACAATAAAAAATAAAAATGCCCCTTATTATAGTAATGAGAAAGACAACTGCATCGCCCTAAACAACACTGCATGGCTATTTCCTGTGTGTACAGCTCTTCAAACACATTTCTAGCAGATATTATGTATCTGTCATCCTATGGCTGAAAAGTCTTACCTTGAAAGTTATTAAAAGTGTCCTTTCAAACTTCAGAAAAGGAAAAGAATAGGAGGGAAAAAAAGAGAAAAATGAGAAAGTGAGAATTTAAAAATAGAAAAGAAGGAAATTGTGTCGTATTTTGGCACACACCTAGGCATGGGCCAGTTAAAAATTGGAGAGGCTCTAAAAGGTTCAGAAACAAGGAGTTTGATCCAAGCCCACAAAAGAAACAGTAGTTAGTAGATCTAAAGTAGATCACAAGCGATGAAAATTTCAAAACATAAAGTAGAAGTGTATCCTTAGGTTGGGCATGGTGATGGTGATTCCATACACAGGGAATTTGGGAAAACCTAAGCAAGCAAGTGATTGCAATCAGAGATGCTTGCCCACTGGTAAGCTGGTTGGGATTCAGTAATAGGCCTCTGGTCCCTATGAAGGAGACTGGAAAGCAACACATTTCTTAGAGGCATATAAGTACCAGGCAGATTATCAAAACAAGTATTGACTGAGGGTGCCTGGGTGGCTCAGTCAGGTAAGTGTCCGACTTTGGCTCAGGTCTTGATATCATGGTTTATGGATTTGAGCCCTCTCTCTCTCCACCCCTCCCCTGCTCCTGCTCTCTCTCTCTCTTTCTCTCAAAAATAAACAAACATTAAAAAATTAAAAAAAAAAACCACAGGTATTGACTTATGCTGATACATACAGAGGGGAATAGATTTGGGAGACTTCCATTATTGAGATAGAGTTAATTATAAAGTATTAAGGTATTTATATCAGCTTACTCCAAAAAACATTATTAAATTGATAATAAGGGAATAGGATGACTTAATCTATAAGGGCAAAAGAATAGGAGTATAAAACACAGTAGCTAATATAAATCAGCAGATTTTAGAGAGATTGAAAGTGCATAATAAATCCATACATTTCTCTAGCATCTGTTATGTGTGCAGGCACGTTTATACGTGTTTTCATTATTGTAGTAGCCCTATGGGTTAGGTACTGTTATTTTCCACAGTTTACAGGTGAGGAAGGCCCTGAAAGGTGAAAGAATTTACTTAGATCTTACGCTTAATAAGTGGCAGAGTTAGGGCTTGAAGCAAGGCAGTTTATCTCCAGAGCCCGGACACCTAAATGCTATTTGCTGTATTGCTCAGAGTAGTAAATGACATAGAAGAATATAGAACGTTCCAACCTACGTGGCTGCCTGGGAAGAAAATAGGAAAAGTTAATTTGGTTTGAGGCACAAAATCTCAGAAAGACTCAGAAGTTGAAGACATGTATTTTTGAATGCATTTTTGAAAGGGGTAGGGAGAGGAGTCTGTAAGAGGCAGGGAGGAGCTGAGAGCTGGAGGATTGGTTAAGACCACTGCCTCTCTGTACAGGAAGCAATCACTCTGAAACCTAGAAGCACAGTTCAGGGAGAGTCGATGTGCTTTATCACACACTAGGAATTAAGGAAAGTCTACAAACGGGATGATGTGATTCTTAGCCTTCTTCACACACTAACTTGCAGAATGTGACAACCAGGCAAAAGACCAGATGAAGAAAATGGAAAGATCAAGAAAGAGAGACACATATTCATAGGTGGCGGTGGATTGCCCTCCAGTATGCCTTAATGGTTAAGCCCCACTTGTGCACCCAAAGCTTCCATTTACTCTTTAATATGAATGTACAACCAATGAGGAACTCAGAAACCTTTTATAACATTAAAGATAGAAATCAAATAGGAAAAAAAAAATTTAAGAGAAAAGGAAAAAACGACAATCTCAAAGGAAAGGGACACAATGTGAGGTAGGGAACAGATGAAATTTTCAGAAACCCTACAATTAATATTCTCAGAAACATTAGAGAAAAATATTGTTTTCATGACAGCAAGAACCTAAGAATAGACTGAGATTTTAAGCAGGAAATAGCTCAGCTGGGAAGAGAAGCAGACTGTGGAGAAGGGAAATGGGCAGGGTTTTATGATAAAAATCTGGATAAAGGGTGAAGGGCCACTAATGACTGTCAGAAAAGGAATCTCCACTCCAAAGTCTAGTATCTTTTGTGAGAATATGGGTCTTCCACTTGTTGACCCCAAAAGTCTGTAAAATCTATAGATATTTTTCTGATGCTATTTTTGCAAGGAAAAGAAAAGGGTAGTGCTAATAATCACTTGAGACACAGAAATGCTATGTATCAGGGTGAAGGTAGAAACCATAGTTCTAGCACCATGTATTAACAGAAGGAGCACAGCCAAGGCTATCACATCACAACTCTACTTTGGGCATGTGGCTTTCACTCCCTAAATTTCAGTGTCCTCATTTGTAAAATGGGAAGAATATCATATACCACATTGAATAGATTATATGAAATAATCAGAAAATTCAAAATGCTTTGCATTTTCTGGATGTATAAGAAAGATAATCTCTCCTCCATAAGTACTCTATATAGCAGCAGACCAAAATATGACAAATGGCCATTTCCTCACTTATTCATAAATTCACTCATTGATCCAACATACATTACCGAGTGCCAGACATTCTTCTAGATTTTGAGGACACAGTGGTGAATGGATGAATCTGAAATCTGCCTTTGTGGAGTTTACCTTTCACTGGACGGGAAGAGAACAAGACAATCAGCAAGATACATAGTATGTCAAACCCTGCTGAGTGCTTTGGAGTGAAATACAGCAGGAAGCAGGGATAGGGAGTATAGGGTGAAAAGGTTGCAATTTTAAATAACGCAGTGAGCAAAAGCCTTGCACAGAGGGAAACATTTAAGTAAAAGTTTGAAGGACAGAGAATAGCTTGGGAAAAGAATTTTAAGGCAGAAAGGAAAGTAAATGCAAATGTCCTGGGGCATGGTCTTGTCTAGTTCATTAAAGGACAGCAAGAGGTCTGTGAAACAAGAGAAGAACAAGAATAGACAAGGGTGAATAGTAAGACATAAAATCAAAAGTAAGGAAGAGAGGGATAGCTCCCATGGGCCTTAGAGAGGATTGTAAAAACATTGGCTTCCATTCTACATGAGAAGGGAAGACAAAGGAGGGTTCTGAGCAGAGGAGTCAATAATCTGAGTTTGTTGTTAAGAAGGATCACCCTGGGAAATCTATTAGAACAGACTACAGAGGGATGCAGAGGTGAAGCAGGAAAACTAGTTAGCAGTTCACTGCAATAATTCAGGTGAGAAATGAGTGTGGCTCACTGGTGATGGAGGTAATGAGGAATAGTTGGATCATGCATACATTTAAAAGGTAGAGCCAAAAGGACTGCTGACTTCATGTGAGGAATGAAACTAAGTAGTCAAAGATAGCACTAAGGGTTGGGGACTGAGCCACGGAAAATATTAGAGTAGCTATCAATTAAGATGAGACAGACCTTCATCAGAACGGGTTTGGAAAGTGAGGTGAAATCAGGAACAAAACTTTGCACATGTTAAGCTTGAGTTGTCAGTTAGAAATCCAAGTCAAGATATAAGTGGGTGGCTGAGTATACGGGTCTGGAGTTCAAAGACATAAATCTGAAGTTGTCAGAATATACAATGGATTTATAGCTATGAGACCGGATGGGATCACTAAGAGAATGAGTGTAGACAGCAAAGAAGAGATGCGGACTGTGCCTGAGAAATTCAATGTAACTATCACTAAATCAATGGAGATAGAATCAATGTAAGACAAAATTATGGACGTTTGGTCCCATGAATAAACAGAAAAAAACGTAGAACAGTGAGTGCATTGAGCTATTTGCCTAGGTTGAATGAGCAATTAATATTATTGAATAAGCAAATAAAACCAGACTGCAGAGAGTAAAATAGAGATAAACAAAATCAAGTTGAGATGGAGAGATATAATTTGCTTGACAATTTTTCAATTCCTACTTAACCCAGCTGTACTTTATAACCTACACTTTTATGGTTCCTTCATATCCTTCTAGTTAAATCCCTTATTATCTGAGTTAGTTTGCATGGTCTTCTTCTCCTTATCAACAAATTACCCCTGACAACAAACTACTTTCCTTGCTGTACCCCCAAAACCCTTCATTCCACCTACAGCTTCTAGAAAGGTGTAAGCCTGATACTATGCAGTGTAATTTCCCCAGGGTATAGCTAGACATCTGACCCAAGAGAAATCATGGGGGTTATGCCAAATACTCTGTCTTCAGAAAACTTAAATAAAGGTCAAGAAATACAAATTAAGGGTCACAATTCATGTGACCTATAAACTCATGTAGAACTAGGGTGGGAATAAATCAAAACGAGCCAGAAGCAAATCTAATCATAGGTTCTGGGGAGCAGAGAAGTCCTTTATGAGCACAGAAACTGAGCAAGCATACAGAAGTTAGACAGGTGGCAGAGATATACAGAAAGAAGCATTGATAAGCCTTCACGACTTGAGCCTATGGAGCTATAAAGGAATACACTTGGACCCTGCCTCCAGCCTCAGCCTCGCAGAGCTGACTGTCCTTTGTGTTTTGTCCTGGGACAGTCATACAGTCATGACACTTTTTTTTTTTTTTCCAATAAATCTTTGTAAGGGTTGCTGTTGCTTTCAATTATAGCCTTGACTAGGCTGAGGAGCACTGCAGGAGCTTCAGAAGCTTGGACTTGAAGGACAATTTTTTTAAGTATGATTTTTTTGCATTTGGAAAGGGAAAGAAAGGACCAGCAATAATAATTAGAGTTATCATCAATTGAATACTTGCAATGTGTGTCAAGTATTTATAAAAATTCTCTCATTTAGTTCTGACCACATCCCCATGGAAGAAGTGTAATCATCTCATCCCCACGGAATAGGTCTTCATTTTACAGATGAGAAGTGGAGAAGTTTAATGAATCCCTAGATCATACAGTTAATAACTGGTGTAGTCCAGGGTCACTTCTGGCCTATCACACTCAAAAGTTCTCTTAAACATTCTGCTATAAATGTTTCCAATTTGGGAAAATGACAATAAAAAAAGTAAGAATCAGAAATTCATAATGCTTATGGGACATCCAGTGATACAGTTGGCCTAATCATAAGAGAGGTTATCTGTGAGCTGGGAAGCAGTGGAGAATAAGGTTGAGTATGCAAGTGCCAAGCTCTGTCATACTATAGGGTGCCATGAAAACTCCGCAGGTGAATTTTCACTTTATATTGCATGCAATTTTGCAGAGCTATTTTAAGTTATTAAGTAAAGAGATAATTGGCACTATTAAAGTAAATTTTTTAAAGTCTTGAATGGCTGCAATAAACATTATACCTTATCAGAAAAAGAGGCTAAAAGCCCATGAAGCTATGTTTATATCTCCACCTTTGACTTTACCTCTAAGCTTTAGAATTAATTAAATTTAGCATCACCATTTAAATGTATCACGGCTATCTTAAATACAAAAATGTTACCACCATCCGTCTAGGTCCTCAAACCTGGGAATTACACCTGATTCTTCTTTTCTACTCCACCCTCCATTTCCATGCCAAAAGAAACTCCTGTCGACTCCGATTTCAAATAATTCAGAAACTCAAGACGTCTTTCTTTATTGCTACCACACTAGTCCAAGCCACAATGGTCATTCACCTACATCACTGCACTAGCCTCTATGGTGAATATTTGTCACTTTATTAGCTGTCAAGCATGAGAATCTTTTCTTACATTTAGAGAATGTTTCATGCAAAACTTGCTTCCTGCTCTAGAAGCTGAAATCACAGGACATACATTTCCCCAGAATTTCTTCTTGCAGAACTTTAGCGAACTAGAGACAACCACCCAAGATCTTGAGTCTGAAGCCAACGACCCCCAGAAGTGGAGCATACAACATGTGCCGAGGAGTCTACACCCCAAGTCTGGATACGACAGGGCCTCCAGGTGTTCACAACTGAGTGAGAAGCCTCCACTGAAGCCCTATTAACCAGATACATGATGGGATTCTGGTTGTGTTTTTGCCTATTTCTTCAACCTTCTGGGTGATTCTCAGGCTAGCCAGCAGGCTGACTAAAAAATCACTTTCTGTTTAAACAAGCCAAAGCTGTTTTGTTTTTATTTTTGTTTATGTACTTATTTTTTTGCTTGCAACCAGAGACTCATTGAAAAAACTCTATAATTTGTATCCATTCTTCACAGAGGCACCCAAATGTCTGTATTAAATCTGATCTTGTCATTCCCTCACTTCTGTCAACCAATGGACTTCCATGTCACTTAAAATCAGTGAAAACTCCTCAAATGAAATCATATTGGGCCTACCTGATCTATGTGATTCTACCCATAACCTACTTTTTGCCACGCTGCCTTTTGTTTTCTATATACCAACCAGACTGGCTGGCTTTCTGTATAGTCCTCAGACATAAAGGATGTGTTCCCTCCACAAGGTTCTAGAAATCACCCTTCATTTTAAATGAAAGCTCCACCCACAAATTTTCACATACTCACCTCTTTCAGATTAGTCAGGTCTTAGCTCAGATACCTCTTCAAACAGGCCTTTTCTGAATATCCAATTCAATTAGCCCCCCTCCAACCGACTCACACTCAGGAAAATGGCTCACATTTCCTTCTTAACATCTATTATATTGGAAACTATCTTGTTTGATTCGTTGACTTAGTCCTATCTGCTCTTCCCCTGCATACACACATACGTAAGCTTAAGGAGTGAAGGTTTTGTCCCCTTCTATATTGCAGGCCCTAGAACAGTGTCTGGAACATAGGGACTTTATTAACAAAATGTAAATCTGAAAGAAGTTTTTAAATCAAAAGCAAAAACAGCAAACATCTGTTGTCAAAAATAAATTCTTCAGTATTTATTATTTGCAAGGGGGTAAGCTAATGAGTAGAATAAGAAATGTTTCTGAATAACTCAGAAGAACCAGGATAATGGTGCCATTATTTTTTTTAATGGATATTTTGAAGCCCCCAAATTCTTGGTGTGAACACAATACTCTAAAATTTTATTTAAGTGTATTACGTATCATAACACATTGTATCTAAGGGTAGCCATAGGAAAACTCTGATGAGGAAAAACATTAGAAATGTACACAACATAAAGAATTTCAGATTGTCGATGAAAAGAAGAAAGGGCCCAAATAAATAAGGGCCTAAATAAAGGGCCCAAATCCCTAGAGAAATTTACAATGATGGATCTAAAGGAAAGTTGTACAATTCCAAGTAAGCTTTTCTTGCTGTCCTTACTTAAATGCAATTACTGAATTAAATAGACATATTTGTGCACATATGATTAGTCACCCAAGCAAAAACGGTTAGAGAAAACCTCTGTATTCCCTGGAAGAGGATGAGAGAAGAGGTGGGGTAAGGAGATGTGTGGGGGAGAGTGGAAGGAGGAGGAAGACAGGGAGAGAGACAGAGAGGGAGAGAAAAGGAGAGAACTCTGTTGCTGCTCTGCTAGTAAACCCAGGATCACAACACTGAATCTCTTCCTCCTCATTCTCTCTCTCTCTACTGTAATACTTCTTTTCCTCTGTAGTAAGCAGCATCATTTCCCTGTATTTCCATCTGAGCTCAAAACTCAAGAAAACTTTTTTTCCTAACTGGTTCTTGTTTCCCACACAACAGAACAAACTGTGCATCTTATAATATAAAAGAATAAATATTCGACTCAACGTAATGGAATAGAGAGAAACCACTATCTTACTTATGTAAGCAATTTACTTGATAAATTTGAATTATTGCTTGAGTTGCAGATGTTCAATCAGTACTGCAGAGATACCATATGTCAGCTTCCATTCTGGGTTCTTTAGGTAATCAAATATGGAGTAAAATAAGTAAAATTAACAGCTTATGAATTTAAACATAATTAATATCTCATCTCCTAAGACGGACCAATGATATACACTAGCAGCTTAGCATTAATAGCGAAAGTGAAAAAAAAGTAATTTCCAGGATTTATCACAACAGAATTGTGCAAGCCAGTGTCCAGATTTATGAGATGATTTCTTCTGTCCTTTATTTATGAACCAAATTTAAAATGGATGAAGGAATTGCTTGGTAGAGGTGGGGTGGAGGTATATTTGAACTTCTTTTCTAGTACTATCTGCCCCCAAGCAAGTGGAATGAAATAAGCTTCATACAATAGGGGGATAAACAGATCCATCTAGCATATGCAACTTACTGACAACAAATCAATATGCTTTTTGGATTCAGGTCTGACAAAACCTAATAGCAAACAAGAGATAATATTTTCCTGAAACAATTCTATACAGCAGTGCAAAAGATCTCTATCAAGCTTTCCTTTCTAAACACAATTCATATCCTACCTCTTTCAAAACTGCTGACACTCTGCAGATGACTTCTGATATAATCTCTATAAGCTCCAAATAGCTTAAATTTACTCATGTATTACCAAAAAAGAAGTGCCAGGAAGGCTTTAGAAAGCTCTGCATGGAATTGTAGCAGCGAACATAGATTTTTAAAGATCCCTGCATCAGTGTTTATTTATATAATTCTTATTTGAAAGAATAGCATTCAAAAATCCCTATGCATAATAACTATAAGTGCTGGAGTTTTCTGTTATAGTCAAAAGAAGATATTTTATGCCAAATATATGCATTTGTAGTTAAATTGCACGTAGACTTATGGTGTCGAAATACATGATCGTAACTAACATTCTGGTTTTTTTTCTGCCAGTGAGGAGAAACTTGCAAAAATCTCCTTGCTAAGTATGAAGGAAATGGATCATGGTGCCATTTGTTAAGTTTTAAAGTCCTACATTGTACAGTACCAAATATTATAAAATATGCTGTTAATATCAAACTGTCTAGAAGTTCTCATAAAAACTCATATTTATTTTCAAATGTCTCAGAAGAAAAATAACCTTAAACTTTACTGTGAATTTTTATACCACCTACATGATGGAGAAGTTCTACCATTCCCCTAGTCTAATAAAAAAAAAAAAAAAAATACACCTTCGGTTGGGGGTGGAACCTAAATAGTAACTCCTTAAATTTAACTGAAAGTTTCTTTGAAACTAAGCACACATTATTTCATGGCACTCTGTTATACCCTGTGTACCTTATAAATGTGGTAAAGGAAATTTTTTAGTATTAAAAAGGAAATGCTTTTTTAATCAAAAACATTATAGCTTGATATAGAAATAAAGCTGTAGCAGAAAAGTAGCATTGATAACTGGGGTTATGGTATAAAAAGCATTATAACGCCAATTAAAATGAAGTGAAATGTGAATGAAAACTCAAAATATATACCTTGAGGCAGAGGGAAGGAATGGTTGTCATAAGGAAGAAGTAAACTCAAGTTGTCTTTAAGCAAAGAATCTCCAAGGGTAAAGGCATGGGGGAGAAAATACATCTATAGATTAACCTGGATGAAAGAAAGATCTTGTTTCATTTAGCAGATAGTTTCCCCAAGCACTTTAAGATAAATAAAGCTATCCTGGCTCCCTTCCCTATAAATTCACAAACCTTCAGAGGCAACCTGAGAAAAATTTCTATGTTCTTGGATTTATGTTTTATCTTTCCCTGTCCTTCATGCCTACTCTATTAGCCCTGACTCTTCTTGGACACAAATTCCCACCACCGTACTTCTGGCGTTGACATCTTCCTGAGGTCCAATTTAATTTGATGACTTTCTGAACTTGTTTCTTGCATTTCCCTGCCTTTCCTGCATAGATTTTAGTCTCTCAACACTTTGAATTCTGGCACTCCTCAAATAAGAAATTTCTGCTCCCATCTTTTAGCACCAAGAAATCTATCTTCATTTTGTCAAGACTCATGTATCTAAAGGACTCACACTTTTAAGATATGCACAACAATATTTTTATCAGTTACTACTCTCTGTGAGCATAGGATACTATTCTGGCTAGCTTATACCAAAGGAAATTTGTGGGAAGCATATTGCGAGCCCACGGCACAATAGAGTAAGCTCAAGCTTTAGCAAGAGCAATCTATTGAACATGTAACCTTTGATTTGAACACCAATGTTTTTCAGTCTATATATTACCTTGTTTAAGATTAATATCCCATAAAGGAAAAGTCTCACTTCCTAGCTTAAGGGATGGGACTTTGGATTACATCCATCTAAATAAGTCCAAAGGGGAAAAAGAAAATCTATAAAATGAAATTTGAATGCTACTTAGAAAGGACAAAAGGAAAGATCCGTCACTATGACTACTTCTACTAGTCCATTGGGTTTCCCAAAAGAACAGTGGCCTAACCACAGACTGTATTATATTATATATTACAATCTTAAAATCATGTTGGTGCATTGTTTCTTCTGTGTTAGAAATACAGTTCTATTAGGATTTCAGAACCCATTTAACTCCCCAAGTTCATTTACATACTAGGTAGTCAAAAATCTTACAGCCAGAACAAGAGATTCTTGTTATAGATACAAAGACTAAACAAATCAAAATTATAATGTGTATGATTGAATTAATCTTTTAATATGAACAAAATTCTATTTTATGGGTCAGGTAGTTCCATATACTTACCACATTTAACGTTCACAAAATCTAGTGGGTATTATTAGATGTCTTGGAATGTAAGAAAACTGAGGTTAGAGATCAAAAATATTTTTAAATTCTTGACGACATCAGTACTGGAACCCATATATGTGTGTCTACAAAGGTAATATTATTCCTTGTGTAGGGAAATCAGGAACTGTGGGGACAATGTTAGTCATGGCTGTGGAAATGACTCAAAGGAAGCTAGAATATACACAGATAAGGGGCCTGTTAAAAAGTTTTAAGGAAAAAAAATCTTCTGCTTGGATATTTGAATTGAGAAACATGGAGTAGATAAGGCAGCTGGTATCCACGTATCCAAATGTCTATTTGACCTGGCCCCTTGCATGTCAAATTGGTATTTCAGAAATAATGTGTCAAAAATGAAACTTTTCGGCTCCTCAAACTTCTTGCTGCAATAATCTCCACTAGCTCAGTAAATGGCAACATCATCAAAATCATTGCCATTAAATATGTGTAGCTAGTTTTTATTTTGGAATTATTCTTTAAAATTTTTTTTCTTAATGTTTTTATTTATTTTTGGACAGAGAGAGACAGAGCATGAGCAGGGAAGGGGCAGAGAGAGAGGGAGACACAGAATCGGAAGCAGGCTCCAGGCTCTGAGCCATCAGCACAGAGCTCGATATGGGGCTCGAACTCACAGACTGTGGGATCATGACCTGAGCCGAAGTCGGACGCTCAACTGACTGAGCCACCCAGGCGCCCCTGGAATTATTCTTTAAAAGAAAACTAAGTTCTAAGAAGCTTGATATGTTTTCCATCTTGTTAATAATCATTTTTCCTCAGTTCCTATGCCTGACACAAAGTAGATGGTAAATAAATAACTCTCAAATTAACGAGAGTCCATGACTGATCTTTTGACTAGAATGTGTCAAACTTAGAAGTAATCAGGTGCTAGACAATAGAGAAAGCAGAGTAGAAAAAGTAGTCATGAGGATTTCCAGTTTCTCATCCATCACCACTGGAAGAAGTCACTTTGCTGTCCTAGCAATTAAAAAGGTAAACAAACTGAAAAGTCAACAACTCTTTTTAGATTTGTCAAAGACGTGATTTCATAGGCAATTTGCTCCCTCTAAAATTGGAGGTATCAACAAGAGAATAGGGAGCATTGCAACACTCCAGCGCAGAAACCCTTGAGCAAAAATCTCCATGGAAACCACTGCTAAAGTAGGGAAACTTGAATTGTAACTGATAAAATAATCAAGGCCTCAATGTGGACAAGTCTGAGAGATAAAAGTTCCAGGGGTACCCAGTCAATGTGTGGAGGCGGGAGGCATACATTAGTGAATTTTACCTCCAGGAGCTCAACCAGATTCTCACAGTATATATTAGGGAAAATATCGTTGGGCTTCCTTCAGGTGGAGGAGAAAAGGAACCATTTTGAAGTATGCCAGACCACTCTGTTCCCCTTAAAATCAGCCCTCAGGAGAAACTAATTAACCAGATCCTAACATGCTAGGTAGGGTTTTTATCAGAGCCTAACTGATCTGGGAGAAGAAAAATGCCCAATTCAAGCTGGCTTTAACCATCCTCTCTGATCTAAGGGGGAGCAGGGAAGTTCACAGTCCAAAGGTACAGACCCGCTAAAAGACTGAGACCTAATCGTAGGTCTATAGAGCACATTTCTTCCTGCACATCTTACCACCACATTACTAATAGCCTGTTTACATAAGTTTCTCTTACCCAGTATATCAAGTCTGGCAATCAAAGAAAAACTACAAGACATAGTAAAAGGCAAAAAACACAGTTTGAAAAGACAAAGTAACCATCAGAACCAGACTCCGATATGGCAGGGAGGTTGGAATTATGAGACCAGGAATTAAAGCAACTATTTTTTTTTCAACGTTTTATTTATTTTTGAGACAGAGAGAGACAGAGCATGAACGGGGGAGGGGCAGAGAGAGAGGGAGGCACAGAATCGGAAACAGGCTCCAGGCTCTGAGCCATCAGCCCAGAGCCTGACACGGGGCTCGAACTCACGGACCACGAGATCGTGACCTGGCTGAAGTCAGACGCTTAACCAACTGCGCCACCCAGGCGCCCCTAAAGCAACTATTTTTAAGATGCATAAAGCAGACAACATGCAAAAACAGATGGACAATGTAAGAGAGATGGAAATCCTAAGAAGAACCAGAAACAAATGTGAGGGATCAGAACCACTGTAACAAGAATGAAGAATGCCTTTAATGAGCTCATTAGGATGCTAGGAACAACTGAGAAAATAATATCTGAGCTTGAGGGTATCTCAGTAGAAACTGACAAAACTAATAAACAAAGAGGAAAATGACTGAAAACAAAACAAAACAAAATGCTGAAATATCCAAATATCCAAGACTGGTGGGACAACTACAAAAGGTGTTAATTTACGCATATTGGGATTTCCAAAAGAAGGAAGAGAGAAAAAGAGAACAAACATTTGACACAGTAATGACTGAGAATTTCTCCAAAATACAGTCAGACACAAAACCACAGATCTAGAAAGCACAGAGAATAACAAGCAGGAAAATGGTAAAAAAAAATATATATATATATATTATTTTCTGATTGGCGTGAGGTGATATCTGAGTGTGATTTTGATTTGTATTTCCCTGATGAGGAGCTACATTGAGCATCTTTTCATGTGCCTGTTGGCCATCCGGTCAGAGTGGCCAAAATGAACAAATCAGGAGACTATAGATTCTGGAGAGGATGTGGAGAAATGGGAACCCTCTTGCACTGTTGGTGGGAATGAAAACTGGTGCAGCCACTCTGGAAAACAGTGTGGACGTTCCTCAAAAAATTAAAAATAGATCTACCCTATGACCCAGCAATAGCACTGCTAGGAATTTACCCAAGGGATACAGGAGTGCTGATGCATAGGGGCACTTGTACCCCAATGTTTATAGCAGCACTCTCAACAATAGCCAAATTATGGAAAGAGCCTAAATGTCCATCAACTGATGAATGGATAAAGAAATTGTGGTTTATATACACAATGGAGTACTACATGGCAAGGAGAAAGAATGAAATATGGCCCTTTGTAGCAACATGGATGGAACTGGAGAGTGTGATGCTAAGTGAAATAAGCCATACAGAGAAAGACAGATACCATATGTTTTCACTCTTATGTGGATCCTGAGAAACTTAACAGAAACCCATGGGGGAGGGGAAGGAAAAAAAAAGAGGTTAGAGTGGGAGAGAGCCAAAGCATAAGAGACTCTTAAAAACTGAGAACAAACTGAGGGTTGATGGGGGGGTGGGAGGGAGGGGAGGGTGGGTGATGGGTATTGAGGAGGACACGTTTTAGGATGAGCACTGGGTGTTGTATGGAAACCAATCTGACAATAAGTTTCATATATTGAAAAAAATTATTTTCAACTACAGAAATCAAAGACAAATACCAAAAGATGCCAGGGGCAGGGAGGACACCTTACTTGTAGAGGAGCAAAGATAACAATTACATCCAACTTTTTATCAGGAACCATGCAAGCAAGATAAGACTGGAACGAAATATTTAAAGTGTTGATGAAAGAAAACACACACACACACACACACACACACAGAACTGTGGATCTAATGTAATTATCCTTTAAAACTGAAGGAGAGGGGCGCCTGGGTGGCGCAGTCGGTTAAGCGTCCGACTTCAGCCAGGTCACGATCTCGCAGGGTCCGTGAGTTCGAGCCCCGCGTCGGGCTCTGGGCTGATGGCTCAGAGCCTGGAGCCTGTTTCCGATTCTGTGTCTCCCTCTCTCTCTGACCCTCCCCCGTTCATGCTCTGTCTCTCTCTGTCCCAAAAATAAAGAAACGTTGAAAAAAAAAAATTAAAAAAAAAATAAAACTGAAGGAGAAATAAAGGCTTTTTCAAAGAAACAAAAATTGAAAATTTGTTGCCAGTGGGCCTGCCTTATAAGAAATGTTAAAAGAAGGTCTTTAGAGAAAGTTTTGACATAGGTCAAAAACTCACATCTACAAAAAGAAGAAAGAGCATCTGAGAAAGAATAAGTGAAGGTAAATAAAAACTTTTATTCTTAGTTGATGTAATAGATAACAATTTGTTCAAAATAATGATAACAACAATACATTATATATTCAATCATATATATATATATGACATGTCTTAAATATATATGCACATTATATGCATATGTATAATATACATAATATATTCAATCATATATATGATATATTACATATATTACAAGCATATATGATATATGTTACATATGTACATTATATACATACAATATACATTATATATTCAATCATATACATATATTATATATATACATATATACTTTTATATAAGCAAAATGAATGACAGCAATAATACAAGGGACGGAAGGGAGGAATAAGCCTTATTTTGTTATTATAAAATACATAACCTGCTAAATGGTATGGTGTTATTTGAAAGTGGACTTGGATTAATTGTAAATGTATATTGCAAACTCTAGGGCAGCTACTAAAAACGTTTTTTTTAAAAACTGTATAACTGATATGCTAAGAAAGAGAAAATGGAATCATATACAACGTTCAATTAAAACTTCTGTAAAAAATAAGATGAGTGGAAAGCAAAAATAGAATCAAAACACAAGGATGGAAAATAGAAAAGAGTAGCAAATTTGGCAGACATGAATTCAATATATGAATAATCACTGTGAACTCAATAGTCTAAATACACCAATTAAAAGAGATTGTCAGAATGAATCAAAAAACAAGACTCAACTATCTGTTGTCTGCAAGAAACCCATTTTAGATATAAAGACATATAAATATTGAAGTCAATGGATGTAGAAAGATAAACCATGATAATGCCAATGAAAAGAAAGCAGGAGTAGCTATATTAATTTCAGACATAGCTGACTTCAGACCAAGGAAAGTTATTGGGAATAAAGAGTGGCATTGCGTAATGATAAAGTGTTCAATTCTCTAAGAAGACATAATAATCTTTAACATGTATTTTCTTAACAACAGAGGATAAAAATATGTGAGACAAAACTGATAGAACTGCAAGTTGAAATCAATAAATCCACTATTATAGTTGGAAACTTCAACACTTCTCTATCAGAAGTGGACACAGCCAGCAAGCAGAAAATCAGTAAGGATATAGCTGAACTCAGTAACACAATCAATCAACTGGATATAATGGACAAATATAGACAACCTCATCCAACAATAGCAGAATACACATTTTTCTCAAGCTCACATGGAACATTCACCAAGGTAGACCACATTCTGGGCCATATAATAACTTAAAAAGATAGATCATATAATGTCTACTGTCCATCCACAATGGAATTAAAGTAGAAATAAATAACAGAATAATAGCTGAAGAACCCCCAAATAGTTGGAGACTAATCAGTATGTTTCTAAGCAACACATGGGTGAAAAAAGAACTCAAGAGAAATTTTTAAATGTTTTTAGTAAATGAAAATGAAAACACAACCTATCAAAATTAGTGTGATGCAGTGAAAGCAGTGCTGGTACTCCTAGCTAATACAGGAAAGCAAGAAAAGGAAACAAAAGGCACATAGATTGTGGAGGAAGAAATAAAACTGTTTTGGCAAATGGCATGATTATCTATGCAGAGAATTGAAAAGAAGAGACGAAAAATTTTCTGGAATGAATAAGTTATAGCATGATTGCAGGATTCAATGTTAATATACAAAAGTCAACTACTTTCTTATATATTGGCAACAACATATGGATATCGAAATTAAAAAACAGTATTATTTACACCCTTCCAAATGAGATAACTAGGCATAAACCTAACAAAATATGTACAAGATCTATATGAGGAAAACTACAAAAGTTTTATGAACAAAACAAACAAAAGAACAAAATACATGAAGAAATATTCCGTGTTCTTAGACAGGAAGACTCAATACTGTTAAGATACCAGTTCTCCCTAAATTGATCTATGGATTAACTGTAATCCCAATCAAAATTCCAGCAAGTTATTTTATAGATATTGGTAAACTGATTCTAAAATTTATATGGAGAGGTAGTTTTAGAAGAGACAATAATACTGGAGAAGAGCAAATTTGGAGGACTAACATTACTGGACTTTATGACTTACTACAAAGCTACAATAAGAAAGACAGTAGAGTACTGTTGGAAGAATAGGCCAATAATGAACAGAACAGAACAGAACAGAGCCCAGAAATAGACCTATATAAATAAAGTTAACTAATCTTTGACAAAGGAGTAAAGGCAATACAATGTAGACATGATAGTCTTTTCTTTTTTCTTTTTTTAATATTTATTTATTGTTGAGAGAGACAGACAGAGCATGAGCAGGGGAGGGCCAGAGAGAGAGGGAGATACAGAATCCAAAGCAGGCTCCAGACTCTGAGCTGTCAGCACAGAGCCCCACGCAGAGCTTGAACCCACGAAAAGTGAGATCATGACCTGAGCTGAAGTCGGATGCTCAACCGAGTCACCCAGGTGCCCCACAATGAGAGTATTTTCAACAAATGGTGCTTAAACAATTAAACAGACATATGCAAAAAAAGGAAAAGAAAGAAAAAGAGAGAGAGAGGGGGAGAGAAGGGAAGGAAAGGTAAGGAGAAAGAAAGAAAGAAAGAAAGAAAGAAAGAAAGAAAGAAAGAAAGAAAGAAAAACAGAGAGGAGTAGAGAGGAAAGGAAAGGAAAAGAAAAGAAAAAAAAAGAAAAGAAAGGAAAAAAGAAAACAAAACAAAAGAAAACAAAACAAAAGAAAAGAAAAAAGAATCTGGACAGAGACCATACGCCATTCGCAAAAGTTAACTCAAAATGGATTACAGATCTAAATGTAAAATTCAAAACTATAAAACTAGAAGTTAACAGAGGAGAAAACCTAGATGACCTTAGGTTTGGGATGACTTTTTAGACATAATAACAAAGGCACAATCCATGAAACAAAGAATTCATAAGCTGGCCTTTATGAAAACAAAAATTTTCTACTCTACAAAAGACACACTATTACATTATAATGGTAGACACATGTTATTATGCATTTGTCCAGACTTATAGAATGTAGAACATCAACAGTGAACCTCATCAACTACTTACTGTCTAAGTAGTAATCGTAGTCTCTAAGTAATAATAATGTAACTATGTGGGTTCATCAGTTGTAACAAATGTACTGCCATGGTGGGGACTATTGATAATGGAGGAGGCTATGCATATGTGCAGGCAGGAAGTACATGGTAAATCTGTATCTTCAGCTTTATTTTGCTATGGCGTAAAACTGCTCTAAAAAATAAAGTCTATTTGGGGCACCTGGGTGGCTCAGTCAGTTGAGTATCCGACTCTTGATTTCAGCTCAGGCCATGATTTCGGGGTCATTGGATTGAGTCTGCTTAAGATTCTCTCTCTCCCTCTGCTGCTCATGCTCACTCTCTTCTCTCTCCAAAAATAAATAAATAAATAAATAAATAAATAAATAAATAAATAATAAAAGAAGTAAAAATAATTAAAGTAAAAAAAAAAAGTCTATTTAAAAAGCTGATCATAAGGGGCGCCTGGGTGGCTCAGTCAGTTGAGCCTCCAACTCCGGCTCAGGTCATGATCTCACGGTCTGTGAGTTCGAGCCCCATATCGGGCTCTGTGCCAACAGCTCGGAGCCTGGAGCCTGTTTCGGATTCTGTGTCTCCCTCTCTCTCTGACCCTCTCCCATTCATGCTCTGTCTCTCTCTGTCTCAAAAAAAATAAATAAACGTTAAAAATTTTTTTAAAAAGCTGATCATAAGAGAAGTTAGAAGATATACATATATATATTAGGGACTGGGAGTACCTGCTTTGTAAATGGAGGAACTTTAAAGATTCACAAATTTCTGGGGCGCCTGGGTGGCGCAGTCGGTTAAGCGTCCGACTTCAGCCAGGTCATGATCTCACGGTCCGTGAGTTCGAGCCCCGCGTCAGGCTCTGGGCTGATGGCTCAGAGCCTGGAGCCTGTTTCCGATTCTGTGTCTCCCTCTCTCTCTGCCCCTCCCCCATTCATGCTCTGTCTCTCTCTGTCCCAAAAATAAATAAACGTTGAAAAAAAAAATTAAAAAAAAAAAAGATTCACAAATTTCTACTTCCAAGGTTCTAGATTGTTTAGTTTCAGGGTCCATTAGACCTGAAATTCCTACACTTTCTAATCTAGTATTTCTATGATTTCCTATCTCTCTCATTGCCTTCTATATATTTAAAGAATATTCTGTTCATAGTATTTTAATTACTGTGAGTGAGTCTCCGTTCCTTGGAACAATGAAAATGTTAAGGAAGATAAACTAAAAAATGAGGAGTGGTGAGAGAGGAAAAGAAAAAAAAAGAAAGCATAGTATTTTTGATGCAAAAGAAAAAAAGAATTTCAAGAAATAAAGAATTTGTTAATGTTATAATGTGACACCAGTGTCATCAAATATTAAAAAAAAATTAAAGTGTGTGTGGTGAATGTGTATGTATATGCATATGCATTCATAGCAGCGATACTGGTCTGAGGGCAGAAATAGTGAAGGAGGGGACAGAGTAGGAGCTGATGACAGATTGCAGCAAATTTAAATACAATTTTTAACCCTTACAACAGATAGAACACAAAAGAAAATTTATAACTTAAAAATTTTTAAGTTATACCATATCTTTACAAATATAAAACTTTATTCATAAGGCCACTGCTTTCAAGAGCAGGAGTCGTAACTGACTTTCCTAACACATAGGAACAGATACACAGAGCTGGAAGGAATGAGGAGATAGAGGAATATGTCCCATATAAAAGAACAGGACAAAATAACAGTAACAAAACTAAATGAAATGAAGATAAGTAAGATCCCTGATGGAGAATGTAAGTAATGGATATAAAGATACTCATTGGACTTTAGAAAAGAGTGGAGGACCTCAGTGAGACCCTGAAAAAAGAGATAGAAAATATTTTTTTAAAAAATCAGAGATGAAGAATTCAATAACTGAAATTAAAAATATATTAGATGGAAGAAATAGTAGACTAGAAGAAGCAGAAAAATGGTTCAGCACCCTGGATAACAGAGTAATATAAATCAATCAAACTGAACATAAGAGAGAAATTAAGTAATAAATTAATTAAAAAATAAACAAATAAATGAAAATAGACTTAGGGAACTCAGGGACACTAACAAGCAAAGTAACATTTGCATTATAGGGAACCCAGAAGAAAGAGAAAAGGAGGCAGAAAATTTATTTGAAAAAATAATAGCTGAAAACTTCCTGATTGTGGGGAAGGAAATAGAAATTCAGGTCCAGGAGGCACAGAGAGTCCCCCAAAAGTCAATCCAAGGAGATCCATACCAAGACACATAGTAATTAAAGTGGCAAAAAGTAGTGATAAATTTGGAATTTTAAAAGCAACAAGAGAATAGAAAACAGTTACATACAAGGAAAAAACCCATAAGGCTATCAGCTAATTTTTCAACAGAAACACAGCAGGCCACAAGGGAGTGGCATGATATATTCAAAGTGCTGAAAGAGAAAACCTGCAGCCAAGAATACTTTCTCCAGCAAGTCTATTATTCAGAAGAGAAGGAGAGAAAAAAGCATTTCCTAGACAAACAACCATGAAAGGAATTTATGACTACTAAAACAGTCTTACAGGGAGTGCCTGGGTGGCTCAGTCATTTACGTGTCTGACTTAAGCTCAGGTCATGATCTCGTAGTTTGTGAGTTCAAGCCCCATGTTGGGCTTTGTGCTGACAATTCAGAGCCTGGAGCCTACTTCACATTCTTTGTCTCCCTCTCTCTCTGCCCTTCCCCCACTCACTCCCTGTCTCTCTCAAAAAGTAAATAAACATTAAAAACATTTTTTTTCTTTTTTTTTTTTTTTTTAATTTTTTTTTCAACATTTATTTATTTTTGGGACAGAGAGATACAGAGCATGAACGGGGGAGGGGCAGAGAGAGAGGAAGACACAGAATCGGAAACAGGCTCCAGGCTCCGAGCCATCAGCCCAGAGCCTGACGCGGGGCTCGAACTCACGGACCGCGAGATCATGACCTGGCTGAAGTCGGACACTTAACCGACTGTGCCACCCAGGCGCCCCAAAAACATTTTTTTAACAGTCCTACAGGAAATGTTAAAAGGGACCCTTCAAGTGGAAAGTAAAGACCATAAGTAGAAATAAGAAGAGTAAGAAGCTCAAAATCAGTAAAACTAAGTATCTCTATAAAAATCAGTCAAGGGATTCACAAAATAAAAGAATGGAAACTATGAGACCATATGCCTCAAATGTAGGAGTGTGGGGTGGAAAAAGAGTAAAGAATAGGTTCAAAATTAAGCAACCATTAACTTAATATAGATTGTGATATGCATAAGATGTTATATACAAACCTAATGGTAACCACAAATCAAAAACCAATAATACATATGCAAAAAAATAAAAATAATAAAGAAAAAAGGAATACAAGTATATCACTAAAGAAAGTCAGCAAACTGTGAGAGAAAAGAGCAAGATAAGAAAAGAACAGAACAACTACAAAAACAACAATAAAGTAACAAATTGGCAATAAGTACACAACTATCAATAATTAGTTTGAATGGAAAATGACTAAACACTCCAATCAAGAAACATAGGATGACAAAATGGATAAGAAAAGCAGGACCCATCTATATGCTGCTTACAAGAGACTCATTTCAGACCTAAAGACACATGCAGGTAGAAAGTAAAGGGATGAAAAAGCATTTATCATGCAAATGGAAGTGAAAAGAAAACAGGGTACCAATACTCATATCAGGCAAAATAGACTTTAAAACAAAGACTGTAACAAAAGACAAAAAAGGACAACATATATTCATAAAGGGAACAAACCAATAAAAAGATGTAACAATTATAAATAATAATGCATCCAACATGGAGGAACTCAAATACATAAAGCAGTTACATAACAAGCAACAAAGAAGTAATCAATAGTAAAATAATAATAGTAGGGGACTTTAACACCCCCCCCTTACATCAATAGATAGATCATCTACAGAGAAAAAAGGTAACAGTGTCATTGAATTATACATTGGATCAGATGGATCTAACAGATATATTCAGAACATTCCATCCTTAAACAGCAGAATACACTTTCTTTACAAGTGCAATGGAATATTCTCTAGAACAGATCACATTTTAGGCCACAAATCAAGTCTCAACAAATTCAAAAAATCTAAGTCGTGTCATGCATCTTTCCCAACCACAGTGCTATGAAACTAGAAATCAATACAAGAAAAAAATCTAGAAAGAACACATACATGGGGTTTAAATAACATGCTACAAAACAATGAATGAGTCAACCAAGAAGTCAAAGAGGAAATTGAAAAATACATAGAAACAAATGAAAATGAAAACACTATGTTCCAAAATCTTTGGGATGCAGCAAAAGCTGTTCTGAGAGGGAAGTTTATAGCAATATATATAGGCCTACTTCAAGAAGTAAAAACATTTAACTTTATACCAAAAGAGCTAAAAAAAAAAAAAGAAGAAGAAACATAAAACCAATAGAAGGAAGGATACAATAAAGATTAGAGCAGAAATAAACAAATTAGAAACAAAAACAAAAAACAAAAAACAATAGAACAGATCAATGAAACCAAGAGATGGTTCTTTATAAAGATCAACAAGATAGGCGCGCCTGGGTGGCGCAGTCGGCTGAGCCTCCGACTTCAGCCAGGTCACGATCTCGCGGTCTGTGAGTTCGGGCCCCGCATAGGGCTCTGGGCTGATGGCTCAGAGCCTGGGGCCTGTTTCCGATTCTGTGTCTCCCTCTCTCTCTGCCCCTCCCCCATTCATGCTCTGTCTCTCTCTGTCCCAAAAATAAATAAACGTTGAAAAAATTAAAAAAAAAAAGATCAACAAGATCGATAAACCTTTAGCTAGACTCACCCAAAAGAGAGAGACAGAGACAGAGAGAGAAGAGAGAGACATAAAGAGCTAGACTCATCCAAAAGAGAGAGAGAGAGAGAGACAAAGAGAGAAGAGACATAAGGAGAGAGAAATGAGAGGACTCAAATAAACAAAATCAGAAATAAACGAGGAGAAATAAAAGCCAACACCATAGAAATATAAAGGATTGCAAGAAAGTATTATGAAAAAATATATGTCAAACAAATTGGACAACATACAAGAAATGGATAAATTCCTAGAGACATATAACCACCCAAAACTGAATCATGATGAAATAGGAGATTTGAGCAGACTGATCACTAGCAATGTAATTGAATCAGTAATCAAACAACTCCCAACAAACAAAAGCCTAGGGCCAGACATCTTCACAAGTGAATTCTACCAATCATTTACAGAAGAATTAATACTTATTCCTCTCAAAATATTCCAAAAATATAAAAGAGGAAGGAAAACTTCTAAATGCATTCTATGAGGCCAGCATTACCGTGATACCAAACCCAGATAAAGATACTACAAAAAGAGAACTACGGGACAATATCTCTGCAGGATGCAAAAATCCTCAACAAAATATTACAAACTAAATCCAACAATACCTTTAAAAAAATCATGCACCACGGTCAAGTGGGATTTATTCTCACGGTGCAAGGGGTGCAAGGGTTCAATATTCATAAATCAATCAATGTAATACATCACATCAATAAGAGAAAGGATAAAAGCCATATGATCATTTAACTAGTCACAGGAAAAAGTATTTGACAAAGTACAACATATGTTTCATGATAAAAACCCTCAACAAAGTAGGTTTAGAGGGAACATACCTCAACACAATAAAGACCGTATATAAAAAACCCACAGCTAACATCATACTCAATGGTGAAAAACAAAGCTTTCCCTCTAAGATCAGGAACAAGACACAGATGTCCACTCTCACAACCTTTATTCAACATAGTACTGGAAGTCCTAGCCATAGTAATCAGACAAGGAAAAGGAATGCAAGGCATCCAAATTGCTAAGGAATATTAACATTTTCGCTATTTGTAGATGGCATGATACTACATATAGAAAACCTCCAAAAGATTCCACCAAAAAAACTGTTAGAACTGATAAATGAATTCATTAAGGTCACAAAATAAATATTCAGAAATATACAAAATAACTATACAGAAATCCATTGCATTTCTCTACACTAATAATGAAGTAGCAGAAACAGAAATTAAGAAAAAAATCCCATTTGGCATTGCATCAAAAATAATAAAATACTTGAAAATAAACTTAACTGAACAGGTGAAAGAATTGTACTCTGAAAACTATGAAACACCTGATAAAAGACATTGAAGATGACACAAAGAAATGGAAAGACATTCCAATTTCATGGATTGAAGGAACAAATATTGTTAAAATGTCTATACCACCCAAAGCAATCTACTGATTTAATGCAATCTGTATCAAGATACCAACAGCATTTTTCACAGAACTAAAACAACTAGTCTTAAATTTTGTATGGAACCATAAAAGACTCTGAATAGCCTGAGCAATCTTGATATAGTAGAACAAAACTGGAGGTACCACAATTCCAGATTTCAAGATATACTGCAAAGCTGTAGTAATCAAAACAATATGGTACTGGCACAAATTAGACACATTGATCAATGTAACAAAATAGAGAGTCCAGATATAAACCCACAGTTACATGGTGAATTAATCTTCAAAAAGGAGGGTGGAATATGCAATGAGAAAAAGTCTCTTCAACAAAGGGTATTGGGAAAATTGGACAGCTACATGCAAAAGAATGAAACTGAACCACTATCTCAACAAAAATTAAGATTACAAAAATCAACTCAAAGTGGATTAAAGACCTAAATGTGATGCCTGAAACTGTAAAAATCCTAGAAAAGAGCAGTAATTTTTCTGACATTGGTCATAACAACATTTTTCTAAACATGTCTCCTGGGCCGAAGGAAACAAAAGCAACAATAAATTATTGGGACTACATTAAAATAAAAGAACTTCTTTATAGCAAAGGAAACAATCAACAAAATTAAAGACAACCTACTGACTTGGAGAAGAGACTTTCAAATGACATATTTGATAAAGTGTTAGAATCCAAAATACATAAAAACTTATACAATTCAACATACACACAAAAATAAATAATCCAATTTAAAAATAGGCAGAAGACATGAACAGACATGTCTCCAAAGAAGAGATCCAAATGGCCAACACACACATTAAAGGATGCTCAACATCACTCATCATCAGGGAAATGCAAATCAAAACCACAATGAGATATCACTTTACACCTGTCAGAATGGCTAAAATGAAAACCATAAGAAACAAGTATTGGCAAAGATGTGGAGAAAAAGGAACCCTCATGCACTGTTGGTGGGAATGCAAACTGATACAGCTACTGTGAAAACGGTATGGAGGCTCCTCAAAAAATTAAAAATAAAATTACCCATGATCCAGTAATCCCACCATTGGGTATTTGCCCAAAGAATTCAAAAAAATTAACTCAAAAAGACATATGCACCCCTATGTTTATTTTGGAATTATTTACAAATATTCAAGTCATGGAAGCAGGCCAAGTGTTCATCGATAGATAAATGAATAAAGAAATGTGTATACACACACACACACACACACACACACAGGAAAAAGTATTTGCAAAGTACAACATCCAGTCATGATAAAAACCCTCAACAAAGTAGGTTTAGAGAGAACATATCTCAACATAATAAAGGCTATATATACAACGGAATTTAACTCACACACACAAAAAAGAATGAAATCTTGCCATTTGCAACAACATGGATGGATCTGGAGAGTATAATGCTAAGTGAAATACATTGCCAAAGAAAGGTTAATACTGTATGATTTCACTCATATGTGAAATTTAAGAAACAAAACAAATGAATGAAGAAAAAAAAAAGAAACAAACCCAAAACAGACTCTTACCTAGAGAGAACAATTTGATGATTACCAGGGGAGATTAAGAATACACTTATCACAGATGAGCATTGAGTAATGTAAAGAATTGTTGAATCGCTATTTTGTACACCTGAAACTAATAAAACACTATATGTTAACTCTAGTGTAATCACTTTTTTTTAAAAAGGATATAAAACTTTAAATAGATGCCTATCATCCCCTCTGAGATCTGTTTACACTTTGCCTGAACATTACTAGCAAAATCACTTCTGTAGATTTCTATAAGTTTACTTACTCATTGTGTTAGTTTTCTACTATTTCTGTAATAACTTAGCACAGATTTAGTGGCTTAATCCCACACAAAATGTCTTATCTTATGGTTCTGCCAGTCAAAATCCTGCCACAAAATCTCACTGGGCTAAAATCAAGGCATCAACGGAGCTGTGTTACTTCCTGGAGTCTCTGAGGGAGAATCTATCTGCTTGCTTTTCCAGCTTCTAGAAGCTACCCATATCCCTTGAATCCTCTCCCCTTCATGCATATGCAAAACAAGTAAAGGTGCACTGAGTCTGTCTCTAATCACATTAGTCTGATTCTCCTGCCTTTTTCTTCCACTCTAAAGATCCTTGTGATTACCTTGGGCCCACCAATTAATCCAGAATAATCTCTATTTTTAAAAACAAAAATTAGCAACCATAACTCCATGTGCAACCTAATTCCCCTTCGTCAGATACCAAAACACATCTCAGGTCCTGAGGGTTAGGATGCAGACATCTTTGGGAGACCATTATTCTATCTACTTCATTCTTGGACCTCTCTCCACCTTCTAGGGAGTTGCACCAAGTTCTTCAATTTTAATCCATGCAAGAAACTATCTAACATTCATTGAGTGCTACCTATATACCAATCAATGTGCCAAATATGTTATGTAACTATTTAAACAAATACATGTGGGTAGGGGGAGTAGGGTAGGGGACAGTCACTTTAACTTTTGTATACCTGAAACTTCCCACCCCTGCTTCATCTCAGGTTATGTAGTTCACTTAGTCTCTTCCCCAGCCCTAGGGTCTCTTAACCAAAAGAAAATCATTTTCTTCTGGGAAGGAATACACAGGAACACAGTATTCTTTCTCCAGCACATCCATACCCCCATTGTATGTATATGCCTCATTGTCACCACTATGCTTGCTGATACCTATAATCCAATTTTCAAAGAATAATTGTTTTGTTCTATAATTAGAAAAGCTTTAATATGCTGCAATTTCATATGACTGCCTTCTTAGGAATGGGGTGTGTTAAAGCATTTTAACCATTTTAGGGTGTTTCCTATTTCTGTTTCTAGGTAAAACTTTATTACTATGGCTGTTGTTTTGGAATAAGTTGGAAGAAGTGGCAAGATGTAGATGTTAAATATGCTTTTCACTGCTCCCCACCCCCTCCTACTTCTTTGGTTTCTTTTTTGTCTCATCCTCTGTCTCTCCCTCCCCTTTTTTCCTTCTTCCCATTATCAAGCCCCTCATATACTCAGAGCTGATTTTTTTTACACTAGCTTTCTTTTCTAGGAATACTATGAAAGTAATAAGTACATTTTCTTACCAAAGCTCTCAGGACAACAGTTTCTAGGCAAAACCAAGTGGCCTACAAATATTTTTCTATAACTTCAGATTGTGGTCAAGATGGTGTTTAAATATAGGGGCGCCTGGGTGGCGCAGTTGGTTAAGCGTCCGACTTCAGCCAGGTCACGATCTCGCGGTCTGTGAGTTCGA
Organism: Prionailurus bengalensis; assembly: GCF_016509475.1. Lineage (NCBI taxonomy): Eukaryota > Metazoa > Chordata > Mammalia > Carnivora > Felidae > Prionailurus > Prionailurus bengalensis. Next base: position 70,162,205 of record NC_057344.1, on the reverse strand, counting down.
GCCCCACGTCGGGCTCTGGGCTGATGGCTCAGAGCCTGGAGCCTGTTTCCGACTCTGTGTCTCCCTCTCTCTCTGACCCTCCCCCGTTCATGCTCTGTCTCTCTCTGTCCCAAAAATAAATAAACGTTGAAAAAAAAATTAAAAAAAAAGATGGTGTTTAAATATAAACGCACATGAACAAATAGTGTTCTAGTTCAAAAGACATAGGAAATAAATATTTTATGTAGAAAAAGATTAAATTTTAAAAATGCATATTTATGGCCTATTACTTGAAATTTGGACTTAATGAAAGAATTGAAAACAAGGACTAAATCAAGATAAAAGCTGTTACCATGTTTCCTGGCAATGAAATGTCCTTGTCATAAAGTAACCATAGTTTGAATTCTTTTCTATTTTCTCATTCAAGCATTCTACTTAAAGGTAGTCTTCTTCCTGCTAAGAATGTTAATTATTACTAAGGATGTAGAAGTTATCTACAAATCATAGATGTACATTGGCCGAGAGGGTAGCATTTCACATCAATTATTTAGGTACTAAGCAAGTAACAACCATTTAATATTTATTTATTTTTCAGAACAGAAATGGAATTGGTATTATAAGACAAAAATTCAGTCTTTTATATAATGCAGGACAGGACATTAAAAGGCTTTCTTTTTATTTGATACCCTGGTGTTCTTTTATTCTGTGGTGCAATCAGTTATTAGGATATATCAGTTTCTGGAGTTAGTGTTTGGCTAACCAACTAGGACTGCAGAGGCTGACTTTCACTGATGATTTTGTGCTGCCCCCTTCAAATGCCCCCATTTTCTTTGACTTTTCTCCCTCCAATCATCTTTCCCCACCATTTATTGGCTTACCTGATCTACAAGAGAGGCTATATTCTGAGGATTCAAATGTAAAAAGTTTTATAAAATGCTATGGTTCCTGACAGAGTTCAGTCAAATGAGGAAAAGAAATGTAAGCAAGGTGATGAGTAGTCTAACACAATGTCTTTCAAACTTTTAAAAATATTATCCATAATAAGATAAATATATTAATGTCTTCATTATGTTTCAGTCCAGTAGATACATATGTAAGGATTAGAGGGGTGAATCACAAACAATACTTAATGTTATGATGATACACTCTGATAGTTTCTATTTTATTTTTTCTATTTCTGATTTTTCATTCAGACCAAGACGTATTAAATTTTTTAATGATATGTTATAACTCAAAGTTTAAAAAAAGAATATGGCTCTGGACAATGTATTCAGACAAAGAAATCCAAAAGATGGGGCTTAGTACTTTGTGTTAGTGTGGCATCCCCAAATGCTTACCAAACTCTCCAGCATACATTACCTAACATAATGCAGCATAAGCCTGTTGGGTGGTGGATGGATGGATGGATAAAATATATATTTTCCTCAATCCTTAATTCTTCATAAGTAATCAGGAAAAATGTTATGGAAGAGGGAAGTCTTGAGATATGTTAGATTAAACGTATTTTTCAGAGAAAATAATTGCCTAACAGCCTGCAAAGATCCAAAGGCAAGAGAGATCATGGAAAGTTTGGGATATATCAAATAAATCAGAATATTGACTATGGTTTTTTTTCTTTCAAGGTCATGAACTCACTTGGCCCCTTAGCTTTACATATTAGCCATATACTGATGATGCCCAAATTTATATCTTCGGTTCCAACCTTCCCCAGAGCACCAAATACTTATTTACAACTCTCTACTTAAAATCTCCACTTGGATATCCAATAGGCATGCCAAGCTTAACATTTTCGAAGCAGAAATCCTCTATTTCCCATTCTTTCCAACTTGCTTCCCTTCCCTCTGATGTTAATGGGCTTACCATCTATATATTTAATGAGCCAAAATTAAGAGTCTTCCTTGATCATCTTATTTCATAATCAATTTTTATTGATCAGTAAATCTTTTATCTCCATGTTCAAGATACTTTGGAATTTGATGAATTCTCATAAGCTCTCTTGCTACCACTTAGTCCAAATCATGGTTATCTACTAGACAAATGACTGACTGCATTCGTTCTTTAACTGATACTTTTTGCTTCCAGTTTTGCAAGTATCCCCTCTCAAACAAACACACGTGGCCAGAGGAATCTTTTTAAAGGGCAACTCTTACCTTCCGTGCTTAATACTTTTCATTAGCTTCTCCTTTCACTTAGAAGCAATTAAAATACTTATTTGGTCTGACAAATTCCTACACATACTATAGAATGCTGATTGGATTTTAAAGCTTGACTGCTTATGTTATTAACAATTCCACTACTTAACTAGTCGTGACATTTTCTATGTTATCTGGGGCAAGCCATTTGTTTACTCTTTGTTCAGTGTCTTCATTTGTAAAACAGTGATTAATAACAGTACTTTTGTCCTAGAGGTATTGTTAGGATTAAATGAGTTAATGTTTCTTTGAAATAATATTTGCCATATTGTATATGTTATATGGTATTTTTATTATTGTCATCGCTCTTCTTTTTTATTGAATAATTATTATACACAATTTGGACCTGCTGATTTTTTTCAATTTAACCTTGAACCAATCATCTCCATCCCCTTTCAGCTATATTCCAGCAACTCTGGCCTTTGCAGTCTTGAGGGTCTTGACATATGTTCTTCGTTCTTCTGGAACTGCTCTTACTCCAGCTATTTGTATAAATAGATTACTTCAAGTCTTAGCTCAAGCATCACTTCCTCTGGTGGCTCTCCCTTCACGATCCTATCTGAAATAGCCCCCTTTCTCTTTCCCCATGTTAGTTACTCCATTTCATACTTGTCTTTTATTTTTCTCAGAACATATCACTATATTGTTTTAGAATTTGCTTTTTACAGGAGGATCTGTTTAATATTCATCTCTGCTTATGGAAATGTAAACTCCTTTAATGGAAAATGCAAACAATAGATACTCAGAAAGTGTTTGGAAAATACTGTAAGTATATATGTAGGCGTATATATACACTATATACACCCCACATGTATATGTTATACATACATGCTCAATTTATGAAAGAGAACTGCAAAAGTCCCAGAGAGACACGTTTTTATGGCTTTTGGAAAGAAATCTCATTTTTTTTAATTTTGTAAGTCTGGGGCACCATTGAAGCAATTCAAACACTAATGCAACCTGATCAGATTTTCAAGTTATAAAGATTACTCTGGCAGCAGAGTGGAGAATGGCTTGGAATGGACAAGCCTGAAGGACATTCTATCAGTTAGGAGTCTTGAAAAAAAAAATCCATTTGAGATAAGTGTCCAAACTACAGCAATCCCAGGAGAGATAAAAAAAAATGAGAGCGAGTCATGGAGAGATACTTAAATGCAATTGCTATAACCTAGTTCTCGTTAGCCAGTAAGCACCAATGTGTGGGATTCTTTTGGCTCACCCGAAGTAGTGTTCCCCAATAGACTCTGCTCAAATCCAAAGGTTTATCAAGAGTGCATTTGGCAATTAAATATGCAAATTACATGTAACCTGTTAATTTTAGAATCTCAGATGGAAGCCATTTTTCCTGTTGAGACTTAAAGATAACAGCATCTCAGTGAAACCAAATCTTCTGTCTTTTGTTGTCACGTCCTTCTGCGTTATTAAACACTGTAGTTCTATGCAGTCTACATTCTGCCTCCTGGAAGGACTGAGAAGTTTGAACGAGCAGAAACTATATTAAGCATATTTCATTTATATCTGCAACTACCTTTCCTTGCAATATTCTGGCTGTGCCTCTTACTATAATACACATTCCCAAGGTTTTAGCTTATTCATGTTTTTTTTTTCCCAGAGATCTTGTTTCTCCCTTCAATTCAGCGTCCATTAGGACCCTATGTATCCGAAGGATACCATGTTCAAATTACTTTTCATCAGGCTCTGAGTCCCCAGTACATTAATGAATTGACTCAGTTTATTTTGCTTTTCATGGCATGTCACCTAATAAGCTACAAAATTTTAAAAACTCGTTGGTCCAGAGTAGCTTGAGAACCTGTAAAAATAGGCAATGCTACCTAACTTCACATGCTGGCCTATCAGACAACGTGGCCCTGTCAAAATACTATTAATATGGATTTAAAAAGTGGGTAAGGAATTGAATAGGATTCTAGTATTTTTGGCTTAGATTACTAGATGGATGTGATGGTAGAGTCATTCACCAAAAGAGGCAATCAAAGCATAGGCATTGATTTGACAATGGTTTGAAAAATATTTACTTTTAGAAATGCTTGAGATTTCTCTGATATCAATTATATGTACCTCTTATCTCTCAAGATAGATTTAAAGAGGTGGGATTTGTCATTTACAAACCTTTATGTCGCAGGCTTCAAAGCTGTATCATTCTTATCTTTTGGGGGTAGAAGTCAACACAAACCAAATGTCAATGAGCTAGTTGGTACACACTTAAAATTAGAAACCAGATGTTTTCCCCTCTACCATAGGGTTTTTTTTGCTTCCTCTAACTTTCAAGGTAATTCATTTCACACATTTTTCTCATTTGCTTCCTCTATAATAGAATTTATAATTGTCCTCTCATGACTTTTTTCATTGAGAAGACTTAATGTGTGCAACATTAAGAGAAGAAGTGGATAAAGTGCAAGAAGAACAGAGATTAAAGATGTTCATCCCCCTAGACTGCATGAACTCTTTAAGTTCGGTCTGTTGGTCACAGGAAACGCTGTGAAATATCTATTATTTTGAATCCCATTATATAAATTCTACTTCTCTTGTCTCTAAATCCACAATTTCTTTGCTATAATAATTTTCTTGTAACATTGAAAAAAAGCAATTAGTTAAGAGGTCTATGTTTATTTTTAGATTTATTGATACCCTGACAAAACTCTAATTATGGGTCATTTGAAAGAATAAAAGAGGTTCACGAACTTCATTTTACTAGACATATATTTAGAAAAGCAGACATTTTCTATGTAATTTCCTAATGTATAATTGGAAAGAATAACTGTCAGGCCACCATATGTCTCTCACCTTCCTCTGGCAGTTGCTGTTTCAGGCATGATCTCACTCTTAGGGAGTAAGTAGTTCCTGGAAACCATCACAGGCAAAAACTGGCAAAGAAGAGATAGTGTATTCACACCTGATAGAACAGAGGAACCAGTTTAGAAAAGTCTATGAAGACTATTTTATCTCAACGTCTAGACTAATAAAATTAGGTCAGGGTTAGCAAACATTGTGGTTATTTGAAAGCTATTGCCAAGACATCTGGAAACTTAATAGAAGTTCCAGAGGTCTTTAACCAAATGTTACCTGTTTTAACTATAAAAAGGCTGTGATGACCCTTTCTAAATGATATATGAGGCTGATCTTTGGCAATAAAATATTCGGATTGTTGCAAAGGAACCTAGCTTATTTCTGTAGAGATGTACAATATCTGGCTGTCGCTTCCTCCCTGGAGCTTCAGATAATGAAAAGCACATTGCATACCACTTGAACAAGTTTAAAACAAAACAGTAGAAATGGTTTCATATTTGCCTCTGATTGTATTTTTTATTTTGTTAGCTATAGCTTAATCTTCACTTTTTTTTTACTTTAGCACCTCTGAACATATTTATATCTTTTTGAAAAAAGTGATTAACAATTCTTAACTTGCATTATGTAATAAAAGAGAAAAGAAATACTCAGGTATAATGTTAAACATTCTCTTTTTGCTAAATCCATTGTAAATCACTGCAGCATATAAATGTTAGAGTTCAAAAGTTGAATAACTCAACTGACCTTAAAGTTCCTGTTTCTGATTCTCAAAACATAAATCTGATTTTCATAAATCTCAAATTTCTTGAGTTTGTCTGTATAGCAAAATTGTTTTGGGAGGTCACCAATAAATATAGAGAAACCAAATTTGTTTTTTCTCTAATAGCATGCATTCTTTACTTAGTTCAGGAGTTATAAGAATAGGTTTGGGTCCAGGAAAATGGGAGACAAATGATTTTAAAAAAACAATATTTTCAAGACATTTATAATTTAAATTACTCAGATAATGCATATTAATTAATTTTATGTGCTGGTCGAGAAGGTTCTTATTACCCTCATTCTATTGACAAGGAACCTGAGGTTTAGTGGTCAAGAAATTTCCCCAGGTAAGGGGCACCTGGGTGGCTTAGTCCATTAAGCATTTGATTCTTGATTTCAGCTCAAGTCATGATCTCACAGTTGTGAAATCAAGCCCTGTTTCGGGCTCTGTCCTGAGCGTGGAGCCTGCTTGGGATTCTCTCTCTCCAACTCTCTGCCCCTCCTCCACTCTAAATAAATAAATAAATAAATAAATAAATAAATAAATTTAAAGAAATTTCCTAAGGTTATCCTTAGTGTAAATGGCATCACAAAAACTATCACAGAAGCCTTCTAAATCCTCATCTAGTTTTTCTTTCTTTTTATTATTTGTTAATTTTTATTTTATTTTATTTTATTTTATTTTATTTTATTTTATTTTATTTTATTTATTTTTTAGAGAGAATGTGAGTGGTAGACAGGGGCAGAGGGAGAAAGAATATCAAGCAGGCTCCACACTCAGCGCTCAGTCTGACACAGGGCTTGATCCCATGACCCTAAGATCATGACCTGAGCCAAAATCAAGAGTCAGATGTTCAACCAACTGAATCAACCAAGAACCTGTTTTTTTCTTTCTTTTTAATACAAACTTTATGTATACAGTAGTCCTCCCTTATGCCAGGGAATATGTTCCAGGACCCCAAGGGATGCCTAAAACCCCAGATAGTACAAAACCCTATATATACTGTACTTTTTCCTATACATACATATGATGAAGTTTAATTTATATACTAGGCACAGTAAAAGATTAATAATATTTAATAATAAAGTAGAACAATTATAACAATACACTCTAATAAAAGTTGGGTAAATGTGGCCGCTCTCTCTCAAAATATCTTACTGTACAATAGTCACTCTTTGTCTTGCGATGATGTGAGATGAGAAAATGCCTATGTGATGAGATAAAGCGAGATGAATGACGTAAGCATCGTGACATAGAGTTAGGCTACATTGGCCTTCTGACCATTCATCACAAGGAGGGTTATCTTCTTTCAGATGAACTCGTGGTTGACCTTGGGTAACGTGAAACCACATGAAGCAAAACCACAAAGAAGGGGTAACGACTGTTATTTACACATAGGAAATAAAGCTATTTTTAGAGTGTAGTTTGATAAATTTTGATAAATGGTTATATGGTTTAGCCACCAGGGCCATCAAGATTATAGAATATTTTATTACCTCAGATTTTTGTTGTTCCTTTCTAGACTACACTCTCCCTCAGGCTTTAGGCAGCCACTGAACTATTTTCTGGCATAAAAGATTATTTTCTTCTAGAGCTTTATGTCAGTGGAATCATTCACTATGTGCTCTTTTGTGACTGGCTTCTTTCATTCATTATAATGCTTTTATACATGTATTGGTAGATTATTCCATTTTATTGCTGAGCAGTATTTCACAGGATATGCCATAGTTTGTTTACCCGTCATGTAACTGTTAATGGGCATTTGGATGTATATACAAAACTTTGTGTGGAGGGGCTTCTGGGTGGCTCAGTTAGGTGTCTGACTTTGACTCAGGTCATGGTCTCAAGGTTTGTGGGTTCAAGCCCTGCTTCAGGCTCTGTGCTGACAGCTCAGAACCTGGAGCCTTCTTTGGATTCTTTGTCTCCCTATCTCTCTCTGCCCCTCATGCTCTGCCTCTCTCTGTCTCTCGAAAATTAAAAAAAATGAAAAACATTAAAAAAAATTAAGACTTTGTGTGGATATTTTTCTTTCATTATGCTTGAGAAAATGACTAAGAGTAGAATTTTTTCCAAGTTGTATCATTTTATATCCTCACGAAAATTTTATGATGGCTCTAGTTGAGTGGGGCATTATCTGTCACTTGCTTCTTGGTCCCAGGTTTGTATTAATTATCTATTGCTGTGGAACAATATGACTACAAATCTAGCACCTTAAAACAGCACACATTTACTTTCTTTTTGTCTGCAAGTCAGGAGTCCAGGCACGCCTTCAACTGGTCTTTGGCTCTACAGACTTATATAAAATAGTCACATGATCCTTTTGAGGTAATCCTATACATCCCACATCTCTGATGTATTCTCAAGTCAGTATTTTTGAATTTAGCTATTCCAGTGAGTATGAAATTATATAACAACATGGTTTTAACTTACATTTTATGTTATTTCAGTTATAAATTTTACTTTTATGTACACTATAACCTCAAAATTCATGGTTACTATTTTTGCTTTTGACATTCAACTATCTTTATAACCATATAAAAATAATAAAAAGTGCATTTTATATTCACCTGTATTTTAACTATTTTTGGAGTTCTACATTTCTTTGTGTAGATCCAAATTTCTATCTGGTATCATATTCTTTATGACAGAATAACTTGCCTTGGCATTTCTTGTAATGAGGATGTGCTAATAAAGAATACTTTTAGCTTTTATTTCTGTGAAAAACTTCTTTGAAAACATCTTAATTCCTCTTGAATTTTTGAAAGATATTTTTTCTGTATATATCCAAATTGACAGGTGGGGGGTTTGAGTACTTTAAAATCCCATCTTCCTTGTTTTCTGGGTTGCACAGTTCCTGGTAAGAATTCTGTTATGTTTATATTACTCATCTATAGTAATATAACATTTTTTTTTCCTCTGGATACTTGAAGATTTGTCTTTATCACTTGTATTTAGAAAATTGATTTTGATATTCTTTGGTATTATTTTATTTGTATTTACCCTGTTAATTATTCACTAAGCTTTTGTATCTGTAAGTTTATAATTTTCATAACATTTGGGAATCATTTGTTTACTATTTCTTTAAGTAATTTTTCCTACCCCTTCCATCTGGAATTCACTTTATATTTATGTTACATTTTTAATTCTTTCTCAGAAAGTACTAAGACTCTATTAATTTACTATCAGTCTTTATTTTACTATGATCTCTTCATTTTGGATCATTTCTATTGCTATGATTTCAAGTTCAGAATCATCTCTTCTGTAGGATTCAAATAGCTGTTAATTTCACCCAGTCAAATTTTTATTTCAGATACTGATTTTTAAATCAAAAATCCTATTTGTTTCTTGTTAAATTTTCGTTCTTATTCTTAGTGTTTGTTTTTTCTTTGAGCACATTAAGTATATCTAAAACATCTGTTTTAATGTTCTTACAAATACGTCATCTCTGTCATTTCTGTGTGTTTCTACAATGGAATATTTTCTTACAATTATGGGTCGCATTTTTCTTCTTTACATGTCTAGTAATATTTAGATTGCATGCTTGACCTTGTAAATTTTCTGCTGCTGAGTGTTAGATCTTGTTTATTTTAAAGAGTTTTGGATTTTGCTCTGACAGGCAATAGAGTGGCTTGCAGATTTGTTTTTATCTTTTAGAGGTTTGCTTTTTCATCATTTGTTTTTTTCTTTTTATTGGAGTATTTATTCAAATTTAATGTAAGATGTGCTATCATTGGGCATATATTCAATATGTACTCTTTGCTTTCCCTTTGAACCAATTCTTTTAGGGTTTTTAAAAGGCACACCTTCAGTATTTGTTTTGCTTGGTAAGCCCCATGAAGGCAGGAGCTTTTGAAGTTCTGTGCTGAAAGCCCTTTGTTGTCAACAGTGTTTCTCACTCTGGATGGTGAAAACAGGAATGGTTCTTGTTCTGGTGAGAGCTCTGAATAATTTTCTCTTTAGTGGTCCTTGGAATTGTTTTTTTTTCCCCCCATCCTGGAACTATTTTTTCTAGTGCTTATTTTATTTTGAGAGAGAGTGTATAAGAGCGCAAGTGGGGGGAGGGGCTGAGAGAGAGAGAGGAGAGAGGGAATCCCAAGCAGTCTCAGCACTGTCAGTGCAGAGCCCTACATGGGGCTCCATCCCACCAACCATGAGATCATGACCTGAGCCAAAATCAGGAGTTGAATGCTTAGCCAACTGGGCCACCCAGGTGCCTCTAGGACTATTTTTTCAAGCTGCACTCTATATACATGTAGAATGGCATTCAAAGACTCAACAGAAATTTCTATGCAGATTTTTGGAACTCTTTCTGTCGAAAGACTTCCCTTCTCAGTATTCTGTCCTCACAAATTCTCTCTGTTTCAGTTTTCTTGAATTCTGATCGATGTCTCATACAATCCATGCCAAATGTGGGCTTTATCTGGGTTCCTTTCGGTGTGTCACAGTACAAAGCTTTCCTCCAGCCATTAAGCTAAGGAAGTTATAAGACTTAATAATTCAATTGTTTCCCTTCTCCTGGGGTTGCCAGGATGCACTGCCTATTGCCCCATGTCTGAAAACTATCATTCCACATTTCTGCAGTTTTCTATTTGTTGACAATGTGAGGACCATTCCAGCCTTTATTACTCCCTCATGACTGGAGCTCATCCTGAATCGTTGCACCTCAGAGGCAGTGGGGTATACTTGTAAAGCACATGGGCTCTGGAAGAAAGTGGCACACAGTCCAATATCAGATCTACAAGGTATGAATTATGTGAGCTTAAATAATTTATTAGGCTTTCTGTGCCTCAATTTGCTCACCCGTAAAATAAGGATGGTAATAATGGTGCCTACTTCATAGATTCATTGCTATGATTAAATGAGTCGATATGTGCCCAGCTCTTAGAAGAGTGGATGCATGTAATAAGCACTATGTAATTGCTTTTATTACACAATCTGCTCCATGTATCCTTTGACCTAGATTCCCAGAATGATTGTGTCTCTCATATTAAAGAGAATTGAATCTGCAAGAATTGATAATAAACCTCATACTGCAGCTATGCCTGGGGGAGGACTAGAGAAATTGTGGTAATGATCAAAGAGAACTTCAACATTTAACTGTAATGCTTTGATTATTCATGAGGAGACTACATTTTTTTGTTAAATGTATAACTAAAAATAAATAATTAATATTTATTTATGGTAGCTACTGCCAGCGGACTACCAAACCCTGTATTCTTACGTTCTTTTCTGTTCAAACATTTAGATTCTACTTCCCAGCTTCTTCTGTTATTAGACGTAGCCATATGACAAAGTTCTAGCCAATGAACTTTTACTGAAAGTTTCACACCCTACTTCTGGGCATGGTCAGTAAAAATATCCCATTCATGCTCTTTTATGACCATGATTTTCTCAACTTCTGGCTGACAGGAAGAATGGAGACCCTCAGAGTGGCTCTGGATGTGCCATGTGGGAAAGACGATTAATAATTCTCCTCAGTTTGGATTCCCTGAAGGAGGACCATTTGGACAGTGTGTCTCCACAAATATTAATTTTGATTTTCTGCAAGTAGTTTGCGAGTTAGGAGGGGAGTCCATGGCCATCTGACCCTCAAGTTTTGTTCTTGAAATCACTCATTTAATTGATTTACCTAAAAAGAACAGGGAAATTTTATGAGAAAGCAGAATTGACTCCAGGTAAAGAAATTACTTTCTAAAATGAGGCCAGAAAAGACTCCTAGAAATGGTCAACATTTCTGGAAGTTTCCAGAAAAAAAACACAACACAATAATCAAGGAAGCTATAGAGGGTGCTGTTATACTAAATAAAAGGTACCAGATGAGGATTAATCTCTAAGATTTTACAACTATAGATTCAAGTCATTCACACTTGAAGCACCAATATCCAATTGAAGCACCAATATAAACTGAGTAGATGATTTGCATTTTTAAAATTAAAAGAAATTCAGGGGCTCCTGAGTGACTCAGTCAGTTGAGCATCTGACTCTTGATTTCAGCTCAGGTCATGATCTCACAGGTGGTGAGTTCTGCCTGCTTGGGATTCTCTTTCCTTCCCTCTCACTCTGCCATTCCCCTACTTGTGCTCTCTATCTCTCTCAAAATAAATAAACATTAAAAAAATTAAAATGAAAAACATAAAATTAAAAGAAAATTTTAATTGGCACCATAGGTGGAAAAGAAAGTGCTGATCAGTTCCTATGCACCCTGAATTAATCTTCCAGGCACTAAAGCATATAGCTTCACGTCAAAGACACAGGACCTGGGGTTCGTGTAGTCTCATATCTAAAGATCTGTCACCTACTACTAACTCAGTGTCTTTTCACAATTTACCGAAACCTTCTATGCCTTAATTCTCTCATTTTAAAAACAGAAGCTAATGTAGGCTTTCTCATTTAGAGAATAAATGTAAAAACAAAAAAGTGTACCTATACCTTCATCGCTTTTTTAAACCGATTCCACACAGGGTTCTAAAAGGTCAACTACCCTCACATGAAGAAAAATCTGGGTTGATATTCTATGCATATTTCAAATGATTTGCAATTTTACAAAACCCTGTTATATTTTCACAGAGCACACAGTGAAACTGATGTTTCATACACTTTCTCAATATATTTCCTTTCCTGTATTTGACTAGAAAAAAAAACAGTACTTTAATTTAAGGGCATATACTATTTTGTAGGTTTTAAGAGGCCTAAGGTAGTGTTTGGTGACTTCAGGTGGAAGGGAACCTCTCACAAAAATAATGGGCTTATCCGGTAGATCCTATTAATGAAGAGTTTACTTGGAAAAAAAAAAATTTGTCTTTGGTCCCAACTTCAGAGTCACAGTACTGCTTCAATTATATTGTTAAACTCCAAAAACAAGAAGAACATTTTTTCTAATGTTCTTGATCCTCTTGGTATTTGGCAAAATGTCAAGGGCATCAAGCATTCACGTAACCTTCATGTTATTGTTTTTTACATCCTCACATACAGATTTCACTGAGTACAAAATATTTTGAGGATTATTCTGTTGTCATCTCTCTTTATGTATAAATAAATTTAAGGTCCTCAAATTCAGTAATGTTCAAAGGGTAGCGTGTTACAAATTCCCAACTGTTTTAATATCTCAGTTGCATATATTTTTCAGTTTACCGTTTGACACAAGTTCAATAATCACAATATGCGTGTCCTTTACTAGAACAACACAATATCTCTGTTGGACAAAAATTATTCTATTGTTAAAGAGGGACAGGAAGATTAGCATAAGAGAGATTTAAAACTCTGTTAAAAAATCAAAATTCCTTTTCATTTCTCATAAACAAATAATGCATTTCCCTTTTAGAATTTTTTTAATTTTTTTTAACATTTACTAATTTTTGAGAGACAGAGCACAAGCGGAGGAGGGGCAGAGAGAGAGGGAGACACAGAATCTGAAGCAGGCTCCAGGCTCTGAGATGTGGGGCTCAAACCCACGAACTGTGAGATCATGACCTGAGCTGCAGTCGTAGCTTTAACAGACTGAGCCACCCAGGAGCCCCTCCCTTTTAGGTTCTTGTAATCAATTGAGTGCCACAATAGCAAGATAAGAAGCTGAGCATCTAAAGACAGCATATTATCACAAATTTTATAAGAACACAAAATAGAATTGGAATTAAATAATGGATTTAAGGATCATAGGGGGCATTAAGGGAGAAAAAAGAAGTGTGTTCTTATCTGTGTTTTAGAATTTTAAAATGGATGCACTTGTTCCAAATACAATTTTTCAATTTTCTCAGCATTTTAAAATTCCATCGAGGCCAGAAGTGTTGCCATGTTAAGAAGACATGCCCTCTGTGGGCTTGGAAAGAGCTATTCCTTAAAGAAGAAAATCAAAACTTTATTCACACAAAAATTGCCAAAAATTAACTCATGGTGCTCCTTATGCAATATTGTGAAATTTGTTGAAACTGTGAGAATCATAGTACATTATTTGCCCATGAAAATCACCATCAGTAGAAACTGACAAACATTGAATACTGACACCTTTAGGATCTTCTTGAAATCTGTTTAAAAAGCTTATTTTTATGGAATGAATTTGAAATTTGAGTCTTTTTTTAGATCCATATACTCAGCTACCCATAAAATAAAACCAAAGTTGCTTATAACTTAATTGCTTAATTGCTTAAACTTAATTAGGAAATGGGTCAACTTTTGTTCACAGTCAAATACACAGGTAAATACATGACTGAAAGAAAATGTGTTTTTGCTACATGAAAGTTATGAGGAAAAAATCATGAACTGACAAATGAAAACGATTAGTCCATAGATCAGTAATTTATTATGAACTTACAGTGGAAAAGTTATATATATGGAAGCCATTCTTATTGTTGACATTATTTTTACCTGAAAATTGAATAACCATAATTTAAAGGGCCAGTGTAAAGGAAATTTTAGTCTAATATTGCTGACCATAGTTAATTTTTACTGTATTATAGTCTTCTAGCTGTCTACTACCACCACTTACACTTCCCTTTGGTGGTACAGAAGTTTTGCTTGAAAATTAGCCCTCAAACTAGGAACTTTACTTCCTAGCCCCCTACTTCTATGTGCTTTCTCTCACATATGACTTATTGTTGCCAATATAATGTGATTGCGGGTGATTTCCCAAATTGGAAAGAAACAAATATTCTTTCTTCATGTTCTCTTTGTTTTCTTTTTCTTTTTCCTTCCCTTTCCTTTCCTCTTTCTTTCTTTCTTTCTTTCTTTCGGCTCTGGAGGCAAATGACATCAAGGATGTATGGAAAAGTGAAACTATAAGATGAAAGAAGCATCTCTATAAATCACTAAATAGAGATAAGTCACCTGCTACCCGGGTGCTGAAGATGTTTCCTCATAAGGGAAAACATTTCATTGGTGAGAAATATAGGAAGAATGAAGATCCTCTGTTAGAGCTTCCAAGGCTACAAATCACATGAAATAATGGTATGGAATGAGAGAAGGTAGTCCTGTTACCCGGGATTTCATTGACTTATATGCAATAGCCTAAAAATCATGCCATAAACAGTTATTATGATCTTATGTATAAGGACATTCAGAGGTATGTCAAAATAGCATAGCTTCTCAAGGAAGTCATCAAAGGCCAGAGAACTTTCTCTCCACTTGCTTTCCAGCTTTGTCTTGCGATTGCCACGTGATTGCCCCACAGACAGATATCAGGGCATTCCAAAGAAAAAGGAAGAAAAATGATGAGAGCCAAAAGACATGTCCCCAACTGATTTTATGTTTTTATTATTATGATGACAATAATAACTTTTCTGGAAACTTACCTGGTAAACTTCTGTTTATATCACATTAGCTACGACTGAGTCACGTGACTACTCTTAGCTTCAAAAGAGACTAACAAAGCAACTACAGAGACATCCTAGAGAATATGAGCTTTGTTAACATTTTCACATGTATCACTTCCATTACAAAGCTCTTAAAAAGAAGGACTTTAATATGTAAGCTCTATTGGATATATGCAGCTCCCATTATATTTTTTAAGCTACAGTATATATATTTTTAAATGTATATACCAAAAATTATATGTGGTAGTGTGTAAATGTGGGGATAATTTTGAGTTAGAATCCAAACACAACTTGGGAACTATAGAAATCATCTGTAGACATTTTAACGAGCACAATGAAAATTAATAAGTGAAATCCATAATTCAAAAGATGTATCTCATATATTATTGACCCAAAGATCCCATGTTAATGCATTTTTTTAAAGCTGTTTCTTAACAGCACTTTTTTAAATAAGACGTGATGTTCCAAACATTTTACATCCTAAAATGGTAGTTTTTTCATGTGCTTATACACGTGTATGTATGTATACACATTTTATGGTGCCTCGATTACAGTTAAGATACTGGTTGGGTTTTAAAATGTCAACTTTATGCAGAACATTTTGTTTTAGCAACAGATTAGCGATACCCAGTGGAAGTGGTTTTCTTACCTTTTTAAACTCTGTGTATTACTACACTGAATAAAATCTGGTTTCTATAAAAAAGTAGGGGCAAAGGCTATTGAGTATAGAACTAGTCATGCAGAAGATACAAACTAAATGAAGTCTTATTGTTTTCAAGAGAAAGTTCGCACAGTATATTTAAAATTGCATAGGAAAGATTATTCCAACCAATAAACTAGAAATTGTACATTTTCTCAGTTTTGTAATGACATTGAGATACAATGTTGTGGATTATTTAATCATAAATATGGCTTTGAAATTGTGGAGCCCAATCAGTGTAGTGTCATAAAAGTCTAAACTACTCATAAGCAACAGTGTCTCATTTATATTGGCTCAGATGGGTAGTCACAAGTACTGTGTACTTGAAATGATTTCAAGTTGATGTGCCTCTGAGTTACTCTAATGAGAATTGAAGACAAGGAACAAAGTAGTCTCAAATATTAATTCTCAGCATTTGAGATGCCAGTCCAGTATTTAATCATTCCATCTTTGACTTAACACTTACCATGTGATTCGCTATAGTACTAATAGCCAACATTAATGCCAAACATTGTACTTTTTTTTTTAATTGTCACAACAGTTATACAATTCACTATTTCTTATCCATGTCGTATACTTCAAAAGGTTGTGTTCCTTGCCCTTGTTCACAGGGCAGGAGATATAGTTCTTATGCCATAAAGGCAGATATAAAACCCTGTTCCTCTGTATGATTCTAAAAAATTACAAAATATGATAGAATCTGCCTCCACTAAATTTGCAGCCTGGGAGAGGTGATAAGACATAGTGAGGCCAAAGAAAGTGATACATGGCAGAAAACCTAATTCTATGTAAAATTTGCTTTGAAAGCACTTACAAGTTTAGTTTCAGAAATCTTGAGTCCTTGACTGCTTTTTTATTTCAAGGTTATGAAAAGGAATCTGAGAGAGAGTGTGATTTGATGGAAATATTAAATAGCTTTTTAATTTTTTTTGAAATATAAGTGAATAAAAAATAAAGTAAGATAAGTAAACAGCTGATATAGGGCCTTTTTTAGATAACTTACATGGAAATAATAAATACTATTTCTGAAAATACGTGGATTTTTTTCAGAGAGAGAGAGAGGTGGGGAGGGCAGGGGATGAGAGAGAGAGAGAGAGAGAGAAAGAGACTGAGATTCACAAGCAGGCTCCCTTCCCGGGGCAACTCACCTCCCACAAACTGACCAAAATCAAAAGTCAGATGCTTTAACCAACTGAGTCACCCAGGCACCCCTGAAAATGTTTCTAAAGGCAGATTGTTTCTGAAAATAAGTAAGTTTGTGATTTTCCTCAGTCATCAAATCTACATGACCAACCGTTTAAGAAGTACAAGGAAAAATATAGATCTAAAAAAGAAAACATAAAGAAGAAAAAAAGGTCTGCCAATGAAAGTTAAAAACTGAAACTGAACAAGACATGTTTAAATAATGACTTAACTGATTTTTTATATTCTTTTTTTAAATATAATTTATTGTCAAGTTGGCTAACATACAATGTATACAGTGTGCTCTTGGTTTTGGCGATAGATTCCCATGATTCATCGCTTACATAAGACACCCAGTGCTCATCTCAACAAGTGCCCTCCTCAATGCCCATCACCCATTTCCCCCTCTCCCCCGCCTCCTCCCCCATCAACCCTCAGTTTGTTCTCTGTATTTAAGAATCTCTTATGGTTTGCCTACCTGTCTGTTTTAAACTATCTTTCCCCTTCCCTTCCTCCATGGTCTTCTGTTAAGTTTCTCAGGTTCAACATATGAGTGAAAACATATGATATATGTCTCTCTCTGACTGACTTATTAAACTCAACATAATACCCTCCAGCTCTATCCAGGTTGTTGCAAATGGTGGGATTTCATTCTTTCTCATTGCCAAGTAGTATCCCATTGTATATATAAATCACATCTTCTTGATCCATTCATCAGTTCACACCAGTCAGAGTGGCTAAAATTAACAACTCAGGAAACAGCAGATACTGGTGAGAATGTGGAGAAAAGGGAATCCTCTTGCACTATTGGAGGGAATGCAAACTGGTGCAGCTGCTCTGGAAAACAGTTTGGAGGTTCCTCAAAAAATAAAAAAAAAGAACTACCCTACAATGCAGCAATAGCACTACTAAGAATTTATCCAAAGGACACAGGAGTGCTGATTCATAGGGGCATATGTACCCCAACGTTTATAGCAGTGCTTTCAACAATAGCAAAATTATGGAAAGAGTCCAAATGTCCACCAACTGATGATTTACTGATTTTTTCTCAAGACACGTAAATATATCTAGGCATGAAACCTGACTCTGTAATCTCTCAAGATGTCTTTAGCTCCACGTTCTATGTGCAATTTCCCCAGTCCACAATTGATTCCATTTTCATTTAATATAAGGATGAGTCAACAACTATTAAAGTTATTAGAGATACATTTTCCTTGTGAGATTATTAATCATCTGCCTTTGAAACACAAGTAATTGAGGACCCAGGAACACTTACGAAAACTAGTAAAAGAAGCGAGGGTTCTGAGATACAGGCACGTTGAAGATGGCTTCCTTCTCCTGACCCCCAACTGCAAGCTGTCGCTTACTCCTGGTTACAGCTAGCTGCAAAGGGGATGTAGGAGCAGCTGAGTGCAAGAAAAGGCATGGCCTCTGGTGGATCGCCTTAGAGTGGGCTGGAGTAGTTTTTCCTGATGGGACGGGTAAAATTCTACAGAACCAGTCTGAAGGCTCAGAAAAGTATAAAAAGTAATTCTCCAAAAAAGGCAAAATCGTGAATCTCATATCCATTTAAAATAAGCCTGTGTTAAAAGTTATATGTAATCAATCATTATTACTTTGTAGTTAATAAGAAAAACAGAAAAATGTCATGTGGTTAAAAATAGAACTCAAAGTAGCACATATTTATAGTCATAAGGAATACTGAAATGAATTTAACAAAGAAATGAGAAACTGGCAAACTAGTCAATATTCTCAGGGTGATAATTAATTGCATTCCATCAGACATAATTTGCATTTCTGTGGATAGAATTTTTTTTTTTGCATTACTTCCAGTTTTCTATAAATTAACATGTATCTCTGTAGAGTTACAAAACAGCCTACTCAAAGACAAAGACAGAGATTATCCAGGTGGAAAATGCTTATCAGGATACTTTCTACATTTCAAAGTCTTTCACAATTTTTACTTATAAGTAATAACTACAAATAATTAAATCTGAAAAAGAAAACGACTATTTTGGAACGGACAACACAAATTTAAATAAAAACCTTACAACAGGCGAAATATAATAGAGTAAAAATTATAAATTCTAAAACGGACAGTATGGAACCATTTAAGGGAATAAAGGCCTGGGGTTTATGGGGGCGGATATAGTAACTTTGTAAAGTTCTCCTTGGGAGAAAGAGCAGGGAGGGTAGGAGATATAAGAAGTGAACATATTCTAAAAATCTGATCGGATAGAATTGGGAACAAGTAAGGAAGAATGGGACATCTTGAGAAAATACAAACATTCTAATGGAGTAGCTGCTATTCTCTTTCCAAGTAACAGTAGAAACAAATATTTTGGATATAGAGAAGAAGGAAAAGGAAGGAAATTAAAAACAGCACACGTGGGGGGCGCCTGGGTGGCGCAGTCGGTTAGGCGTCCGACTTCAGCCAGGTCACGATCTCGCGGTCCGGGGGTTCGAGCCCCGCGTCGGGCTCTGGGCTGATGGCTCAGAGCCTGGAGCCTGTTTCCGATTCTGTGTCTCCTTCTCTCTCTGCCCCTCCCCCGTTCATGCTCTGTCTCTCTCTGTCCCAAAAATAAATAAACGTTGAAAAAAAAAAAAATTAAAAAAAAAACAAAAACAAAACAGCACACGTGGATGGTCATTCTAATTTTTCCCGTTACCTCACTTGGATCCCCATCTAGCCATATATTGTTATCAGTAGCTTTAACTCTAACTTACTGATAAAGAAACTTTAGAATAAAGGAGGAATGTAGGGCTTGATTTTCTTTTATGAAAAACATCTGTTCTGAAGTGCCTTATCATGAGGCTAGTCTTTTTTGGCTTTGGAGTTTTTGTTTGGTTTGTTTTGGTTTGGGCCGCAATTTTACAAATTGTTCTGACATGAAGAAAATGAATAAAGTATGGCTGTCACATCGTGTCTTGATGTTGTTTACCTTCTGCTTACAACTCACACCAATTGGCCTCCAGTTATTTTTAGGAGCTAGATCTCAGGAAATGAAACTAACCAGGGAATCAGAGAGACAGTTTCACAAAAGAGACAAAGTGAGTGTGCTGGATGTACATGTGAGATTCGGGAAACAAGCTAAGAAAAACTCCAGGAATATAAATGATGGCTTTAAGTTTGCAGCTAATGCAAACTGCTATAATTTGAATATGGCTTCTGCAGTTTAAAAGATGCCAATATTGAGTGCTATGGCATTTAACATCAGGGAAATGAGACTCAGACACAGATGGGTTTTCAGGCTTCAAAGGAACAAATCCTTAAATTTAAATAACTGTGAGAATAATTACAGAGTTTTGTTGCAAGTTACAAGGAACACATCACATTCTTTCAAATAGAGCTCTTTGTCTGCTATAATTACACCTTCCAGAAGAGTGTTGCAAAAAATACTGAGGCATATCTTCCTCAATCAGCGTTATCATTATCAACATTGAAGTTTATTTATTAACGTTCTTGTGCATGCTTCTGTGAGAGAAACTATTTAAAGCAACCCAAATAAGATCTCTCAGTATTTAAAAATTATTATATAATTATAAAACAGTTTTGGAGGCGCCTGGGTGGCTCAGTTGGTTGAGTGTCTGACTTCCACTCAGGTCATGATCTCACCATTTGTGAGTTCGAGCCCCATGTCAGCTCAGAGTCTGGAGCCTGCTTCGGATTCTGTGTCTCCCTTTCTCCCTGCCCCTCCTCTGCTCACACTCTGTCTCTCTTTCTGTCTCAAAAATAAATAAACATTAAAAAACCTTAATATTAAATTTTTAAACAATGAGAATGACCACAATTTATATAAATTATTTAGCATATTTACATAATGCATGTTATATATTATTTATATGACGATAATATCAATCAACACACATTGGCCCTGATATGTTTCTGTCTCTATTTCATAAGAGCAGGGTCAGGATAGGTGTTTCCTTTCTCTGGGAAACAGTTGAGTATGCAAGGACATCTGGAGCCCAGATGTGCGGTCAAGCCCTGAAAGTCATTCTATTTCTAAGCAAGGGGAAGGGATTGGTCTTCTGAAGCTGAAAAATTGAAATCGGCTCTTCCACTACAGTTTCATATATACAGATTTTCTCTCCCTTCAACTGAGTGTTTTGTTGTTTCGTTTTTGAACAATTCTATTTTGAGCAAAATACCTGATCTTTAATCTTCTCAAAGGACAAAGAAGATTGAGAACTAGGTAGACAGACCCAGGGCAGGGACCCACAAAGTGTCGGGGGAATGGGCTCCGGGTTGTTTGGGTAGGAAATTCCAAGATCGTAGAACCTGGAGTGGATGTCCAGAAGACAGGGAAAGGTGATATCTGTGGGTATTCCCCACGGTCACACAGACTCCTCAGCTTCGAGTAGTTTGTAATCAGTGAACCTCCAAAATGTGGGGCTCAGGGAAGGGGCCATTTTACAGAGTCTAAGGTTGGTAGTGTTTAACTACAGTTCCTATTGGATCCAACAGGCTCTATGCAAAAAAAAAAATATATATATATATATATATATGAATGAGATTCAACTAAACTACAGAAAATTTAACATTAAGACAACAGTCATTTTTTATAATTGTTTACCTACTTTACAAATTAAGAAATATATATTACTTGGGTGAAAAAAACACAATGGAAACACATTCTGCCATATATCTGGGCATTCTTCAGAACATTAGACTGGCCCACTGTATTAATGACATCAGGTTAATCAGATTGTATGAGCCAGAAGTAGCTAAGCATTAATAATGTGCCTTGAAAAGAGATGTATGTGCTCCAGACGCTGGGAGACAAAATGTATGGTAATGTAAGAACTCACCACCTCGGTGTAGTTTTAGGGGCCCCAGTGGTCTGGGACATACTCAGAAATTCATTACAAATTAAAAAGCAAAACCAAACAAAACAGATTATTGCATATCTCCCTTCTACCTCAAGAAAGAAAGCACAATGCCTGATGATTTTCCTTAGCTTCTGGCCCATTTACTCTCATAGGGAAGACGGTTATCATTTAGTGAGCTCAGAGAGGAAAGGGCCCTTTGGAGGCGGGACCAGGCTGTGGTCCAAGCTGTCCCGCTGCTTCGCCAGAGGAGCCAGCAGAAAATATGTTGTTAGGCATCTGTGATGGAAAACAATGTCATATGGAGGTTACAGCAAGCCCCGATAGGAGAATCACATGATAGATGCCTCAGATTTTCTAGAAAGACCAGGTAGTTTACAGTAGAGAATTACGGCATTGAAAGAAATCAACTCTTGACCTGCTTCTGGATCTTGGTAGAAATGAGACTCCTGATGCTGATACATTAAGAAGCCGTGTAGCCGGAACTGCCCCTGGAAACCAGGTTCTGCCAAACCTATAAGGTCGTAAGGTCAGGCAGAACCAGCAGCAGTTCATCACGAGATAGGGGTTGTATACATGGGATCAGGGACAAGACATAAAGCACAAGAAAGCGGCATGAGCGAGTAGCCCAAATCCTTTCTAACCACCGTTCATTGCACCAGCGAAAAGGCAGTGTCACCCCCTCAGGTCACGCTTATGGCCAGATGGGATGTCCTTAAAAAACAAACAATGAGGACCTACCAGCCTGAGCTGGATTAAGGAATGAGTTGGTTTGGCATGTGAGTACAAATCAAAAATGGACTGTGGCTGCCCTATGGCCTCCTTCCTCCAGGGTGACCCTGAAAGGCAACAGTGAAAAAGAAATCCTCCCAATAGGAGGGGCTTTTAACATTTCACCTGGCTACCGCCTTTGTAGAAAGAAAAGTAGCCTGAAGGAGAAACATATTTTGATTCAAAGGTAGTTCTTAATGGCCTGGCTAGTGGGAAAGAGGCTTGGTAGAAGATTAGAATATTGAGGCCTGGAAGTTGTGGAAGATGCATGAGGACGGACCTGTGTATATGGACACAGAATGTAAAGATCTTGTATCACCGACCAGAGAGCATCCACGACTGAAGAGGCGTAAACTGCCAAGTAAATAGAATGACTAAGCCAGTTAACATCACCCTACTTATATGACAGCAGCTCGGGTGTGGGCACAAGGGGTATATCATGGTGACAGGAATGGAGGCTGTGCACTGAGTTCAACCGATGGAGGTAGAAGGTGAACTCACTCTTGCCCCCCTCATTCCCTCACCACTGTGCTGGCAGCACTCCTCAGTGAACTCCCGGCAACCAAATCATCACAGTCTGTTTCTTGGGTAACCTGGACCAATACAATGCCCTTCTGTTCTCTTTTCCTCCATCCCTCCATTTCTCCCTCGCTCGCTTCTTTCCTTTCTTTCTTCCTTTTGTGTGTGGGACAGGATCTCTAGACACTGAGGAGTGGAAGCCTACTGGGAAAGGTTTAGTCTGTCTAGCAACTAATGACATCAATCACTCGATGATGTCATTCTGTGGAGAAAAATTTCATTCTTGCAGAGCAGAACTGGGCAAACTTTTTTCGGTAAAAGCCCAGGTAGTGGTATTTTAAGTTTTGTGTACCACATGGTCTCTATTTCAATCGTTCAATTCTGCCATTTTAGTGCAAAAGTAGCCATAGATGATATGCAAACAAATAAGCCTGGTTGTGTTACAATAAAGATCTGTCTATAAAAACAGGTAGCAGGCCAGAGGTACCTGGGTGGCTCAGTCGGTTGAACGTCTAACTCTTGGTTTTGACACAGGTCATGATCTTACGTTGTTTGTGGGTTTGAGCCCCACATGGGGCTCTGAGCTGGCAGCAAGGGGCCTGTTTGGGATTCTCTGTCTCTCTCTCTTCTCTCTCTGTCCCTCCCCCACTCCTGCTGTCTCTGTCTCTCTCAAAATAAATAAATAAAAATAAATAAATAAAAAACAGGTAGCAAGCCAGAATAGGCTCATTAACCACAGACTCATTTTAAAGCACTAGAAGTAAGTGTGGGAGAATAATTGCCTAGTTGGGGCTGGTTGCAGGAGTGGATCCAACATTTAAGCTCCAAGTTCTAGAAGTTTCTGTATACATCATTAGGCAAAAGTGTTTTGGTTCCGTCTTCTCTTTCTAGAACTCAAAGTCATCAGAGACTGTTTCGTCACTCTCTTGACTTTTTATTTTTACTGCCCTGACCTGAGGTGCTGCCTCTGAACAGCCCATATCTCTTCCTGTTGTAGGGAATATTGACACATTTCTCATATAGCTCATTCTATGACTTTGAATGGTCCCATTCCACCATTGATCAACACGAAGAAACCAAGAACCCAGTGTCTTCACAATAATGACCTTGCCAATAGAAGTAACAATGGCATGAGAAAAGAAAAGGTCATGTCTTGTCAGATAGTGTGGCTTTGCTGTATTTCTTTAAGATGTTTTGAATGGCTAGTACATTTATATGGTTTCAAATCCAGAAAACATAATCGGGTGCATGGAAAAAAAAAAACCCTCTTCCATCTTTTTCCCTTTCTTACTGGTTATCTTCCCTACAACCTACTAGGCAACCACTGTATGTGTCCTTTGAGTGTTTCTTTATTTTGCTTGGATTTTAATTAAATTGGCTATTGCACGTTGTATTCACTATTTCTAAGGTAATGAGATTTTCATTCTTCTCATTGTTGAGATTTCATTTTAAATTTACAATTTGGAAGTTTTTTTTCCATTTACTCTAACAAAGCATTCTAATGTAAAACAAGAACTAAATAAACACCTGTACAACCAAAACACATATGTTAGAAGTATAAATTGAAGTTTTTATTTTCTTATCTACATGAAGATGGAAAGATCATGTGATTGGTTTGGGAAAAAAAATTACTCAGCTCAGATACACAGCCTAGCTGAGAAAACCCTATGTGACTGAGTGATTACAGCATGGATAGCTATGCAGTTGTGGGTTCAAGAGATAGGTTTATATGCTGGGGTGAAATGAAACAAAGCAAACAATGGGAAAGACAAAAGGCAGTGGGTCAAGGTGACCATCCAGTTGAAGAGAGAATATAGGAGATGTGGGTCTCCCTGAGCACCAAGCTCAAGTCTAGGTAGCAGTCAGAATAGTAGTTGCCATGTACAATGTCTTTAATTAAAGAAGTCTTTGAAAGGGAGGAAAATTATGCCAATTACTATCATCACAGTGTGGGACCAGTCCAAGATCTACAGACATGAGGACAAGTAAGTCACCAAGGATAGAATTTTTTTTTTTTTGCTTATACTACATGTTCTAAATCATTATAATTTATTTACTGCATGGAAAACAATCCAAGTTAAATAAATGATAGTTGATAAATGTTATTTATATCTCTTTTGGGTTTGAAGCTTATCTTATCCAAATTTCTATTTTATATACCCTCAAATTACACTGTAGTTCTGAGAAAATGAAAAAGGGATGAATTGAATGAACTAAAAAAAATGAAGTATTCAAGAAAGCCTATAAGAGATGAAGCTTGCTTTTTCCAGGACCCAACCCTTAGATCTTAACATCAGTCAGAATTTTCCCAGGTGAGGTTATATTGATCAGGAAATAGCTGTACTAATCCCTACAGGCATTGACCAAGATTGGAAGAGAAAAATTGGTGCACTATATATATTATCAAGAAAATATGATGCAATCTGATGATGAAATGAACTAAATTAAGGTAGTCAGGGATTTTTTGTTTTGTTTTGAATACAAATGAGTTAGTTACAAGGATATCTAAAATGTGTCCTCTCTCCACGTAAGTTTGGCTGGGAGAATGTTAGAGGAATGACTTAGTAATCAATCAATAAAAGAAGAACATGAATGCCTGGGTGGCTCAGTCAGTTAAGTGTCCAACTTCAGCTTAGGTCATGATCTCACAGTTCATGAGTTCAAGCCCTGCGTCAGGCTTAAAAAATGAATAAGTAAATAATTCTTTAAAATTTTTAAAATATATTGGAATTCAAGCTGGTGCAGCCACTCTGCAAAACAGTATGGAGGTTCCTCAAAAAACTAAAAATAGAACTACCTTACGACCCAGCAATGGCACAACTAGGCATTTATCCACGGGATACAGGTGTGCTGTTTCGAAGGGACACATGCACCCCAATGTTTATAGCAGCACTATCAACAATAGCCAAAGTATGGAAAGAGCCCAAATGTCCATCGATGGATGAATGGATAAAGAAGATATGGTGTATATATATACAATAGAGTATTACTCGACAATCAAAAAGAATGAAATCTTGCCATTTGCAACTACATGGATGGAACTGGAGGGTATTATGCTAAGTGAAATTAGTCAGTCAGAGAAAGACAAAAATGATATGATTTCACTCATATGAGGACTTTAAGAGACAAAACAGATGAACATAAGGGAAGGGAAACAAATAATATAAAAACAGGAAGGGGGACAAAACAGAACAGACTCATAAATATGGAGAACAAACTGAGGATTACTGGAGGGGTTGTGGGAGAGGGGATGGGCTAAATGGGTAAGGAGCATTAAGGAACGTACACCTGAAATCATTGTTTCACTATATACTAACTAATTTGGGTGTAAATTTTAAAAAATAAAGAATAAAATTAAAAAACATATACGTATAATAACCCTGAAAATGTACATCAAATTTAAAAACTGATGTGATAAATTAATAATTGGAATGAGAAAAATTCATTTTAATATTAACCACCATATGCCTAACAATAACCATAGAGTACCTCAAATAAAGCCAAACATAATATAATTGTATCACCTAACATACACCTCCAGTTTTAGTGTATTGTATACACTTCTATACATCTACACTTGCATGTATCTCCAACTTCCATCTAAATAAAGCATAAAGAAAAATAAATAAGCATTAAAAAAAATTTTTTTAATAAAAAAACTAAAAACACAAAAATTTTAAAATATAAAAAAATAAGAGAAGAACATACTTATAATGAATTGCTAATGTGGAAGTGTGAAAATTGTACTATATATTTTAAATATGTATAGGTTTGAATGAGATTTAAAAAAAATCTAATTTCTATTTCATGCTCTATACATTCTCTATATCAAAAATAGCAAAGAATGATAAATTATTTCGAGAATATCAAAGCATACCAACTGAATTTACTTTCATTCATGTTACCTGAATCAAGTTGATTTATTGCCTTACCCGCACAAATACGAATTGATTGGCATTTGCAGAGGGTAAAGAATTTTGCAAACAATCTTAAGAGATTTCACTTTGTTAATATTGGACAATTCAGAAGAAAATTACATAGTGTCTCTAAACCATTCATGTAATTGCACAGACCTAATAACACAAAAATTTCACACTAAGTCCTAATATCAAAAAAGATGAGCTCGCCTTCTGAAACTGATTAATAGATCTTTCTTTTCATCTGGAAGGTACGGTGTATTTGGAGATTAGATAATAAATCAAACCTGCTCTAATTTCTCGTCTTGATGACACACAATTGGATTTGGAGGGAATTTCCACAGATTTTAAATATGTTGGGGGAAAAAGAAATCCTGACTCAACCTTTTCTTTATCACATCATCTCATGTTCCTCTACACTCTTCCTGAAGATAAACTGTTTGGAGCCAGATTGAATTACTGTAAATGCCTCCCCTGCATGCAATTTTAGTGAAACATATTCCCTCCCCAGCTAGCACTGAGGCAGCCCGGGCTCTCGTGTTTTCCTGCCAGGTGTTTTCTCCTCTTTTCTTACTTCCTAAGCAGCTTTCTCTTTCCTTCCTCCCTCCATCTAATCTAGTTGCCATGGGTGCTATAAATCCTTAGCTTTGCCGGTAAAGCTGTCTCCATATCAAGCTGTGCAATAAACTAGTCAATTAATTTCCTTTAAATATAATTGATATAAATGGCAATTCAAACAACAAACACTAGGGTACATGGTCGGTCTACATAATACATAATATTTTGTTCCAAATATTTCTTTAGATTTGCATGAACGCTAATAAAATTATGCAGCGAAAGTCATATATGCCATATTAATAGCATGTCCTTTCTTAATTGAGAAATGTATAGTCCAATGCACCTTCTAAAAAGGGCTATGAGAGGAGTTCACAAAATCAGAAAATGAGGTAATTTAATGTACTAAGATATCCTCAGTTTTCTTTATGAGCTGAGTAGACCAAAAACAAAATAAGTAAGTAACTTTATTAAAATATTTCAAGTCAAACTCTTTAATGCTAGGTATTCACTTAAGTCTAGAAAATGTTCTCTACTCACATAAATTTGAAAATGTTATTTGTTAACTCTCCTTTCAGCTTGCTATACTAAATTAACATTGGCTTGATGTTTTTAAAGTGCTCCTGGAAAAATTCATGATTTGGATGAAAAAAAACTGCAGTAGATGTCTCAAGGCAAGTGGAAAACAGCACTTTGCATTAGTATCTCTGTAACATTGTTAACATTTTCTGCACATTAGTTAATATTTCATAATAAAAATTGGTCCATACATTTCAAAAGAACACTAAGTAACAAGAAACAGTCTATTATCTGAATTAAAAGTAATTTTTAAATACGCTTATAGTTGAAATCTAAAACAAAATTAATTTTCTAGAGCCTATATTGAGCCAGCCATTCTCTCTAATCACACGAACACCCACCCTATTGGAACTCTGTTCTCCAACCTAATCTTCACTGCAGTTCATCAACTGTAAAGAAGGATAACAATGGTACTTACTCTATAGGATTTTTGTGAGGATTAAATGAGTTAACAAATATAGCGTGTATCATGGTATTTGATATCTAGAATGAATTAAATAAATGGTTTGAAATCAATCTTAATTTTCTTTTTCACACTTATTTCAGCTCCTTCTCCCTTCATTTTTCAAAGATATCTTTTATCTTTCAAACCACCTGAGCTGGAAACGTTCAAGTTATTCCTAAACTGAAAAGACACATTTTAACTCTTCTTACTTCTTTGCAACCGTAATAAGGTGTTATATCTTGTGGTTTTCACATAAAATACCATCTACCATATGTATGTGGCTGGCAAGCACAAGCATGGCCCTACTAAAGAACTGGGCTTTCCAGGGGTGCCTGGGTGGCTCAGTTGGTTGAGTGTCCGACTTCAGATTAGGTCATGATTTCACGATTTCACAAGTTCGATTCACAATTCTGAGCTGTCAGCTCAGAGCCTGGAACCTGCTTCAGATTCTCTCTCTCTCTCTCTCTCTCTCTCTCTCTCTCTCCCTCCCTCTCTCTTTCTCTCTGTTCATGCTCTGTCTCTCTCAAAAATAAATAAAAATTTAAAAAATTTAAAAAAAAGAATTGGACTTCAAACGGGAATTTGTCAAGTGAGTTTGTCAGTGGTAGAGGAAGTCTTGGTTGCTCTCTATGGTTAAGATGCTACTAAAAATATTTAGCAGACTGCTATGACTAGTTTCCCCCCCCCCAAACACACTAAAATTCAGGTATAATTTTATAGAAAACAGTAAAATACAAAAACCTACAAAAAGATATTTTATTATCAAGTTCTGTATAACTTCGTACCCAAATATTCTAAGACTACACATAGTATTACTTTTTTAGTAACACAGAAACAAAATTCTTTTTTTCTTTTTTTCTTTTTTCTTTATTTATTTTTAAGAGCGAGAGAGAGACCAAGCGTGAGTGGGGGAGAGGCAGAGAGAGAGAGAGAGACACAGAATCAGAAGCAAGCTCCGGGCTCTGAGCAGTCAGCACAGAGCCCGACGTGGGGCTCGAACTCACAAACCATGAGATCATGACCTGAGCTGAAGTCGTTCTCTCAACCAACTGAGCCACCCAGGCGCCCCCAAAGTTTGCTATTAAAGTACAAATTAGTCTTATTATAGATACTTCTGTCTATAAAGAATATTACTATCAAATTAGTGCATCTTTGCCTTTTTGCTAATGCTTAAGAGGAAAAGAAATGGTATGTATTAGGAAGAAAAAGGACAAACATCAAAAGGCAAGAATGGAGGACAGAAACGTTTGATTAATTATTTATTTTTATTAATTGTAAAAGAGTAAATATTCCAAAGCCTACATATTCTCATATACTTGCTTTAGAAATTAGAGAAGGTTTGGGGCGCCTGGGTGGCGCAGTCGGTTAAGCGTCCGACTTCAGCCAGGTCACGATCTCGCGGTCCGTGAGTTTGAGCCCCGCGTCGGGCTCTGGGCTGATGGCTCAGAGCCTGGAGCCTGTTTCTGATTCTGTGTCTCCCTCTCTCTCTGCCCCTCCCCCGTTCATGCTCTGTCTCTCTCTGTCCCAAAAATAAATAAACATTGAAAAAAAAAAAAAAGAAATTAGACAAGGTTAGACATACCGGCATTTCATTTTGTCCCATCTTGGGCCAAGAGATCAATGAAATTTATGAATTTCAGTCATAAATAACTAGGATAACCGTACAATTTTTAATCCAAAGCAGGACATTTTTGATGGGAGATGGGGGGATATGGTATAAGCTCTAACATTAAGGCTCCAAATTACATGCTGCCTTGACATTTGGTAAAATCGGAGGGCCTTGAGTTGCCTAACTCTTTTTTTTTCCCCACTCTGCTCCTGTGGATGAGGTTCCCTAGCCAAACAACTCTCCTTCCTGGGGGAAAAGGTGCAGTCTGCCTATGTCTGAATAGCAGGAGTCAGCTTCCTACGAGTCTACAGAATTATTCAGTCAATCACATCCTTCCACTGGAACCACTCTAGATACTACAAAGACTGCTTCCCACAGTCCCTGGTTGTTTACTCTGCTTCCAAGTTCAATCCTATATGGCCTTGTGCTGCATGTAATACTCCCTCATCCTGGTCTGTGAGCATATGTGACCAACAAATTGCTGTCAATCTTGTCTGTTCAATGTCAGGTGTCATGTATTTGGCCCTCCCCATGGGCACAAGGTAAGAATAATCCTCTCACCAATAGTTCAATAGGAGCTCTTTTATAATGAAAAGAGAAAAACATATGTATAGTAGAAATCTCCTAAGCAAACTGGGACATACGGTCAACCTAGTCAGAACACTTGTCCTTGGGAACTTACACTGACAGGTGGAAAAAGGAAGAGTTGAAGGAGAACAAGTTCCCAATCTACAGCACCAGACAGAAAGATTTAGTCATTTAGACTGCAACTACAAAAATCACGTTTTTGCCTGACTGTTCATTCATGCATTTATTCATTCACTTAAAAAAATTTATTGCTTGTATATCATATATTAGATACTTTACTAGAAACTGAAAGTGCAGAAATGAATACATAGATCTTGCCCTTGAAGAGTTTTCAACTGAACACAGAAAGGAAAAGAAAAGTTCTTACCACAGGAATCTGACATCCTAGATAAATTTTCCCATAGCACATTTTAGGAGTTAGGGGTCTAGAACATAGTTGTGTCCAATAGAAACCTATGTAAGCCACAGAAGTAATTATACATTTTCTGATAGCCACATTTTAGAAAGGTGTAAAAAGGAGAAATGACTTTTAATAATACATTTCATTTAACCCAATATATCTAGAATATTATCATTTCAATATTTAATCAATATAAACATTATTAACGAGATGTTTTACATCCTACAATTCATACTAAGACTTCAAAGTCTGATATGCATTTTACATTTACAGCACATCTCAATTCAGGTGCTAAATTTTTACTGAAACTATCTGACGTGCATTTAGATTTTCTAACATTCACTATTGGAAAATAGATGCAGATACCCAATACATTCCAAACATATGTAAAAGTAACATAGTATTTTCACAATTTTTCTAATAGTTGTGGTATTTTTCATAGTTTTAATGTGTTTCTAACACTGAATTGAATACAACTCATTTTCATTTACTATTGTCCTCCATATGGACAAAATTGGTTTGCCTTTTTTTAGAATTGATTTAACTGAAGTGAAAGCACTTTAGCTCTCAAATCAGTCTGTCCAAGTATATTAAATAATTCTTGCATCAAGCCAGTATTATTAACATAAAACCCAAATGGGAATTATATAAATTGAAAAGCAACTCTAAATTTGTTAATATCAATTAAATTTCTTCAAATGTTTCTTGCAGAGTTCAGAAATTTATATAATACTATTAATTACAATGAAAACATTTTGCACTCATGTTAGAAAAACTGTGTAATATAATTAGTACTGATTTGTATTAGGGAAAGTTTTGATTTCAACTGAAGTTTCATACCTGTCAAGCAAAATCCCAAATAAGCTTTTCTCTCCCTTTAGGGTTTCAAACTGATCTCATTCAAATGCAGTGTATATTGATGAAAAAATGAAAATCACACTCTCAATTTGTCCTTGATTACTAAACATTTGGCAAACATTCCTTCTGCTTAGGAAAATCCTGGAGTGACGATATAGTACATCTTTGGAAAACTCTTTCATAATCAAACCAACAAACATTCGCAAGAACACAAAGATCATTATATCCATTGTCTTCTATTTCTTTCAACATTTTGTATGTAAATGAATGATTCTAACAATCATACCCATGACATTGTTTATAGAATCCACCTCAGGAGACCAGAACAATTTTTTCACAAAAATTTTCAATTTGTATCATACCGTGAACCAAACAATACAAGGAAAATCAATTGTTTAAAATTTGATTTTTTACCTAACATGGCTACAGTCCCATCTACCATGAATGAAATTAAGCTTTTCATTCTAGCAGAAAATTTTTCTTTGACAAATATATAGGATTCTTAAATACCTGTGCCACAGTTTAATGTTTTAGGCCACACATTGATAGCATTTCTTTGTAAATTTGGAAGTCTTTTGAAACAAAACGAGTCCAAAGTATTAATCAGCCAACGTCTCATGTCACACAAATTATCTAAAAATGAAGAAAAATACTTAAAAATTTGCTAAGTACTGAAAAAATTGATATTTTATATTAATAGAAAAATGTTATATTCTAAAGGCAAATGCTTGGTGGCTTAAAGATCTTTAATTTTTTGTAAAATTCTTTGTAGGCATTTCTTCTCAATGTTATACCAGAATGTCTGTCTATAACTGAAAAAAATAATTTCTTTATCATCTTTTAATCTAAAAGTGGGTTTCTTTTTTAAATGCGAGCAAACCATTTGATAGCTTAAAATATATAGTTTGGCTCTTTTTGGTAATAATAACAATTTTTAAATGTTTTGTTAGACATTTAATTCTGATTTCAAGTGGCTAACTTTGTTGATTCTTCTTGATTGATACCAAACTCATTATGTATTTACTGAAATATATTGTACACTTTATTAATTTCTTTACACAACAAACATCTTTGCTCTGCCCCCACAAATTGCAAATGCTATTCACTGTAAAATCTGCAACATAACTTATTTAGTTTCTTTTTTTCTATACTATCTGACAGTAGTACTAGCTTCTGTATTTCTACTCAATTCTACACCAATAAGGTATCCGCATTTTTTAATAATTTTTTTAAATATTTATTTATTTTTGAGACAGAGAGAGACAGAGCATGAACAGGGGAGGGGCAGAGAGAGAGGGAGACACAATCTGAAGCAGGCTCCAGGCTCCGAACTGTCAGCACAGAGCCCGACGCGGGGCTCGAACTCACGGACTGTGAGATCACGACCTGAGTCAAAGTCGGATGCTTAACCGACTGAGCCACCCAGGTGCCCCCTGCATTCTTAATTTAAAATTTTACCCATGCTTATTCATTTTATCTAGCAGTATAATTTAATCACATCATAATCAAAAACATGATTGATTACATTAATAACAGAAAAAGTCATTTGAACACATTTGCTCCGTTGATTACAACCGGATTGGAGATGTGTTTATGTGTAATAGCAGAAACAATGCACACCCCTAACAGATGCACACTACAATGGAATTATATCTCAGACAATGCAAACGTAAAGGTGAAAGGCAGTCCCACCAAAACAAAACTTTGCTTAATGGAAAACCATTTTGTTCTACTGAAGTTCTTATATTTAAATTTTGATTTCACTTAATTAAAATTAAAAAGTTAATTCCTCAATTGCAATAGCCAGAATTCATTGGACAACACAGATGTAAGGACATTTCCATCATTGCAGAAAGTTATTTTCAACGGCACTGGTCTAGAAAATGAATAATATGTAAATTACAGGTTATGCGGGATTTTACGTAGTCCTCAAAAGAGGACATCATGAATATTATTTCAATGGGAAATTGTACTCCAGTTCCCACACGTCTTGTCTATGACTTGAGGATTTCCTGGATTATCCATATGTAGTAATTTTTATTGATATGATTGCTGGACATGACAGTAATATATATTCAGTCTAGAAAACCTGAATATAAAAATAACTGCATATCCTTATGCACCATGTTCATTTAACAATATAATTTTCTCATGATATTAGCATTAAGCTTTGAAACACTATATCATCAGTTAACTTTGGCTTGGATTATCTAAAATAATCCATTAAAATAAATAACTTAACTTTCCAATATTTTCACTCTGAGAAGACCAGGACAGATTTTTGATCATTTCTTTCCTTCCAAACCAAATTTTCTAAAAAACAAACAAAAATTAATTTTTTCTTTGTTTGTTTGTTTTACTCAGATTCACATTGATATTTGGGAGGGTCTGGCTTCAATTTAGTTGTATGTTGACATCTTATAAAATGGATCATCACATTTAGAAGGTTTAGATTTAGGGTCTCTTAGATGGCTCAGTTGGTTAAGCCTCTGACTCTTGGTTTCAGCTCAGGTGATGATCACACGGTTTGTGAGTTCGAGCCCCCATCGGCTCCATGCTGGCAGTGTGGAATCAGCTTGGGATTCTCTCTCTCTTTCCCTCTTTCTCTCTCTCCCTCTCTCTCAGCCCCTCCCCACCTGTTCTCTCTCTCTCTCTCTCTCTCTCTCTCTCTCTCAAAATAAATGAATAAAATAAAAAAAAATAAGGGTTAGGCTTAAAAGTTTAAAGTTATCTCACAAGACAGTTTCATTTCTTTCCCCTAAATTAGCACATGCCTTTCAGACCACCAGGATCCTTGAAATATCTTAGCAAGACACTAGACAACCCATGTATTATTTTTCAACATGACAGTCTCTGCAGGCAAGAAGCAGCCTTTACCTATATGGCTGTCCTTCGTTATCTTTGAGCAGTTTTGCAAAAGAGAAGGATTATGGGAAGGGATTAGTTACCACCTATTGACCCTGGAAAAGGCAGGATGGCGGGGAAATAAAGAGAGAGGAGGTGGAGATGAAAAGAGTGGAAACTTCAGCTGAAAAGTGAAATGGTCTGATCTTAAGCCTCCATTTCCAAGGTTCACCAAATGGTTGGTGTTTTTGCTAGACAGAAGAGAACCCCAAATTAGGAAACTTTCTTCAGAGTTACCCAATATTCTTATGTTCCCACTCTGGTATACATTTCCCCAATTACATCTTGAAATCAATATTCACATGTCCATGTAAACAGACTACCTTCATTTGAATTTTACCTTCTAGTGTTGCAGACCCAATCTTTTCATTTTTACCGATGTTTGATGTTGGAAGGATAAAACCTTCTGTGCTTTATTATCAATTAAGGAAAAAAAAACTTTTCTGTTGTTGACAAAGAATTTAATTCACGATTACATAGTTTTCTCCCTTACCATTGTCTAAGTGGAATGAGAAAAACCAGTTTTCCAGGTAATCATACTTGTATTGTGACACTAAACAGTAGATACTTGTCAAAAGTAATGATGACCTAAACCTAGAAGTATAAAAGGGTAGGGTGGCTAAAATCATTTTTTAATATGTAAGGTGTTCAAAAGACCTGAAAAGCATCATACATTCTCTTGGAATAAAAGGAAACTCATATCTATTTAAGTCCTCTTGCTTTTTAGCATTGGCATAGTTAGAAATAAATGCTATATTTTTTTAACAGGAACAAAGTATATTTAAAGTTTTGACTGTTGGTAAAACTATGACACAGTGAAAGAAGTTTTGAATGTAGAATTGTTTGGTGGCCTTATGTATACCCTGTATCTAGGTGAGTTAATTGAACTGTATAGAAGGACTTGTTTTGAGTTAGTCAATCTTATCAGCCTAAACTACAGACAGACCTGAGATGAGAATAAATAAGAACTCTCAGAGTCCTGCAATTCCTTTTCCTGAGTGATATTGAAATTTGGAATTAAAGCTGTTTCTTACCTGTAAAATCTGAAAGAGATGATGTGTTAGTCTGCTCAGGCTACCATAACAAGATATCACAGACTGGGTGGCTTAAGCACAGAAATGTATTTTCTTTACAGTTCTAAAGGCTGGAGAGGCCAAGACCAGAGCTACCAGTAGAGTCGGTCGCTAGTGAGAGCTGGCTTGCAGATGACCACCTTCTTGCTGTGTCCTCAAGTGGCAGAGAGAGAGAGAGAGAGACAACAATCTCTCTGGCGTCTCTCTTTATAGAACACTAATTCCACCATGAGGGTCTCCCCCTCATGACATCATCTAAAATTTAAGTACCTCCCAGGGGCGCCTGGGTTGCTCAGTCCGTTAAGCATCCAACTCTTGATTTCAGCTCAGGTCATGACCTCATAGTTCGTGAGTTCGAGCCCCGCATCGCATCAGGTTCTGCACTGACAGTGTGGAGACTGCTTGGGATTCTCTCTCTCCTGCCTCTCTCTGCCCCTACCCTGCTAGTGCTGTCTCTCTCTCAAAATAAATAAATAAACTTAAAATCTAATTACCTCTCAAAGGCCACATCTCCAAATACCGTAACACTGGGAATTAAAGTTTCTACACATAAATTTGAAAGAGGAACAATGCAGTCCGTAACAGATGATAGAGCTGAACCTGGTGTGGTTTCATTCATTTGTTCTCTGGACATAAGCTCTCATGTGTGGGAGTGTGTGCTTATGTCTAAAGAGTCCTTAATGATAGATGATAATCTGGGTCAACAATCTGTTCACTAAATTAAAGAATATATTGCTGCCTACTTTCAGCCA
This sequence comes from Prionailurus bengalensis, assembly GCF_016509475.1. Classification (NCBI taxonomy): domain Eukaryota; kingdom Metazoa; phylum Chordata; class Mammalia; order Carnivora; family Felidae; genus Prionailurus; species Prionailurus bengalensis. The sequence continues at coordinate 70,125,482 of NC_057344.1, read as the reverse complement.
GCGACACAAATATTTTATCTGTTTGAGTCATTTAGTACTAAGAATTATGAGGTTCTAATTTCTAAAATTATACTAAAATAATCTAAAGTAATGTGCAGCATAAATTGTTTACAATTTACGGCTTTGTGCAAGAATAAATGCCTGAATAGATTTTTCACTGGGTGAAAATCTATAGAAACTGCTAGAGGCCCCAGGTTTGTAACCTTTTCAAGATTACATTCTATCTGAATTATATTCATCTTGCCCGGAGGGCTCTCCTCCCACCCTGAGTTATGTGGGTGGACAAAAAAGAAGAAATATAGTAGTAGCCTGCCTCATCTAGCTTTTCCTCTCTGCAGTTTCAGTTACCTGCGGTCCCCATGGTCTAGAAGCTTATGACCCTCCTTCTGATGTATCCTCAGAATGTCAGTAGGAGCCTACCCATATGTCACAGTGCCTATGTCATTCACCTCGCCTCATCTCATCTCGTAGGTATGTTATCACCTCACATCATCACAAGAAGAAAGGTGAGGATAGTACAACAGGATATTTTGAAAATAGAATGAAAACCACATTCTCATAAAATCTATTACAGTGTATTGTGAAAATTGTTCTAATATTAGTTGTTGCTAATTTCTTATGGTGCTTAATTTAAAAATTAAACTTTATCGGAGATATTTATAGGAAAAGACAGAGTGTAGAGTGTAAAGTTCAATATTATTTATGGTGTCAGGCATCCACTGGGGGTCTTGAAACATATCCTCCATGAATAAGAAAAAAAACTACTGTAAGCTAAGTAAATACTAGTATTTTACCCTCAGTAACTTCTATTTGGGACATCCAATTTCCCAACAATTCTGGTGAACTATTTTGTGCAGTAGCACTTGACAGTTTTAATTTTTATTTCCAGTAGATAGATTTACTTCCTCTTTCATTTTAACCACGTGTTGAGATACAAATTTCATCATTAGAAACTCTTGGTATCACTTCTTATTTTAAACGTTTCAAAACATAGAAAATAAACTTTCAAATAATTCAATTGTAATTTGTTGGTTTCATTACGAGGGTAAACCAACATTTTTTTTTCTTTTTTTTTAAATTTTTTAAACATTTATTTATTTTTTAGAGACAGAGCATGAGCAGGGGAGGGGCAGAGAGAGAGGGAGACACAGAATCCGAAGCAGGCTCCAGGCTCCAAGGCATCAGCACAGAGCCTGACGCGGGGCTTCAACTCAACAAACCGCGAGATCATGACCTGAGCGGAAGTCAGACATTTAACCTACTGAGCCACCCAGGTGTCCCAACATTCTTTTTTTCTTAAATTGTTGTGTAATGCTGACCTTTTAATGTCTACTCCCTGATTCGTGTGTCTAATTAGTCTCTTCGAAAGTAAAACTTCCATACATCAAAATGGTGCCAAATCAGCCAGGACCTCACCTAATTTCAAAAATAGTGCTATGAAAAAAGAATACCATTAGAAATGTGTATAATCCTTTTATATTGGGAAATATGATAAGATACTTTGTAAAACTTTTATATTAAATGGCTTTTGTAGTATATAATGTAAGTCTGTTTTCGAATATGATATGAAATCAATCATGTGGCTTTGGAAAAAGTTAAAAGAAAAATAACAAATTTCTACAGAGATTACTACTGTAAGAAAAAAAATGATAAAAACTAGAATATAGTTTACATAGCAGTCAGTAAACTATGGCTCGTGGGTCAAATCCCTGTTTTTATATGGCTCATGAGCTAAAAATGGGTTTTGCATTTTTAAGTAGTTGAAAAAAATCAAAATAATGTTATTTTGTGATATGTGAAAATTATACAAAACAAGGTCCAGTATTCAAAATTACGTTTTATTGGGACATAGCAACACTAATTCATTTCTGTATTGTCTATGGCTGCTTCTAAGCTGTAAGGACATTGTTGCATAGCTGTGACAGACATTATGTAGTCCACGAAGTCAAAATTATTTGCTGTCTGGTCCTCACCAAGAAGTGTTTGTTGATCCCTGAGTTAAAAAAAGACTATGGCACATCAGTGTTTTTTGGTAAAAATATGATTCAATAATATTTTTTATGATGTGGGGTTTAAATATACCTGTGCTTAGAAACATATTTGTTCCTACATTTAGAAAAGTATGTTCATGTATGAAGAAAGGATCATACTTTGCAATATTTCATGTGCATTTTTCTTTTCAGTCTAGTTAACCATGATATTTTCCTGGTTATCTGCCAAATTTTCAATTAACATTATTGTCAGTGGGTCCAACCAACTTAACTATGGCGAAATGTATTTAGAAACTTGTGTCATGGATGATGTTACAGCATATTGAACAAACTACTTACTAACTCACATTGGCCATTTAAATAACCAGCAATCAACCACAACAAAAACCAATGTTTCTTTCAGTTATTTACACATAGATTTGAGCCTGAGAAATGTAAAGTAAGTATAATCTGAAATATTTATGGGCAATTTGTTTGACTTTTTTTCCAAAGTATAAAAATAAACACTGGCAAATGCCCCTTTTTACCTTTCTCTGAATCTAGTTTACTAGATTATAGTAAATTGTACTTTATGACAACAGAGTAGTCTAATTCATAATATTTTCTCAGAAAATGAGAAGGTTTTATATTGATATGAATAGAACTGACCTATTAAAAGGGATTGTTAATAGGATTTTTAAGGACTAGAAACATAGTTTCAACTATGTACTACCATAAAGATGTATAACGAGCTGCAAAAAGTATGGTCACCTTTGCAAAGATTCAAACTAAATGAGGATGTCACAGTTCACACAAAATGGTGGAGCGATAGGAAAAATAATCCAGGCTGTCTCAACACACTGCCCCTTTTCGTATCAAACTTGTTCACCTGAGAAGAAAGATCATCAAGGATATTTTACAAAAATGCTTCCTACTCTGCTAACAGAAATAACCACAAAGGGGCTTTGGATAGATTTTGATGTGGATTTTGACGTTCATTGAGTCTGGATCAAACTTCAGTCATTTGTGGGGTTCAATAGGATCATGCAGTACTTAGCATACGGGTCTAAAAAATGGAGTGACTCACTCGCTTGATGTATAGATAAAAAGGAAAACATAAAACTGAAAAAAATACTGAGTCAGCCAGGATACAAAATTTTCATGTCTAAGCATTCTTCCCATTAAGACAGACGCGACTAAAAAGACAGTGTTTCAGTTCCTCCCAGATATCACGCTGCTACCCAAGTCATCTGTCCTATTGTAAGATGAACAGAGGAACACTGTTGGGGCTTCAGGCATATCCTAACAGGATGTGTATAACAGGCCAAGAAGACCCACCCCAATCTGACTTTAGGGCTCAGATCTTTTCTTAAAATGGATCTCCTGTTCAGAGTAAAGCCGTCTCCCTTCCTGGTCCCTCTTCCTCTATGGTAGTACTTTCTAGGCTGCAAGCTTATCTTTCCTTCACTTACAGTCACCTTAGAACCAAGCAGGGGAGGTATGTGTGGGATATGATTGTGTGTGATGGTACAGCAAGGGGTTATATATAATTACTTTTATTCAACGTTAATTCTACTGCAGAAAACGAGCCTAATGACCTGGCTGTGTCATGTTGACCAGTGCAAAGTTATCATTCGACTCATGGTATGTCATGACTAAAAGTAAAAACAGACTAATTATCTGGACCTTGACTGTACATATACACTTGGTTTTGTTTCAAGAGCAGAAAATCATCTTCAGAAAAAACTCCCAATTTTTCTGTTTCCTTCTATTTATCTTTTTTAACAAACTGTAAGATTAGCTAATCACAAACAATGTAAAACCTCCCCCATAATACAAAAGCTGTATATTTAAAAATTATTAGAAAGTATGTCCATGTGAAATCAAATAACCAGAATTTTTAGAAATAATACGAAATGCAGACATTCATAGAAACTTACTTCATTTAAACACCATTCAACATGAAAATATTTTTTAAAATGTTTACATTTATGTATTTTTGAAAGAGACAGAGCACAAGTGGGGGAGGGGCAGAGAGAGAGGGAGACACAGAATCTGAAACAGGCTCCAGGCTCTGAGCTGTCAGCACAGAGCCCGACACGAGGCTCAAACTCACAAATCGTGAGATCATGACCTGAGCCGAAGTCAGACGCTTAACCAACTAAGTCACCCAGGAGCCCCATAACATGAGAATATTTTAATGTAAAAAGATGATTAACTTGAATCTGCAAGTTTCCTTTTAAAATATTCAGAAAGTCTTAATCTAGTTACATTGGCTTTCAAGACTCATAAATACACATATCAGGCCATTTTCACATTTAGAGAGCCAGGTCCAAGAGCTGCTGAAAATTGTAAAAGTCCTACTTAGGAGGGTATGTGATAGTTTGTCAAAAAACATTTTATCAAAAGGAAAGTAGACAAGGGAACTGACATTTTAACTTGCCTGCTCTAAATATACTCTGAAATTCATGTAAAATGCAACACAATCATTTTTGGTTGGTTTGTTCAGCTGACTTAAGAGTTGTCAAAAATCACAGTAGGGTAACATGACTCCTGTATTATGCTATCTTTTAAAAATTGAATTCATGCCTAAAGCAATATAGTCAGTGAAGCATGTGCAAGTTTGAATAGTACATCTCATTAACAACATCTTGATATTGTGGCCAAAAATAAGAATACTCATGAGACACTGACTGAATTCTCTTTGTCATAATCCACTCATATACCATCACTCTCTGGTGGATTGTTACCATTTGGAAAACAAGTCTGCAAAATGTCAATGTCACCAAATTGTAACAATGGTCTTTAATTCCAAAAACTAAGATTCGTATAATCAGCTTATTTTTAAATATTAACTACATATTAAGGTATAAGTATATTCCAGGTAAAATCCAATGAATAAAACATCATAATTAAGCAATATTAGGAACATGATCCCTTATGATATCTTCACCTTTTTTTCCTAGTTGACATTTCATCAGAATTTTTAGAGCACAGCCATAAAAGCTTATTAAAAACTCAAAGCATTCTCATGCATTTTTACAGAGTTTTAAATGAAGAATATTTTGAAGGAGGTGGGAACTACATTTTTTTTATTGAATTCTAGAAGGTACTCCAAAGTTAAGGGAAGAGTTGGAGGGAGAAAGAAGACAATAACACACATACCATGGGGAGGCTGGAGAGACTGACTGAAGAATTACAGTCATCTCAGGTGGCTAAGGCAGACACACCTAAAGTTATGGGGAAAAGAACTTAGAAGAATTTTTAGAGAAATGAGTTACAGGACACAGCAATTCAGGTATCATAGAAAAGTCAAGATCTGAGAAGGTCTTGTAAACAAGGGTACTTTACTGCACATGGCCCAATTATTGCCTGCAAAACCCCTGACTGTGGAAAGAGAATGATTCAGAAAGTACTATAGACTGCAGTGTGCCAACAAGGAATGGCAGATCAAAGACAAGCATCCCAGTGAGATGATTCATCATTTACATTAACATGTAATGGCTACGTGGGTTACTATCAAATAACCCACTATCTCAATCAGCTCAGGCTCCCAAACAATATACCATAAACTGATGCCTTAGGCATCAGTAGGAAGATGGGAGTCTGAGATCAGGGTGCCAGCATGGTCAACTTCTGGTGAGAACTCTCCTCTGGTGGGCAGATGTTCCCCTTCTTGCTATGTCTTCACATGGCCTTTCCTTGTGTGCATGCATATGAAAACAGGGAGATCTGTCTTCCTCTTCTTATGAGGCCTCTAATCACATCACGCAGACCTCATCCTCACACTTACTCTAACTCTAAATGCCTCCCAAAGGACCCGTCTCAAAATACCATCATACTGGGGATTAGAATTCCAGAGGGACACAAATATTCCGTTCATACACCCACCTATGTTCGCTGAGAGTGGTGCTTATTGATTAAAATTAAATTAGTGAAACCGGCATACTAAAATAATTTTTTTTTCCTTTTTACATTTCATGCAGGCCTTTTACAACTTTTATTTGGCCACTACTAGCACAAATGTTGCTATCCACAGCAGAGATACCTTAGGCTTCCAAAGAAACATCTTTACCTTCAGTAAAATGTTTAATTGAATTAACTAGTATTACTTACATTCTTACTGCTAACGATTTTGGAGAGACCATCGTCAGGCATATATAATGGCCTTAAGCTACTACACATAAACTAGATTTGTGTCATATTTGAACACTTCTATTTCTGCCTTTGGAAATACATGCATTTCAAGAACACTCTTTAAAGTTCCATAATGTCTTTATATTAGGCTTTCAAACAGTAACTTTAAAAAGTCTATGTGTGTCTATGACACGCTTAATTTAATCATGCCTGACAAATTAGAATACACAATTAAAAACAAACTTTTAATTTTCTAAATTATTAATTACTTTAAAACAAAACCTTTTAAGCAAAACAATTTTCTAAACAAAACAAAACCATGTTTAAGTATTAAGATTCCTTTCAATCGTGAATAACAGAAAGTCCAAAACACAATAGCTTTAACAAGCCAGAAATTTAATTTCCCTTCGTGTGTAAGTCTGGATTTTCACAATTTCAGGAAGGGCAAGGTTATCTACAAAGTCCATTGTAGTCATGCAAAGCCAACAGAGAAGTTCCACAAAGACCTCAGACGTTCAGACTCCTTAAACCTTTCTCTTCCCTCATTTCTAGGTGTGGCCTTCATAGTCATAGTCCAAGATAGAGGTCCAGCCATCATATCCATATTCCTGTTGAGCAGAAAATATTTTCCTTTCTTCCCTTCTAGTTTCTTTGGCTGACCTAATAATTAAATAGACATAACACATATTTACAAGAGGAAAAAATCGTTATGTATGTACAGGAGCCCCACGAAGACATGAGACTCCCAGACACTTAGGCAATTGAGGCTTATATGTCATTCTGAGTTAAGGAAAATTGGGGTAGGGGCTCTGTGACTTCAAAGAGGAGGAAGACAATTCACAGGAAGATGAGAAGAGGAAATGTCTGCTAAATAAATGTTTGACAGGCCATGCAGATCAGTCTTTTTGATATAAAAAGTTATCTTTGTTATTAGATCTCTTCCAGGGTATAGGCCCCCTGTCTAAATTATTTTAGGCAGTTAAAGGGGAGATAAAAAGTTCTCCCTTACTCTACTGGGTCCCACTTGTCTTCAGCTTAAAATAATCCACATGCCAAAGTGGCATTTGGGGGGGTACTTTGCCCAGAAACCCCACTTTCCAAATCACAGGATAGAAAAAGAAGAGACAAGGGGCAAAAAAAGGGGGCTGCTCCTCGAAGCTGCCGCAGATCATTTCCATTATAACCCCCTTGACTAGAACCCAGTCCTCACCTAAGGGGCAAGACAGGATGGAAGATACAGTCTTTATTCTTGAAAGCCAAATGCTCTGCTGAAATTTTTATTTCTATGGAAGTGAACAAGAGCTACTGGAGGACAACTAGATTGGAGGGACTTTTCCCATATTTCCAAGTGAATGTTTTGCCCTTTTGATAAGACCATCATTTTGTCACTTGAAACTGCAGTCTTATGCAGAAATAGGAACATGAGATTGCTGAGCTGGACAAAGAAGTAGCACAACTAAAAAAAGAAGAAGGAGGAGGAGGAAGAAGAGGGGAAGGAGGAGGAGGAGAAGAAGAAAAAAGATAAAATTAGTTTGACATCCCTTTGAAACCAAAACAACTCCATTGGCAATTCTTGCCTGAGGGGAAGTAGGCTGGGAGCCAAACTGACTTTCCTTTCATCTATGGAAAACTTGGCCTTCATTCAGGGCACAGATTTGGCAGCTTACAAGTTTTGAAACCACACTCCATTATGCCATCTGCCAGATGTCTTCCACTGGCAAACACTACCCTTCCAGAGAACAGCATTGTGGGGAGCATGGAAATGGGGATTTTAAGTGTAGATGTCTTGAGGGTTAGAACCTTGGAAGTCACTCATAGATGCATCGTCAACGTTAAGGCCTAATGAGCACACAACTGCAGCAGAGCAGTTACTAAATCAATTACTTTAAAACTGAGCTCCATAGGCCAAAGTCTATCACCTTTGGGACAATTATCAAAAATAATTGTCCAGGTTCTCTCTTTTCCTGACATGTGCCATAACTGTACCACTGACTTTCAATGCAATTTTTAAAGTTCTGGGGAAAACACTCGTTCATATTACATGTAATTTCTAACTATTCACCCCTAAGTCTGGATTAATCCTTTTGATCGGTATAGTGTTATTTTTTTTCATGTATATTCTTTTTTTTTAAGTTTATTTATTTATTTTTAAAGAGAGTGAACACATGCATGAGCAGAAGAGGGGCAGAGACAGAGGGAGGGAGAGAGAAACCCAAGCAGGCTCTGCACTGACAGTGGGACTGTGTGGGCTGGAACTCATGAACCCATGAGATCATGATTTGAGCCAAAATAGAGTCAGACACTTAACCCACTGAGCCAACTAGGCACCCCGATCGGTATACAGTGTCATTTAATTAAATCTTGCTAGTGACTTCTATACGGTGTCCATATTCAGCAACAAATAGCATGAATATTTAATAACATCTAGGCAGAAATAAGGTAGAACTGTGCATGTACAGGTACTTTCCTCTCCCCTTTACCTTCTGCTATGGGAACTAGAGCCAGAGTGGCTGTTTTCCCCTCATTATTTTCCCATCATAACATGAGCTAAACATCAGAATCTGCCATTTGAATTTAAAATTATTAAATTCCACCTCCGAAGTATATAAGAAAGCCAAAAGCAAAAGGAAACGCCATGGATCCAGTAAGCGCAGATGAACAACATGCGATCCGATTTAGAAAGCAAAATGGGTTCTAACCATTTTATTACTTAATAAGCAACTAAAGTATTTTCTTGAATGATTGAAAACTGTATCCATGACAATCTCAAAAGTTAATTGGTAACATGGAGGAGTTTTACCTACTCGAAAAACAAAACATAAATTGAGAGGGAAGACGAAAATCCTCCCGTAAAACAGAAAGAACACGATAGAAAAGGTACTCAGAATTCCTGAAATCAAGTATACAGTTTCACCTGCACTAATAAAACAGTTGGGATCAAGAAGGGTGAGATTTGTTAGAGAGACGTAGAACTTACTGCTGTGGATATTTTACTTCACCCCACATCAAATTTTTATTCTCCTTAAAGTCATACATGCTACCCATAATTTTATGAATCTATTGAATTATTTAGTGAGCGTTCAAAATATTCCAGCATGAACTTGACATGCCTCAGTCTTCCATTTCTTTATTTTCTTCCCATTGCCATTACAAATATCTCTTTACAATAATTGCAAATATATATCATTTCTCTCTTTATCTCCAAAGTAAAGTGACGCAAAAGCCTATAAAAGTTGAATAACATATTTTGCTTTTAATTGTTGCTTAACCAGGTTTTACATTATGGATTTTTTTTTTGCTACTTTCTCATGGATTAGTCACTTTCATCTCTTTATAACATCAATAGCAGTGTTCAATTTATTAAAGAATATTGAGACCCTCCTGAAGTTTTATACTTTGACACTATTTCAATGAGAAACTAACATGAGATACTGAATCATGTTTTGCAGGGACCTAAGGTTTTAATAGTAATGGCTGCATGAAAATATAATACCAGGTTAATAACACTCTGGGCTTTTTCCTGAGGCAATTTAAAATGAGAACATTTATTTTTATTCTTCCTGTTGGGTCCAGAATGTTAGTAGGTAAACAGCTCTAATGCTTTACTCTCTCTTATTCTGACAGGGGGCTGACAGTGGCTACTTACCTCCCAAGCAAACCAATTTCGCTGGAAACTAAATGAGATGATGAAGTTTTGCTCATCAACACCTTTCAGTCAAATAGAATCAACCTGACATGCCCTGATGAGCCAAGAGTTGGGTGGGTGAAAGAAGTATACCTTGGGGAACAATAAGCAAACAATAATTTCTCACCAGCACAACCACCCTGAAATAACCAAAGTAAGCTGATTTCCTTCCAGAAATAAGGATGAAGCAGAACATATAACTTTTCTAAAAGAAGAAAAACATTTGCAAATATCTCATTCAACTTTTGCTTTCATTACTTATTTATTTCATTTTTAAATTGATAATGATGATCCAGCAAAGCACACCTGCTCAGAGGATTCTTGTGAGAATCAAGTAAGATAAAATGTTAAAGTACATGCAAATACTAAATTCGTTCTCTTAGGAATATGATAATAGAAGCTTTTTTTGCCAACACAATGAACACAGTAAGCATTTGATAGATTTTTAAATGATTTGGAAGCCAAGGGCCCAGTTTGGATGCTTTCCTGAAAGTCTTCCTGTTCCTTGTTTTTAAAAACTCAACCATGCCCTAGTGATATTTGTTAAAACCAGCTAGAAATATTCCCACTTGACTCTCCCTGTAAGTGTGTTTCTATTGTTTCCTCTGTTTTGTATTTGGGTTCCCAGGCCATGTAAAAATTTCTCAAAATGGAGAAATATTGACCCCTTATATCATTTGACTGAAGAGTAGGCAGGGAATCAATTCACATTCTGCCATTAAAAGTTGCTGCACAACGGATTTCTTTAATTTTTTTTTTTCAACGTTTATTTATTTTTGGGACAGAGAGAGACAGAGCATGAACGGGGGAGGGGCAGAGAGAGAGGGAGACACAGAATCGGAAACAGGCTCCAGGCTCTGAGCCATCAGCCCAGAGCCCGACGCGGGGCTCGAACTCCCGGACCGCGAGATCGTGACCTGGCTGAAGTCGGACGCTTAACCAACTGCACCGCCCAGGCGCCCCACAACGGATTTCTTTAATATATATCTTTATTCCAAAATCTAAACAATGTAGCAAAAATATAACTAAGCTATAAATGATGTTCACCTTCTTCAACCCTGATACACTAAGGGTTTTAATTTGTGCAGTCTTGGTTCATAGCAAAAGAGAATGCATGATGTTTCTACAGCAGTGCCATGGTTCTCCTTACAAAAAGACACTTTTCGTATTATAAGGAGGTGTTAGTAATAAGAAGACCTTTTTTTTATATATAATTTTCTTTTTTTAATGTTTATTTTTTTTGAAGAGAGAGAGAGAGGATACAAGCAGGGGAGGGGCAGATGGAGAGGGAGAGAGAGAATGCCAAGCAGGCTTGGTGCTGTTAGCACTGAGCCCAATGCAGGGCTTAATCTCATGAACAGTGAGATCATGACCTCGGTTGAAACCAAGAGTCAGAGGCTAAACAGACTGAGCCACCCACGCACCCCATGAGAAGACCATTGTTAAACCACATCTTATTATGCCCTTCAGATAACTGAAGCTCTCACTCCAATGATATTCCATAACTTTTGGCTCTAAAGAACAGGTAGGAAAACAGGAGTTAGAGATTCTGTGTATTTTAATGGCCTATTTATGATACGCATGGTGTCTAGATAGCTTTCAAGAGAACTAATGAGACCCTGGCCACTTCAGTCCACAGTGAATTTACTTCTGTCCAATTCTCATCATCGCATTCGACAGCACTTACCATATCATAACTCATTTGACATTTATTACTTACTAATGTATATTATGTTTGTATATTAAATATAATATCTAATAAATATATAATGTATATGAATAGCCTGATTTCCTAGCTAGATTCTGTTTGTTGAACTAATAATAGATTCCGAGATTTATATTAGTTATCTTCACATAGGAGGTACTCAGCAAACATTTGTTGGTAAAATTCTTGATGCAGATAATATGTTCAAAAACAAAAAGAATTATACTAATTCACGAATAAATAAGCTAGTATAGTCCATGCATTTTCTAACTTAAATTTAAATTAAAATAAAAAATACCACTTGCACATTTCAGCCTCCTTGAAAATCCAGTTACTAATTTTATTTTCCCTTTAATTAATAGTAAAAGAAGACACATAATGTCACTCTATCTACAGGTCTTTTAAAAGACCACATTATTTTGACCTTTCTGCCTTGAGTAAATACTAACCAAAAGAATCTAAATCAAAGACAAAAATACATATTAATTATATTGAAATTTATTTCACTTTTGGAATGCAGACTCAAATATGAGCTACTATATAATCTTTCTCCTAAACTGATACTATCAATGTTTTTAATGTCTAAGAGACAAATACTGCTTTATTTTTTTTTTCTTCTCCCTCTGTTTCCCCTAAAGCCACAAATAGAATAGATTAGAAAGTAGTTGATTCTGTCAAATCGTCCTCAAGCAAACAAACAAACAAAAAAAATTGTGAGCAGACAAGGCTTCACTGCTTGAAAGGCACCTGATTACTCATTTCCTCCATATACAGTTGCAAAATAACAGATCCCAGTCAAGTGTTATCATACCTAAAATGTTACCACTGTGGATTAATTGATTTAGCTTATCCATTGCCTTTTCCAGGCAACCCCTATTAGGGAAAACAAATTAGGGCATACTGTCATTTCTTCTATTTTCTCAAAAAAGGTCAACTTTGCCACTTCGTGTGATCCCTGAAATAAATGAATTCACCCTTAACTGTCACACTGGAGACCTGCACACCAAGCCTAAGTTAAAGAGTAAAACATCTGATTGTCCACTGCTGAAATGTTATCAAAAGCCAACTAACAAAAATAATATGTATTGGAGTTTTTTAGAAGAATTAGAATCTACATAGACAATAATATTTTCCTGTATCAAAAAAGAGCCATGAGAGACTTGCTTAACTGGACCCTTTTATATTGGCCTCTATGGAATTACTCCCCAGTAAGGTATGTGTTTAAAGTAGGTTCTAGATTTATAGGGAAAAAATACCAAAAATACCCTATCAGACCAGTATCTTCATTTGTTGAAAACATTTAGACGACTTCTTTAGGTTTACTTCACATAATTCCATTAAAAACTAAACCAAATGAAAACACGTTATTTTAGAATAAGTACTAGGAAAGATTTTGTTTCCCTTGAAAAATGATACACATTTTATTCAAGGACATGGAGAACTATGTAAACAGTCATTTTTTTCTTACTGCTTTAAAACTTCCTAGATAATCAAAGCCAAATTCTCAGGACAGCAATAACACCTGCATGAAACTTTATGTATTGAATAAAAATGCATTTCATTTTTCTTCCATGTCATCTTGACAATCTATTCTACTGTGTTTTCTGTAGTGTTTTTCACTGCATGTACTATCAGTTGCCTCCTATTTTCTGTGGAATGAGGTATTATACGTTTTTAAAAAGGAGACAAAATAGAATTATTCATTTCTTAATAGAAATTATGTGGCCAGTTGTATGCAGGGGTTTTTTTATTGGTTTTGGTTTTGGTTTGGGGGTTTTGGGTTTTTTTTTTCTCATAAGGATCCAGCATGGAAAGAAATCAGGAAGCAGAAGAGTTGTGAATGCAGGAAAGGCACTTGGAGAATATAGCGTCCAAGATGGCCTCCAATGATGCCCTTCACTTCCTGCCATTTATGACCTTGTGTGATATCTTCCATTTGAGTGTTAGTGGGACCTAATACCAATAGAATGTGACAAAGATGCCAAGATATCATGTCTCTGGTTAAGTTACATAAGATAATGACTTCTGCCTTGCTAGCAGACTGTCTCTTATTGGTTACTTATAAATTGCCATGTTGGAGAGACCCACTTAGCAAGGAACTGTCTCTAGCTAACAGTCATCAGGAAGTCAGGCCCTCAGCTTCACTATCGTCCAGAAACTAAAACCTATTAACAACCATAAAAATAAACTCACCAGCCGTTCCTTACTCAGTCAGTTCTTCAGACAAAATCTCAATACTGGGCAACACCTTGATCCTGAGACACCCTGAAGCAGAAGACCCAGTTAACCCATGCCTAGATTCCTAACCCACAGAAACTGTGAGATAATAAAGATGTGTTGCTTTTAACCAATACGTTTCTGGTAATTTGGTATGCTGCAATAGATAACTAATACAGAGAAACACTCATGTAGTTTATTTTATAATTTTACCCAGAACCAATCTCACTTTGGGGTTATGTTAATGCATTAGACAATGTGCTCAGCTGGCTACCAAATGAATAACTTACCTTTGTCTTTGTTTTTTTCTCTCAATCAGATGGGTATTTATTATGTTATTATTTTACCCATTTTTATGTAACTAATAGTAAGATTATTGCTTCTTTTTTTAGCCATTTGTGAGATTGTATTTTAGTGAATTGCCATTTAAAAAATCATGTTTGTACATAAGTTAATTTCCGGATAGTAGGACCTTTGAACACCTGGGTGAAAAGGAGATAAAAGCTATTACTTAGCCATCAGAGAACTTAAGGACAAAATGTAAATGAATGTGAAATGGATTGAGGGTCTGCTTTTTTCCCTCTACTTTACAGGTTTTCTATAAAGCAAATCAGAAAGTTTTTTTTTTTTGAATGAAGATACTGTCCTACATAAATAATATTTTCTTGATGATTAATAAAGGCTTTGAGTCCTAATTCCATGATTTGAAGTTATTTCTTTTTTCACTGCGACATAATTCAAGTATGCATCTAGTTATATCCTTAGAAGGTTAGTTATTTTATTATCCAATATTATTCATCATATATAATACACTGCCAAAATATGTTTCTGTTTTTTTTCCCAGAAACAGCCAAGATTTATTATACTATATTCACTACAGTTTGCCCACCGTGTATCACAGAAATCCTACTTTCTAACTAGTTCATACTATTTTACTGCTTCTCTCTGACTTCTTCAGTCTTTTTATAACAGACCTCAGATTGCAATGCAGTTAAAATTAATGACTTGGCCAAACATGGTAGAAGTTTGACTCTGTGTTCTTTGCTCTCCTTTTCAGCCTCTGTGGGAGATTTGATAACTTCTGTGCTCTAGAAACTTCTAATTGAGCATGAAGAAGGCTGGTAAGTCACTGTACTATAGCAACAGTGATCCACTGGTTTTTTCTGCCTAATGACCCTAAAGCACATTCAATATACGTTCTTCACCTGAAATCATAACATTGTTCCAGGCATATTTATTGGTATTTGGATTGAACTTGCACAAATCCCCTTTGCTCCATTTCATAGTTTACTTCAATTGCTTTTTCTTTATATAGATCAGTGAAACCCTGGAAGATTTACTGTGAGTAAATACTCTAGATATAGGATTTGTTGGATTTTAATACCAGGCACCTGCTGGTGATATAATTGGGATTATCTACACTGAAGTAGAAACAAATTTACAAATTATGTTTCTTTTTATAGTCTCAAACTTTATACCCTTTTACATCTATATTACTAGTTTTGTAACTAGCAATTTCTGCTCCTTATTATTTACGTCCTGCTACTTTCATAAAAGCATTTAATTCCTCGGAATGCTATTATGCAACCAATAATAATAAGAGAGAAATATATACAATGGACAGGTCTTCAGGTTGGGTATACTCACAACACCTCACAGAGATCTCCCCAGGTTACTTATCCAGTCTCAATCCTCCAGTTATTCTCTGTAAGAATTAAACTTATACGTTTTTTTCCTAAAACTTTTTAAAACTAAAATTATTACTTGTTTGTTTAATTTTCTATTTTCTGCCTTCAACATAAGCTCCCTAAGGACGTGGATTCTGTGTGTGTGTGTGTGTGTGTGTGTGCCTACCGTTAAAAATTCTAATGGAACATGATAATTCGTGAAATATGGCAGAGTGGCTGGCATATAATAATAATAGAAGCTTAATAAATAGGTTACTAAATTATTAAATTATGGGGAAATGGGAGAAGAGAAGACTATTACTTAAGTAAATGTCAGTGCCATGATGATGGCCCATGGCAGCCCATCCCATTGGTGGGGATTCCACTGAATCAAGCTTTTTCAAAACGTTGGTCTCAGCACCTGGATAAAAGTCAGTTAAACAGGACATAATGGTGTTGTACGTGCTTCTAGAGACGTCATTGCAGAGCTCCCGAACAGCAAACACCACACATCACCACTGAGGCGTCACATGTTGCCTGGGACTCAGATTCAATGGAAGTGAGTGAGTGACAATGAAAAACCTTCATAAAATCACACCTAGAGTCTCCAAGGTTAGTAGGGGAAGGTGAGTCACAACATGGGAGTTAAGATTTTAAATTTCCAAATAGACACTGTGAGACTCATTTGTTCCTACTCTTTCCACTGCAAATATTAAAATATCTTAGGAAATAATCAGATTTCATAACTGACTTGATGATGAAAATAGGAAGGAATCAGATTTCTTAACTGTGACTTTGTTATGGCCTAAGAAATCAAGAGGCACTAAGGGATAAAGAAAATACACAAACTATGTTTTTGTGTCACCTCAAGGTCATGTCTTCCCTAATCGTTAAGCCCCAATAAGAGAGCTTAAATTAGAGCTTTAAGTCAGAGCATTCAAAAAATCAGTGAGGAAGGTAAGTATTGTACTTATCACTGTTGGTACTCTGACTATATGTCCATCTTGTGAAGCATGGAAGATATACCTGTCAGAAAAAAAAAAAAAAAGGAATGAAAAACGATCAACAGACATGTTAAATAAGATACAGAAGGTCAGGACAGAGAGCAGGAGTGAAAGTAATTTGCAATGCCCTATGGCTCCTATGGTTGCAATGCACATATGTCTCTAAACTTCCTAACAGCAAAACAAAGAAACAAAGAAACAACCTAGACTTTCAAAAAATAAAAATAATTTATAAGAGAAAAACTCCTTTCAAATTCTTAATTTTATGTAAAATATTCATGGCACGGAATGAAAAAAAAAGTAAATTTATCCACAGCTTTATTTATTAACCTACAACTGCTTCTATTATTCCTATTTTTCATCCAATTAATCAACATAAAACCAAAGTAAACTGACAATTACTGCACAGATTTGACTTATATAAAAACAATGTATGCTAACAAACAACTATGCCAAACTTTCCTTTTATATAACTATACCAAATAACTCTATAAACAATACTTTGTACCATTCATAGAAGTTTTTGAATGAGTGATCTCCTCATGTTGACCCCCGAGATCCATAAAAATTCAATGAACCAATAAAAAAGCTCACTATCATGTTATCACAAGACAGTCAGTGACTTAAATAATCAAAAGAGGCCTAGCCTTACCTTTCTTTTTGATTAATGCTTGCACAGAAATAAAGACATTTTTCTTCAAGATTTTCCAGTCAGTAAAAGCTAAAAAGCTTTCTTTCATTTTTATAACTATAATAAAAATTATGTTTGTAATCTATCTAATTAAAATGCCAGACAGTATCGGGTCCTTCTCAAAATAGATAGATGTGAGAAACTTCAGAATTTTTTAATTAGATCCAATGAAAAAAGAACGTAAACACTGAACAATTAATTTAATTTAATACCAATTAAAATACGGGGGTTAGTATAAAAGGAAGGCAATATGAATTCTTCACCAACTACTAACGGAGTCGTTAACCATTCTGGTGATGAATACTGTTGCTACTACTACTTTGAACCAAGCCCATGGACTTACTGGCATGTCAGTATCACACTTTCTGGTCTTGCATAATACAAGAAGAGGCAGCATGGTATTGCAATAAAGAGCATAAGCTCTTGGGGCCATAAGATCTAGTTTTGACCTCTGACTCAATTAGCTGTGTTATCTTGGATAATTCAGTCAATCTCTCTGTTCCTCAGTTCTCTTATTCCTACATTGAGGATAATATCAGTACCTAATAAAGCTGTTAAAGAAGTTAACACATAAAGTTCAATAGATGTAACGATTATTTCTATTGACTTGCCTTTTCTCTTAGCTTCTCTGTATTGCATGTTCCCAACAAAACTGAAACACCGCATACATACATTTTTAAATGTCTGTACTCCCTCAGCACAAAGAAGCATAATTAAAACTCCTTGAATTGTATAAATACAAGATTGTAGCTTATGTGCTGGTGTGATTTTTACTTGCAGAAATAACATTAGCATAGTGGTAAAATACCTAACTAATGATTTACCACATGGATAAATACATTACTCCTTACTTTTCTTTGAGTTAATTTTGTAGGGAATCCCACCTCCAATACACACACACACACACACACACACACATACATATATCCATACCATCCTTGAGGCCACCTCTGCAAAGGGAGTGAGAAGTCTTCTGAATTATAATTGGTTCAGCTTCAATACTACAATGACTTCATTCAATGCCTGACAGCTTTGTTCTGAATATCGTATACATGAGCTACAATGCTGGAATTTTAAATTCATAAAATTGCAGTTTCATTTTTCTTTTTTTTTTTTAATTTTTTTTTCAACGTTTATTTATTTTTTTGGGGACAGAGAGAGACAGAGCATGAACGGGGGAGGGGCAGAGAGAGAGGGAGACACAGAATCGGAAACAGGCTCCAGGCTCTGAGCCATCAGCCCAGAGCCAGACGCGGGGCTCGAACTCAAGGACCGCGAGATCGTGACCTGGCTGAAGTCAGACACTCAACCGACTGCGCCACCCAGGCGCCCCGAGCAGTTTCATTTTTCAAAAAACAAAATATTAAATTGACATTTGAAAATTCTGGAAGCTGTAAATTTGAGACAATTTTATCTAAATATATGTGACTTAACTCTTAAATTTCTTTTGTATATTCCAATTAATTTGTCATATCAGGTGTTTACACATTCCGAATTCTTTGGAAAGACAACCTCAGCAAATTAGACATCAAACACTCCTGTTTTGTCTAAGACACTTGAAATCCGTCCTTCTTTTTTTCAGGAAAAGTTGCTCTTTTAAAAGTTTAAAACAAATCACTGGCAAAAAAATAAAAATAAGGCATCTCTGAAATCTTTATATGAGTCAATAAAATATATGATTCCATTTAAAAAATCAATTTGGCAGCCATAGTCTGAAGGAGATAGCTACTCCTTAAAACAAAGAATACATATAGTTAAATTCCTTTCTATTCTTGTCTTCCTGAATGTAAAACTGACTCTGAAAAATCTATTGACACCTTTTTTTTAAGAGTGCCCAGCAGCATCTTAATTTTTAAGTAATGGCTGAATAAAAAGTGCAAACATGTAAACAGTTTAAATCCTAAATATGGGAACTGCTATTTCTCCCTAACAGTGCAAGTCTTTTCACCAGATTCCTTTCTAAACCCTAACGAAATGCCATCTTTATAATTCTCTCAAACATATGCCGTACCAAAAAAACCAGATGCCTGGATACTAAAAATACATTTAGAAACTGAGATATTTCTGAATCTTAAGGATGATACAGTAGAACATATCCGTCACAAAAATGACTTGTATCTTGAAAACAAAAAAAAGGGAAATTAACCATTTTTGTTAAGATATATAGTCTCATTTTATGTGGTAAATTCAAATCACTTAAAACAGTAGACACTCAGTTACTGTCGGTTCAATCTAGAGTAAAACAATTAGGTCCTTGAATTATTCATTAGGCTAAAAGGCAAAAAAAAAAAAATTAATGTTTCATCTATGTAAGATCTGTACCTGGACTTTTATTATTAACAAAAAGCACCAGAGGAAAGAGTTCAAAATACAGGAGCTATGTGGTTGCAAATGCACTATTGTAACCCATTTCACTATATTTTTCCAGCATTTTCTTAGACTTTCAAAAATCCACTTTGTAGAGTTGAGCTTTGCTCAAACAATGACAAGAGACCCTTCTAATTCTCAACTTAAATAAATTGTTACAGTCCCTGTAATTCATTCTATAACAATGTGAGAATGCCGGTTTCAATTCTTTTCAGAATATGTTGAAATAATCTTTCCTTTTTTCCCTTCCTTCAATACTTAAATAAAATGTCTTTGCATTACAACACATTTTCTTCTATGTGATTCCCTCTATGCCTTCCTCTTTCCTTCCTTATTTTAATGGTGTGTGACTTATTTGGGTGGGAGGAGTGGATGAGAGAATGTTCTTTGTTAAGAACCGTTTTCTACCCAGTACTCCACTGCCCTCTAGTGGTTCAGAAGCAAATATTTAGAGGCTCCCACCATCTGGAAAGCAAGACACCATTTTATGCTTCACTGAGAGACAAGGAATATTCCTGTTGAGTTATCACAGTGATTTTGTCTCACCACAAGAAAACATGATTTCTGTATTTAGCCAAATTTTGTGTGCTTTTTGTCTGAATCATTTAAAAGTATTTCTATTCTTTCATTACATGCTTTATTCTTAACTACTTTCCATTTTTCTTCCTTCTTTTCTCTCTCCCCACCCCTCTCTGTCAGCATAATTTTATTTAGAGAAGGAAGACTTGTGAACTGTGGGTAATTAAAATCATAATTAGTTATAAAATTGCTTGTAGTAATTTAAAATTCTTCCTCACAAAAATTGCAATCGGCATATTAAATCTAAACATTAGGTTGGACAAAGTCTGAGAATGCAGTGCCCTGAGTAAAATTTTAAAGACCGTGAGTCACCCCTCTATAAGAAACTCTTATTTGTGTTTCGATTATTTCCATAAAAGTAGCCACAAGACCAAAGAGTAAAATTATACCTCATTTACCAAAGAGAAACTAATTTAAACCTCTGGTATGGTGAGATTTTTAATAACACTTTCTTTTGTTTTTAAAGTGAATCGATTTGTATAAAAAATTATATGATCACCCTAATTATCAAATCTCAAAACTTACTGCTTAAATTCCCTGAGGGCAAACATAGCGCTTTCCCTTTTTTTACCCTCTGGGCACTAATGACGAGCAGAAATACTAAGACAAATAGAAAAACAAATTAGCAAACTGTCACCAACCATGGTCATTTAATTTATGTTTCATTGTTCTAGATTTAAGTGTTGGTTTCCAAAACATTTCTCTGCACTAGGATAAAGGACCCTGGCATTGACACTTTAACAATATGCCACATAAATCATTAGCCTATGATAAGCAATATAAACTTGTGTCTGTATAAATCAGTGTTCTATTATAAGCAATACAGATGTTCATCTCCATGTCCTTATTTGTAGCAGGCATGTCTGAAAAGGTGAGTGTTACAGAAATAGACAGGGGCAAGCACAATGACTTTATATGCTGTTCATGTTTCTGTAATTGCACTGACCTTCCTAATAAGATTTTTTAAGTTTATTTATTTATTTTTGAGAGAGAGAGAGAGAGAGAGAGAGAGCAAGTGGGGGAAGGGCAGAGAGAAAGAGAGAGAGAGAAAACCCCAAGTAGGCTCCACACTGTCAACACAGAGCCTGATGTGGGGCTTGAACTCACCAACCATAGATTATGACCTGAGCCAAAATCAAAACTCAGTCTTAACCAACTGAGCCACCCGGGTGCCCTTGCACTGATCTTTCTAAATTCAGTTGACCTGAATTTACATTTACCTGAGTGAGCAGAACCAGCTCTCAGTACTGTGTCACTTGTTCCCAGAAATTGAGTGTCCCCCAATAACTAAGAGTTCAGAGCAACATTTGAAAAACAGAAACTAAATCTTTTGTTTCTTATCACTTGTGACGTTCTCAACCACCACTATGGTTACTCCACTGATGAGAAGGCCACATTTTCTATAAATTCTGAAGTGTTTACTGAGAAGCCATCTTCACTGGAAGCCAGAAACCCATGATTTTCAACAGAATCCTATCTTGTCTCTGCTGCAGAGTGGCCTATGTGATCTAAACCAGAAGGTGTGGGGGCGCCTGGGTGGCGCAGTCGGTTAAGCGTCCGACTTCAGCCAGGCCATGATCTCGCGGTCCGTGAGTTCGAGCCCCGCGTCAGGCTCTGGGCTGATGGCTCAGAGCCTGGAGCCTGTTTCCGATTCTGTGTCTCCCTCTCTCTCTGCCCCTCCCCCGTTCATGCTCTGTCTCTCTCTGTCCCAAAAATAAATAAACGTTGAAAAGAAAATTTAAATAAAATAAAATAAACCAGAAGGTGTGGGTCCTTTCTGGTTTCTTGAGAGTGACCAGGTGGCACCTACTGTTAGAGCCCATGGTTCCAGCTATTTGCTTCTAATCATAAAGTCCGCATACATTACCATGCCTCATTCCCACTCAGGCCTCTTCATTCACTCTCTCAGTACCTTCCATTCTTCTATTAACTGGAAACTTCTGGAGTCCCTGCTCCATTCACTTAAGCTGTGAAGAACTAGGTATGGGCTGCCTCAGGTTCATCTACTTAGGCCACAAAATCAAATAGCATCCTCTCCCTTCAGAGAATATAAAGCATACATTTTTTTTTTTAACTATGAAGAGAAAGTAAACCACCAATTAGTAAATCTAGCATTTTGCCTTGCAGATTTTTGTCAGCATGTATGTGGAGCAATGGCATTTGCTACTTTAGCAGATTTAATAGAAAACAAAAAGAAGAAAATGCAAATCAGAAGCCCAAATGCTATAAGTTTACAATCCAAATCCGCTCAGAGACCTTGCTGTTCGGAACGATTAATCATGTAATGTAAAAGTGTTTGAATAGGAGTTCAGAATGGCTTGGAGGTACATTAACTCTTCATTACCTTTTAGTTACTGATATTTGTATGAGTGGGGAAAATAGGGAATTATGTTCTTAAGCAAACCAAACCTGAGCAACTTTGATGCCTTTCAATAGACAAACATGAACTATGACAGCCACAAAGCTGAATGAAATTAAATTGAGTTTGTAGAGGAGAAAGCTCTTTATAAATACAATAAATTAATTAATGGAAAGAACAGTGAGTGTGCCAATATTGAGTATGTGTCAGAACAGATTTTTTTTAACCAAAAGGGACATAAATTTAAGGTGTCTCTTAAGTTTTATATCTCATCTGATGTCAGTTTGTCATCAGAACAAACTGTTCCTAGGCTAATTATACTCTTACCCCTTGCAAAGAGTTTTTAAGATCAACTTTCTGCTGGTCTGAAAAATACAGGCTCAGAGACTAAATGAAAACAACAGCTGTCTAACCTGTAAATGAGAACACATTTTATAGCATTATG
Source organism: Prionailurus bengalensis (assembly GCF_016509475.1). Taxonomy (NCBI): domain Eukaryota; kingdom Metazoa; phylum Chordata; class Mammalia; order Carnivora; family Felidae; genus Prionailurus; species Prionailurus bengalensis. The sequence continues at coordinate 70,102,656 of NC_057344.1, read as the reverse complement.
TTAAAGAAATAATACATTTATATGCAAGCAGCTATCTAATAAACTTTGATTTAATGTACAACTGTCCACTTGTATTTAAACGTTTTGTATATAATTAGCCTTTCAAACTATAAAGTAATACAGACAACAGGTGGCAACCAAGTAAAGCAATAATTATTGAAAACACCAAAATCGTTCTTCTTGCTTTTGATACCCGTAGAACTGAGGCAACCATTTTGCAACTCTGATGGAAAGGCCCAGAGATACTGGTTCTGACACACTGAGTCCTGAAGCAGAATCAGGCCCTGCCTATCTCCAGGATTTATGTTATTTGGGGAAAAAATTAAAATGATTTCTATTTAATCCGCTGTGAGGAGACTTTCCAGTGACTTGCAGCCAAGTCCATTCCTGAATAATACCCAGCCTCAGGGTAATTAAGCAAGATGAAATAGAATTTCCCAACTAGCTGATATTAGCATAAGAACTGGAAATCCATCCAGGTATAGGCTGTGTTCCAAAGCCTAGAGGAGCCAGAGTGGTTTGACATCAGAGAAGTATGTCAGTAGAGACCCAGGCTTTGGGCTGACCAGCCCTCACATCTTCCACAGGGAAAGGAAAAAATAGAGCAAAAGGAGCAAGAGGTGGCCAGGGTCTCTTCTAGCTCTAGAAGAAAATGCAAAAGTAATTTAGTTCTCAGATCTGAAGGTCAATGTTGGAAAAAGAAAGGAGTCCTTCATGTGTTTGGTCACAGAAGCCCCTCAAAGCCTTCAAGGGCCAGGAGAGTGAGAGAAGATAAGGTATAAACCATGGTGCCTAGGAGTTCTGAGCCACTTTATATACTATGTTAATAACCAGTAATATAAAACACAAATCCTATTAATTTTAGGTCCAAAAAAAAAAACCCCCACTAAAAATAGTAGCATTGGAATTAATTTGGTTTAGATTAATAGTTTTATCAGTGATCAATGGCCAAGAATCCATTTTGTCTGTTAGATAAGAGGCACCATTTTGATTTTTTGTTTTGTTTGTATTATTTGTGAGGTGGGTGGAAGTTGGGGGACTGGCATGTAATACCGTAACACATTCTTTCAGTGATTTCAAATCTCCACCTCTTTCAGCACACTGTTGCTTTCTTAGAGATTGGTTACCCACTCTACCTTCCACAATATACTTCAATGTTACCCACCTGGCATAAATAGATCTAGACCTCTTCACTCTCTGAATAATTGTAAACGGACCCCTAGTGTGTGATAGAAAATGTGCGGGAGAGTGAATGGATAGTGACTTAAGTGGTCACTATGGATGTGATGTGAAGGAATCTTTAAGAGGTAACACTTAAGTGGAAAACTAAATGTCAAGAAAGATCCAGCCATGCTAAAACTAAAAGAGAAAAGAACCCAGATAAAGGGAATGGGCACACAAAGACCTGGTGGCAGAAATATTTTTGGCAAGTTAAAGAGACGAGAAGTTAGGCCAGTGTGGTTGCCGTTAAGGTCATAGAGTACAATGGGCCAAGGCTTTGTGGTGTGGGCAAGAAGCATGAATTTTATTTCAGTATGATGGGAAGACCTGAGAAGGTTTTGTAAAACAAACAGAATAATCTAATTTACATATGCATAAGGATCCCCTGGCTGCTGAACGGAAACTGAATTTGAGAGGTAAGGGGTGGAGAGAGTAGAAGCAGAGGTTCTACGGTAATACTACCGGTGTGGTTTAAAACATGGTAATAGTGGAGAAGAAGAGAAGTAGCTTTATTTGAGATCTGTGTGGAGTGAGCTCTGGTGGATTGGATGGGATAGGAGAAAGAGGAACAAAGAGTGAGTCCCTAAGTTTAGGTTTAGGGAACTGGTGGTTTGTAGTGCCTTTACCTAGGGTGGGCAGAATGATGGAGGAGTCCAGTGTAGGATGGGAATGAGGTGATGGGGTTATCTTGAGCTGCAGCGTGTTAACGTGAGCTTCTATTAGCCATCAATGTGGTGTCTATGCAGCTATAGACCCATGCTTGCCTTGGAAATAGAGTTCTAGAGTCTTCTGTTTCATGATTTTGATGATTCAGCAACTCTGCATCTTCTGTTGTTACATTCCTTTCAATGCGCTTACTTCATCATCTCTCTGATCTGTTTTTTGATACCTGTTTGCTCAGGGTTTATTTTGTTCCATGGCTTCTCCTCAGTACCTTTTTGTCTCATTTCTTCTTTGCCCCATACTGTTTGTTGACTCATTCTGAAAGTCCTTATTTTAATTCTTTGATTGGTGGTAGAATCCCATATAAAGAACCTGTTTTGGACAGACATCAACCTCATCAGTAGTGGCCTTTATTTCAAGACCAATCTCTGGTTCAGTCATGTGTACCCAAGGTAGTAAAGTTAGATGATAGAGCACATGGTAACCCACAGGAAACCATTAGCTGCTATTTACTCAGAGATAGAAGACATTGAGTGCCAATTGCTATGAATATCAGTACAGGCAAATCCTATCACCCAACTCAAAGACTCTTCCTTTTGCCCTTATGTTCCTAAGTAAAAATCACCTTCCTCTCTTTCTCCTTTAAACACAATAACATTTTATTTGCCATTTATGCAATAGAATACTGTAATGGAATTAATTTAGTCTCAGCTTCAGCTGAAGAAAAGACAATTGACTTCCACTTTCCCTATAAGATGCCAGTAGTCAGCCAGACAGAAGGCATCACACACAACAGTGAGCTAAGTTCCCCTAAGAGAAGCAATGTGGGCTTCAAACATCTCACAGACCCATACTACACAATGCCAGCTGGTGATAGTGGTAACTAAGTAAGAACTTTTCTGCTCTTTCTTCTGTCTCTATACTATCCCTACCCAATGTCAAATACCAGAAGGGTTAGAAATGGCACTGCGGATCTGGGGGGCTGTGAGGGAAGGCTTGAAAATAGAAAAGAAAAGGAGCCCAATATGGCCTCTTTCTCATTACAGGAAGCCAACCTATAATAAGCCTGAACTGGTAAAGTGGTGTCATTCTATCGTTAAACACAGTTTAAAGATATGATTACTAATTGATAATAATGGGCATATTAATTACTTATTGAGAGATTCTCTTTCGTGTAAAGTACTGGAGGAAAATGGTGACCTGACTTCATTTTCATCCAGTGGAAAGTTAGGCCCCCTGGAATAAACGTAAAGGAAGACAAAAATAGTTTTATGATAACATGCCATGACTCCTGTCTGTTCAACACAACAGATACATCTTTTTTAGCCCTGATCATATTCAGCCTTGATTCAGTATGTTCTTCTGTCTTTTTCCCTATATTTTAAACTCCTTAAGAGCATAAGCCTGCTACCATGCTTCTTATTTTACTGAGAAAATAGAAGCAGGCAGACAAGAGTTTCCACAAGCCCCCACCGCCCGATCTTTTCCTGGATTTGCAACGAGGCATGTCTAACCATCCGTGTCACCTATTTTGAGGGAAGAATTGTATATGCCCCTTGTGCATACTAAATCCTGCATTGAGCTCAAGATGCTGCCACCTCTCACCGACTGAAGGATGTGACGTCAGCAATTCTCCTCTCCCCTGCTCTAGCATATTTTCTCCTTCTGCTGGATCATTTTTATCAGCATAAAAACATGCGTTTGCTTCCTCCTAAATGCCTCCTTTCTAATTCTCTCTTGAAACCATGCCAATGAGACTCTTATCCTTTCCGTCAAAATTGTTCTTGAAAATGTTACCAAAGATCTTCCCATTATGAAATGCAGAGGTCAATACTCAGTCTGCATCTTACACAATCCGTCAGAAGCATTTGGCAGAGTTGATGACTCCCCATCATAGAAACTCCTCCAGGATGTCACGCTGGTTTTTCTCCTCCCACACTGACTTCTCCATCTCAATCTCCTTTGTTATTTTCTCTACCTCCCGAAAACCTTGAGCTTTTTCTTTTTTTTTAATTTTTTTTTCAACGTTTATTTATTTTTGGGACAGAGAGAGACAGAGCATGAACAGGGGAGGGGCAGAGAGAGAGGGAGACACAGAATCGGAAACAGGCTCCAGGCTCTGAACCATCAGCCCAGAGCCTGACGCGGGGCTCGAACTCACGGACCGCGAGATCGTGACCTGGCTGAAGTCGGACGCTTAACCGACTGCGCCACCCAGGCGCCCCGAGCTTTTTCTCTTCTAAGAACACTCCTTCCTTTGGTGATATCATGCAGTCTTAACTATTGTATAAATAGGCAATTCCCAAATATTGTATTTCCAGCATAATTCTAGGTCAGACCTCTCTCCTCAGTTCTAGGTTCATATATCCAACTGCCTATGCTACATTCCATTTGGAAGCCTCATCATCTCAACATGTTCAAAATCAACTTTCTAATCTTTCCTAAAGCGTGATATACTCATTCCGTCTTCATTAATGTTAATGGCAACATCATTCTTATAGTTGCTCTGGCTCTAAAGCCTATACTTATTTTTAAATTCCCTCTTTCACAGGCCACACTATTTCAGCAGAAAATTTTATAAGATGTATCCTCATCTATTACAAATTCTGATCATACCTTACCATCTTCACCCCTACCAAAAATCAATATGAACTCTTGACTGAACTATGGACAGCTGCATAATCACCTCCTGCTTCTAAATCTTCTTTGTCTTTTTTAAAAATTTTAGGTGAGTCAATTAGAAGAAAACATCCAGAAACTCCTACTTCATTTTTCTTATTAGAAATTAGCCATAAAAAAAAAAGAAATGAGCCATATTACATCACTCCACTGCTTAAAATTTTCAATGATTTTCCATATCATCCAGAATAGAAGTGTAACTTCTTTTGGTGGTTTATACGATCTACTTTCCCCTTTTCTCTTTGATATCATCCTGTTACTCTCCTTCTCTCTAACTCTGCTTCAGTTGCCTTGGCCACTTTTCTGGACCCTGAATCTGGACATTCTCTAGCTTCAGGACCTTTGCACTTGCTATCTACTCTGCCTGAAATGATCTTCCTTCAGATATTTTCATAGCTAACTCGCTTACCTCCTAGGTTTTCAATCCTATGTCACCTTCTCAAAAAAACCTTTCTTGTTTATTTGGAATTGACTGGACTGCCTATCTCCTTTTCTGCTTTATTTGTGTTCATAGCACTCCACCATCTAGCTTGCTGTACTTACTGTTCTTGTATTGTTGGTCTCTCCACTATAACGTGAGCTGCATCAGAGCAGAGATTATATTAAATGGTGGCCTGGGCATTTGCAACTAGGTGGATGGAACAAGAGGGTGTTATGTTATGCTAAGCGAAATTAGCCAGTCAGAGAAAGACAAATATCATATGAGTTCACTCATATGAAGACTTGTAAGATAAAAAACAGATGAACATAGGGGAAGGGAAGCAAAAATAATATAAAAACAGGGAGGGGGACAAAACATAAGAGACTCTTAAATCTGAAGAACAAACAGAGGGTTGCTGGAGGGGTTTTGAGAGAGGGGATGGGCTAAATGGGTAAGGGGCATCAAGGAATCTACTCCTGAAATCGTTGTTGCACTACATGCTAACTAACTTGGATGTAAATTTAAAAAATAAATAAATAAACTTAACTAATTTTTTTTTAAACTTGCAATAAATAAATTGTATCAGAAATAAAGGTATTAATATTAAAAAAAATAAAAATAAATAAATGGTGGCCCGGGTACCCAGTAGAAGGTCAAGCACATGGGTACACTCAAAAAAATATTTGAAAAAGAGATCTATTCATTTCCTTACTCCTACCTGCCTCCCATGCAGATACATACAGTTACACAAATGATTCTAGAAGAGTATTTTGCATTTAATAGGTGCATCATGAATGATAGTTGACTTGTATACTAAAAGTAACAACATACTGGGGGATATATATTATGTACTTCCCTAACTGAGTTCACGCTGACAGTGTAAGCAGGGGAGCAGATCAGAATCCAAGAATGACTACAATTTTATTCCTTAGATCTCTACTTCTCAGAAAGTATTGAAAGTTGTGGGAATTTTGTATATCTTTCAAAAATAATAAAACATCTAGCATAAATAATAAACTACATAGAATTATGAATTGTATTCACATCTATCTAGATTTTGTCTATTTTGGTAAACTTTTCTGTTTAATTCCTTATGAGGCAGTTTAATAATTATTGCACATGATTATGTGGCAAAACTAGGAAAATACCTACAGTAAATATGTTCTTCTTTTTTTTTAAGTTTATTTATTGACTTTGAGAGAGAGAGAGAGATCACATGAGTTGGAGAGGGGCAGAGAGAGAGAGGGAGAGAGAGAATCCCTCACTGACTGCGTAGCCCCACATGGGATCGAACTTCTGAAATGTGAGGTTGTGACCTGAGCCAAAATAATCAGACTTAACTTACTGAGCCACCCAGGGGCCCCTGCAAATGTTTTCTTCTGAAGGCTGGCCAAAGATTTGTAGGCAGTAAATAACTTTCTTACTATGTTTTCAAAAGAACCTTAACTGTTGTACAGATCTCTAGTAGTCAGTTTAACAAAAATATGGAGAGAAACAGACAGACAGAGATAGAGAGAGAGAGGGAGGGAGAGAGGATTGCCTAGTTACCCCTTACAATTGAAGGTGGGAAGGAAATGAGGCAAAATAATGAGAAAGAGCAATCCATGTGTTCACAATATCATTTTCTGCTTATCCCCAGAGTCATAGTACATTTTTACTCCATAGTAATGTAGGTCTTTTTACTCAGATCTTTCTTAGGAATTTTTTCTTTAAGTGCTACTCTCTGCTGATGTTTCATCTTACAAATATGTAAATGTCATGCATTGTTAAGTCACCTCCTATGCTGCTTTTTTTTTTTTTAATGGTAACAGGTGTCTCCTGAAGACTCAAATACCTAGTACAAAAAAATCGAAAATAAGAGTATTTTAGGCATATTGTCAGGGAGATGATTGGAAAATTTGGGGGGGAAGGATCATCTTTCAACCCTCCTATAATGATTACTTCATATGACATTATGTAAAGCAAGAAAGTATCTTCTATATAGCTGCAGGAGAAAATATAACTCATAGGAGTCAATCAGAAGGCATTCATTCATTTGTTCATTTCAGTTATCACCTGAAAGCTCTGTGATTAAAGTGCATTAGTGATCACAAAGCATTTTTACATACTTCTTGTTTAATCCTCATGATCATCTAATATGGGGAGGTGGAAACTATCTTGCATTAACAAATGGGAAAAGTGTGACCCCAAGAGTTTAGGGAATTGATTAAAGTCACACAATTATACATAGAATTGTTGAGAGACAAACTTGTGTATTCTGATGCTAAAAGTATTGTCCTTCCCACCATATATACTTCAGCTTAGCATTTCCAATACATTAATATGATGGGGTTTCAAAGATGAATAACCATGGTCCCTACACTCTCGATTTATAGACGGGTGGGGTTTGTTATTCATAGATGTATGATTTTGCAAAATCATAGTCAATATGAGGTTGAATAATATAAAGATCTAAAAATCTTCATAATTAGAGTAAATAAAGCAAGACTATTGTGATTAGACATATAGAAGGACTTCTTTACCATATAAATTTAACTTAAAAGCTAACAAATAGCAAAATAACCTTCATCAGCATGTGGAATCTGTCCTCGAAAATCATTAAGAGAAGAGTATAAAATTCTTCCTGGGATGAGAGTGACATTCACCTCTTGGAGTCAAAACACTTCCTGTGAAGTTTAGAGAAACCTTGTCTTCACCAGCTCCAAGTGTTTTATTAACTTACAATAGCCACTTTGTGCGAATGCTGGACCACTTGGCATGCAGGCTCAATAACTCTTTAAGCCTTGGGACCAACCCTGTCTGAGATAAAGGGATGTGAAGACTCCATTAAGTAACTCGTGGAATTCTATACCAAGTGGTCTCGCTCTTAGTTCTGGGCTGACCTTTTGTCCCTTGACTAACAAGGAGACAACGCCTTTATTCTTCATCCATTTGTGGATACCAACCATAGAAATGGGCCCTTGCCTTATTTTCATTTCCTGTAAGGCTAGAGAGGAGGCTTGTTTTTTCCCATCCTCTCAGAAACCGGAACCTGCTTTTCGAACTCCTGCTGAACACTGGAATCCCATTCTCAGCTTTCAGTATTTCTGGAAAACTGGCTCCCTGCCTTTGTCTTTACCCAAGGAAAGCCTGAAGGACTTTTAGCACAGGACTTGGCACACAGTAGGCATTATGTAGTTGCTGAAGAGAGGGGTACCTGGGTGGCTCATTAGGTTAAGCGTCCAACTCTTGGTTTCAGCTCAGGTCATGATCTCGCAGTTGGTGAGGTCGAGCCCCAAGTCGGGCTCTGCACTGGCAGGGTGGAGCCTCCTTGGGATTCTGTCTGAACCCCTTTCTGTCTCTCTCTCTCTCTCTCAAAATAAATAAATAAACATCAAAAAATATTGAAAAGGGATATACAACAATAAATATGTCAAAATTAATATGCCTTCAGTGCAACTTAGAGTGTAGTAGAGATGATGAAAATTAAAAAAAACAAAACAAAACTAAGCACTACAGATGCTATAATGAAAGGAATAGAATGTAGACTGGCTTAAAGATATTTTTTTCTGCTGGAAGTATCAAAGAATACTTTCTGGAGGAAATGAGAAGAATAAGTAGCATTAAATGAAGAGGAAGGATAGATTTTTCCTAAAACATGGGAAGATGGATGCACATTTTCTGAAGACAATGAGTAAAGTTATTTATATGAGGAAAGTATTCATATTGAAACAGGGTGGAGGTAAGAAGAAATTTAGCTATTTTATGGATGAGTTGGAAATTTACTTTTTTAGACATTCTAGTTAGGAACCAATCTAATTACCCCCATATCAAGTGTAAGGTGTGATCTAAAGCAATAGCAATGGAAAAAAAAAAGGAGGGGGGGATTAGTTAATTCTGGTAAATCATGTAGAATCACTTCTTACAATGCCTCAAAAATCCAGTACAGAGATATTTTTTAATGCATAAAATCAAAAAAGAAAAACCAGAAATGGGATAACAAAGTTGAGATGCAATAAATAAATAAATAAATAAATAAATAAATAAATAAATAAATAAAATTGAAAGATATAGAGCAGTAATGAAGACAAGAGGAATAAGAGTGGAAAAGTGATTGTGTCTGCCAGGTGCAAGAATGGGAAGTCAAAATACTAGTGAATTCATGCTCTAGAATCCAGGTAAGATCCACAAGTTAGAGGCATCAAGTTCCTATGACGGATGACGTGTGGAATAGGAAGACAACATGAAGAGTGGTTGAAAGTCTCTATAAGAAGACTTTAAACCTTTTGATGCCCTCAAACTCTATATAAGAATAAATAAGATCCTGACATTGTCCCCACCCACCAGAAAGCAGGATAAATCTCTAAAGAGACTTGGAACTCAGAGACGCCAAAGTTAAGAGTAGGAGGCCATAGCGAAATCAAGAGAATTCCATGAAGGCCCATATACTGAACAATGGAACCCACATAATACTTTCCTCACTTTCCACAACTTTGTGTACCAGGCTTCCCTCACAGGTGAAGGGCTAGAGGGTTCATCTCTTTGGAATCTCAATGGCTCAAGGAAAAACAATTGACAGTTGGGGAGAGGGAACGTCCTTGATTTAAAAACAAAAACAAAAACAAAAACAAAAACTGGATACCTGTGTAATTATCCTAAAGGAAAGATCACTGGTCAGTAAGCCTTGGAACTATACGCAAAGCTTCTAACCTATTTTTAGGAGTCTACTCTTAACCATCAAATATCAGCCAAGGATTAGAAAAGCCGTGCCACTTACTAGAAATAAAGAGCACGGAGAGAGTAAACAATGCAGAAGAGAAAAAGCAATACAAGAAATAGGACGCAGCAGTCAAAGAAACCCTATAATCAATAGCCTTAAACATATATATAATCTATATAAGTATATAATATAATCCATAAAATAAGAATATTGAGATTATTTAAAATAGAAGGAAAGATTTCAAACAACACAAACTATTAAAAATTAAAAATACAGTAGCAGAAACAAAACTAAATAAAAAGGTTGCAATATACAAATGAGGAAAGCTCCAGAAAGTGTAACCAAAAGGCAAAATGGAAGATAGGTAAGACAGATAAAATTTTAGAGATTCAATCTTAAAGTTCAGTCAAATAATAGAGTCCCAGAAAAAGACAAAAGAAATTTTGAAAGAAAAAAATCACATAGAAAGAAATAAGAAAACACCGAGGACTGAACTGTCTGGCTTTAAAACTCAAAGTAAATTGATTAGCATCCACCTCAATGAATGAAAAGATTTTCACAGCAAAGCACAGTATTGCGGAATTTCAGGAAAGTGAGATGTAGAGAAAAAACAGGCAATCTGAATGGTCTCAGACTTCTCAGCAGCAACTTTAAAGCCAAAAAGAAAACAGAATCATGCCTTCAATGTTCCGTGAAAAATGATTTTCGATCTAGATTTTGAATCCAGACAAATGATCAATCAAATGAGAAGGCGGAATAAGAGCTTTTCATACGGGCGAGCGCTAAAAAAAATTATCTCCCATACACTTCTCAGGAAACTACAGCAAGATTGACTTCATTAAATGAAATAACCAAAAAGCAGGAAACGTGGAATTCTAGCAGCAGGTTTAGAAGAGGAGAGAAGTATGAGAAACTCCCACAGCCACTGTGAAGGGAAGGCCCAGGAGAACAGCTCTTCGGCAATTCTAGAGAACAATGTGTCTACATAAGTTGTTACAGAAGGATTCCAGGGAGGAAGGTTCTAAGAATAAAACAAAACAAAACAAAAAAAAGATTACTCATCTGATAGGTTTCATGTGTGGAGGAAGGAGATACTTTTCTCTCCAGGTGTTTGTAGATGAAACATAGTAATTGGTACAGAGAAAATCTAACAAATGAAAATAAAACAATTAGATATTTCTGAGAAAACCAAAAGTTACAAAGAAAAAAAAGTCATAATCACAAAACACTTATGTGACTCAAATGTGAATAACATTTATTTAGATCCAATAATGAAAATGCTAAGTGTTACTTTAATCGAAAACTGAAATAATTACGTTACTATGTTCAGAAAAGGATGAGAATGGAAGATTTTTAATATTTTAGAGAAATAAAGTTTTATCTTTCAGAGAAAGAAGAAAAGAGTTATTACCTAACTAAATAGAAAATTGAAAAATAATAGCATCTACTCATTTTTTAAGATACATGGAAGTGAATCTGGGAAAAAATATGTAGAAGATTCAAGACCATCTGCCTTTTAGAACAGAAATAAAGGATGGGAAAGAAATGTAGATATGGCCCATCATTTTTTGTTTTAGGCCCTGTAGAATTCTTGATATTAATTGATTTGACTGAAACATTTTTGAGAGGTACAGATGTTATTGTAAAAAAAGAATGAAGGGATCAATGGAACGGAGAATGACCAGATTTTGGAACAAAGAAGGATAATTTGTTTTAAACCACTATTTCATACCTGGATGACTGAAGATAATTTTAGAAAGAATCATGTAGGAGAGGAAATCTGAAATTAGCCCGGGAATAAGGAGTTCGGTGTGGAAGGAAGAATCCCAGACTGGCAGTTAGACAACATGATCTCTATTTCTCATTGCACTCCCAATTGATGTGTGAGCTTGGTCAAGTAAATTTGCTTTTTAGAGCCTCAGTTTTGTATCCAGAAAAGGAGGGCATTGAACTCAGTGATAGGTACCATCCTTCCAATTTATTTGAGGGGGACTTAATTTTACACATGTTGGAAGTGAGAGTGAAAAGTATCTGCGTGTGGGAGACCACTAGAAATGCAGAATGGGGGTGAGAAAAGCAGTCAGGGAGATCATTCTTAAGGCTCGAGGAGAATAAGAACATAGAGATAGAAATGGAAAGATGGAGGAGAAAACTTTAAGAAATGGCCACTTTAAGGGAGAAAGAAAAGGAAGCAACAAAAGGAAGCATCATAGATGAATATTTCTAAGAGGAAAAACTAGAATTGTGGAGGTATAAGTTTCAAAAAAAAAAATAGAACAGAAGGATAATTTCAACTCTTCATCCATTTGGTTTTAAAATCGTATGAAGAGCTTGGTGGTGTTATGAATTGAATAATGACCTCCGAACTTAAACTGGTAGGACAATTTTAATAGTAGACCAAATTAAATAAAAGCTTTAGAATTCACCAAAGATAAGTTTTGTTTCTCTTTTCCATTAAATCATTTTAGGCATCACATTATAGATGTTGCCATCTTGGGCATCTGTGTGAATAAAGGTAGGCTTCTTATTTATCACCTTTAGAGATGCAGCAGTGATTGAAATCTGGCCTGAGACTATGAATTTTTCATAATAGCCAGGTGGCTATTCAGCCCAGCACTCTAAATCCATAAGCCTCAGCTGTGACCCAAGCAAGGTTAAATGGAAATAATACTTGATAATATTTCACCAAGCCCTATCATGCAGGCACATGCCACTTTCTTCAATTTATTTTTCATGCATAATTATTCATCCATACAGTAAAAACAAATCAGTTACACAAAAATATAAATTCACATTTCATGTACAAGTGGTAACTCCTTTCTGAATTTTATTTTATTCATTTTTACATGCTACTTTGTTTTATACTTTAAATTCTATATTTTATATAACTGAAAATACCATGTGATTATTACCATATAAAATCTGCATATTTTTAATTTTTTTTTAATATATGAAATTTATTGTCAAACTGGTTTCCATACAACACCCAGTGCTCATCCCAAAAGGTGCCCTCCTCAATACCCATCACCCACCCTCCCCTCCCTCCCACCCCCCATCAACCCTCAGTTTGTTCTCAGTTTTTAAGAGTCTCTTATGCTTTGGCTCTCTCCCACTCTAACCTCTTTTTTTTTTTTTTTTCCTTCCCCTCCCCCATGGGTTTCTGTTAAGTTTCTCAGGATCCACATAAGAGTGCAACCATATGGTATCTGTCTTTCTCTGTATGGCTTATTTCACTTAGCATCACACTCTCCAGTTCCATCCACGTTGCAACAAAAGGCCATATTTCATTTTTTCTCACATGACACACAATTTTATACATATATGTATACATATAAATATCTATACAAATACACACACACACACACACACACTTATAAGGACTTCTCAATTTCATCCATAGTATACATCTTTAATTTTTAATTTTGTGTGTTTTTTATATCAAAGTCATTATCATCCTAGTAAAAATACTTGGTCTTTTTTATATTTTTTATTATTTTCTTAGGTAATAATTGTATCCAACATGGCATTATTTGGTGTAAGATGTGAAAAATTTGTATGACCATTAAGTATTTTTTTATTGCCCTGTCTCTTAAGATAGTAGGTCAAATTATGCTTTTGCTATTTTAATAAATTGCAATACTATTTCTCTTTTCAACCATTTTGTCATTTATGGTGAGTAATCCATCCAGTTTATTCCTTAGACCAGTAGGGTTAACTTTAAGGCAAGGGAGATGTTTTTTCTGTATATTGGAAATCTTTAAACGTTGGTTTTCCATAAATACTTAATTCAGCACAACAATTGCGTTAATTAGATATAGATAAGTGGATTTAAATAGAAAAAGGCGTGCAATATGAGTCAGTAGAGGGCAGCAAAGATCAGAGAAAAGACATGAATTCAAATGCTGATTTCTAATCCAGGATAAAAAGAAGGCTGAAAGTTCTAGAGATAGCAAAGGACCAGAGCTTTCCCCAAAATGTTTCTGTGAATCTTAAAGCCTTGGTTTTGCATCATCTTCGAATAAAAAGATGCACTACCCTGTTATCGTTTGGAAAGTTGACTGATTTGGCTTTCAGTGGACAATGAACTTACTCAGGCATTCTCAAGAAATGAAATTCTATACTTTCATGGGTATTTTCCCCAAAAATATGGTAGTTCCAATTTTTTAAAGAAGTAATTATGCAATAGGTCAATGGAGAATTTCTGTGGGATTTCTGCTTCTTCAGAGATACCAGATGTTTCCCAACAATTTTTGTTTCTCCATCTAGGGCGGTAAAAACAAAACAGATTTATATCTCTTTAAATATGTAGTTATTTTCCAGCTCATTAAGAAACACAAATGTTTATAAAGGCAAAAAATAACTTAAAATTTTAGTGTCTACTGCTACTAATAGAAAATATTAAAGTATTTTTATCTTTTTAATATATTAATAGGAAAATCTAATAACCTGCATTTTTTTATTTTCAATTTGCTGTATATACATACTCGCAAATTCATTAAATGAATATCCAATTCTTTTAACATCATAATAAGATTCTGAAAAGATAACAAATTTTGCTTGTGAGTGACATGCCTACTCTTATTCTACACATTGAAATTCATGTTCAAATGCAGTGGCAGTCCTGATTCTTTAGTATTGTATCAGTATTTATTCTAGGGGGTTTTAAGATCCCAGAAAACATAAAGTTTCCCAGGTGTTTCTTTGAAAATAAAACACAAAGAGTAACCAAATGCTAAAATGGTCAATTAAATAAGTAAAATAGTGTTTGCTTTATAATGTCACCCTTCTAATATTGACTATGGCTGTGCAATACTGACTCGGCTTAGTGCCTATGGAATCCCCCTGGCCATGCGGTAGCTTGTTTCCTTGGAATTTAGAAATTAAAGGGGAAACAAGGGGGCTTACCATGTAAGTAGATGTGTTTGAGGCTTAGAACTGGCTGGTCCATTTGGAAATTGAGAAACACACAAAAATGTAAAATAAAACCTCTGATATCCTTACAGGTTTTACATTTATCTGCATGAGAAGAAAAAAGTAATATTGGTTTGAGGGTTTCTTAAAAAAGACATAAACTAGAACACAGAGACTGTTTTTCCCCCCTCATGTTCCCAAATAACTGATCACTAAGCCCCGGTACTTTTATTTCATAAACATTTCTTGAATCTTTCCTCACTTCAAAGAGTCTTGAATATGTCACCTATGGTAACTATGGTCACCTTGTAGTGACTTCCTAGCAGTCCTCTTGAAAACACTGTATTGTTATCAGAATGCTAACACAGACACCATGATTTTACTCCACTACCTAAATATCTGTAATAAATCTTCATTCATCTGCAGAATGCAGTCCAAATGGCTTAATACAACATATAAGATTTTCATTATTTTTGCATTTAAAGTGTATTCCCATTTATTGACCAAAATGAACTCAGTGCCCAGTATTCCTATGCTTAGACAGTGATGATACAAAACCAGAATTATAACAAAATATAACAACAATTATATCAAATAATTTAAAATTAGAAAATTAAAAACATAATGTCAGCTTAATAGATTTCTTAGCATCACAAGTAAACTTATTTTAAAAAAGAAAGAGTAGACAGTGGTTATGACAAAAACTGATGAGAAAAATATTGTCCAAGCTTTTACCAGAAACAATATAAAGAAGGGAACTGTATTGGAGATTTGTGGAATTAAATACAACAATACAGCCCCAAAATGGTATTTCTGTCTCTTAGCTACATTCCTTTTTTTCTCACATTTCCTTTTCAAAACACAATCATCAGCTCTGAAAAAAACTAATTCCTTGAGACTTTTATAAACAATGAACAGTCACGGTTGGACATTTCCTCTGAAGAAAAGATAGGAATTAAAACAAAGCCACTTTCATCTTCTGTTTGCGCTTGGTAAACAAGTAGTATGAGTTAGAAAAGATCTATCGCTTGTTTATTCATCTCCTCATGTGTCCAAGCACCCACAGAACGTGTTTACAGAACAAAACAGCTCATTTCTTTTTCCAGAAAATCAAGCTATTGCAACTGGTAAGATTAATTAAAACAGCATGAGTGTGGAGGAGCAAGTAAAGTGTTAGCCAGGAAAGAGACAACGCCAGATAAGCCAATCTGCATTAGATCTTAGAAATGATAAAGGCACTTGCCTTTTAGTGGATTAGGGACTTCTAAATATATTTATTTTCAGCCTTGGTGGATTTTCACTTTGCACGAAAGAATATTCTTAACAACAGAGTGGCCTTTAGTTGGTGCAGCCGCAAAGAACATTTCCTTTCTGTTATTTTATACATTTAAATATTTAACTGAACAAGGTTAGTTCTTTCTTCCAGTTTGATCATTTGGTATCATATGTGTCGATTTGACCCATACACATGCAAAAGAGTACTAATTTTGAAAAAAAAATAATTCTAAAAGATACTAAAGTGAATCAGTAAATAATATTGAAATGAATCAATGTAAAAAATCCTTGTGCTAGGTATAAAACATGATAAGGAAAATACGTGATGAGGCACTAGACTTCAATAACGTGAATATAGTTAGTATGGAAAAATGAACGTGTGAAAAATCAAATAACACTACAAACACCAATATAAAATGTCATAAAGCAGTAGAACATTAAGCGATAGAAATTCTGTTCCTATTGAAAATTATTACTGAAATCTTGAGTTGAGACCCATGCCATGCACCAATTTGGTCTTTACTGTATACTTAGTGTATTCGTTCAATACAATGATTCTAGCACTTGATTATGGTTTTTTCAATTGAAAATGCTTTCATTTTCCTTCCCTTCTATTGAACATGAGATGATGCACTCACTATTCTTAATAAGTAGGTACATAGTTATAAACTCTTTACAGTTTCATAATTTTTATTAAGAATTCTTATCTCCTTATGGTTCCCTAGCTTATTAATTTTAAATTTTTATTCCTAAAACTCACAATTAATGAATTTGAGCCCATGTTAGATGATTTGGGGGAGGGTTTGAAAACGTGGTCTTTGCTACGGATTAGATGCTAACAGGAAGCAGGAGTAATTCTATGATTATTTATCTTTTTTTTTTTTCTGTTTTTGAGATATGATTGTTTATCTTACACATCTTATCTGGAAGCAGGGAGCACTAGACTGAACCTGAGTCTATAAGTGGAGAAGCAGCAGCAGATACTCGTCTTAGCCAGGGCAAGGGAATGGTTTGCTCTTTTGTTTATGTTTTTTCAATGCTCGGATATTATTACTAGTGATCTTGCTTTTGTCTTGATTTATCCTGGTCACAGAGGGGTTTTGTCTGATGGAGATGTTCTATGAAATTGTTTATGATCAAAGGATAAACACAGGCCTCATTGCAAGGATCAAACCAGCTCAGGGCACCAGCCCAGCCTAACTGATAGTACCAGACCAGTCCCAGAAGTCAGGAGTTGCTCTCTCTTTCTGAGTTTTCCCTTTCGGCTAACTGAGGTTTTTCTGATCAGGGTTCTTTTTTCCCTGGAAAACTTCGTCTGTAGTCATATTTGGACCAGATTCAATCACCTGCTGTTTTCTTTTTATGTTTATTATTTACTTTTTGAGAGAGAGCGAGAGAGAGACCACTTGCATGTACACCAGCGCAGGGCAGAGAGAGAGGTTCCGAAGCAGGCTCTACGCTGACAGCAGAGAGCCAGATCGAGGTTCAAACTCAGGAACTGAGCCTTGAGAGCATGACCTGAAACAAAGTCAGACACATAATTGACTGAATCACCCAGCCGCCCCACCTGCTCTTTTCCTTGCAGGATGAGTTGAACACTCTTACGTGACATTTCCTCCGTAGTTGCATTTGAAACTCA
The DNA here is from genome assembly GCF_016509475.1 of Prionailurus bengalensis. Taxonomy (NCBI): domain Eukaryota; kingdom Metazoa; phylum Chordata; class Mammalia; order Carnivora; family Felidae; genus Prionailurus; species Prionailurus bengalensis. Next base: position 70,085,148 of record NC_057344.1, on the reverse strand, counting down.
GGTCAGAATACACCTGCCACCTGCAGCATAAGCAATTATCAGATACAAAATAATCATCAATCCTTGACAGAAATCCTGAGGTCAGGGTTCTAGATTATAAAACTCAGGGAATAGGGCCACCTGTGTTTGTTTTAAAAAGCGAGGTAACTTATTTTTTTCTTAGCTTAGTCATGGGTTCATGTGTTTTTCTTGTATAGAGATGCAGAAGAGTTTTTCGCGAAGTATAAATCTTGGTTAATTAAGAGAAAAGTGAGGATGATACAAATTGTTGCTTGCTAATGAATTTAGACTAATTTGGAGAGCTTTCAGAGCAGAAGTTATATTACTCGGTTCTTGCTACAAAATCAAATTGCACACCATTTTGCCAGTTTTTTCATCTCAGATGTGAACATTGCAGCTCACATAATGTGTCTGAAGGAGTCAGTTATCCCTTTTGAGAGTTGTTTTTTTTTTTTTTTAAGCATGTATGTACCTTCTTTCAGAGGTTTATGGGCATTTTTTTTTTCAGGGCAACAATCCATCAGAGGGATGATAGTCTTCAATACCTAGAAGTCTGTAACAATGATTCTGAATACAACAGATAAGAGAGCATGTGGAAGGCCCAATGAAATCACTCAGGGGAGAATGTAGCTAGACAAAAGAAAAGGACCCAAGGGCACTACAACATTTGAAAGTCAGGTAAAGAGAAAAGAAGAGCAAAGTAGGCCAAGAAAAGGTTCCTGGTAAGTTAGCTTTTTAAAACTCTGCAGAATATGAGGTCAAAGAGGCCATGAAAGGGAAGATTTTCAAGGAGGAGAGACTGGTTATATGGTCAAATGCTGCTGGAAATCAAATAAAGACAGAGAAAATGACTCCTGGGTTGTGCAAAAGAGAGGCCAGGGTTAGCTTGACAAGACACATCTCAGTGACTGGGAGGGACAAAAACTACTTGAGTGAAATAGTGATGGGAATAATAATTAGTTGGAAAGTATAACTCTTAAAAATTCCAGGTAGCATCAACTTAGGAATGAGTCTAACCAAAGCTCCACAAAATCTATATTAATGAAATGTTAAGTAAAACTATCCAAATTATAAAAGAGAAATTAAACAAGCTGAAATTTCTACTCTGTTTGTTCTTTGATGAAATGACTCATCATAAATATATCATTTTCCCTAAAATAATGTATTCATGTAACTGGGTCCTAATAATTTATTCCACAATTTGTCAAGAAGTTTTTCAAGTTGATTGCAATGTCTATATAGAAAAATTTAAACTGCAACAATATCCAGGAAAATCTGAGGCGTAACAGAAGAATGAAGATCATATAAGATATTAAACACATTATAAAACAACAGGAAATATTGATACTCCCCACAAATAATTGATGTAACAGAGAAACCATATTGACTTGATTAAATGGTACTGAATAATTGGATAGAATCTGGAGAAAATAAATGAGCTAGCTTCCTTCTTCCAATCTTTACAGTAAATAAATTTCATAAAAACCAATTTTTTAGTAAGTAAAACATTTAGGGGCACTTGGGTGGCTCAGTTGGTTGAACATCCGGTTTCGACTCAGGTCATGATCTCACGGTTTGTGATTTCAAGCCCCATGTCAGGGTCTATGCTGATAGCTCAGAGCCTGAAGCCTGCTTCAGATCCTTTCTCTCTCTTTATCTCTCTCTCTCCCTCTCAAAATTAAGTATAAAATTTAAAAAATTCAAGTACAAAATTTAAACCACAAAATACACAAGAAAAACACTGAAAAATTCTCTTTTATTCTTGATTTTAAAAATCTTTCTAAGCATAGAGCAAAACCTTTCTATGCGTAGTGCAGAATCTATTAAAGAAAATATTTATAAGTTTGAGTTCATCAAAATTCAACAGTTCTCCATAGCAAGAAAAAAATATCACAAACTTAGTAACTTAGAGTTTTTAGTAACACATATGCTAATAAGTTAATTCTCTTAAATGTGTGTACTGTCCATACAAATCAGCTGGAAAATTATCACCAACCCATTTTTAAAAAATGCATACACATGAATTCACAGAAAAAAAGAAATAAAACATTGAAGATATCAACTTCAATCATAAAAAAATGAATTAGAGACTGCATAACTGAAACTTTATGTCCATTGATCAACTCCCATCTGCTTTACAACGTGGTGCCTATAGTTAAAAGTACAGGATTGTGCACTTCAAGATTTATTAAGAGGGAAGGTCTGATGCTAAGTGTTATTACCACAGAAGGGAGGGGGATGGATACAACGAAAATTTGGGATATGTTGGTTATGTCTAGGACATTGATTGTGATGATGGACCCCATGGGTTTGCATGTGTCCAAACTCACCAAATTATACACATGAGCGGTTCTTTGTATATGTTATACCTAAATAAAATTGTCTTAAAAACTTACATTTGATTATCAAGTTTTCATTTAACGCTCTTGGCAAAAAGCAAAATTCCCTAATACACTGAATTAGGAAGGGCATGGGGCAACAGTCTCTCAGCATTCGTATAAACATGCATTGGTACAACTCCCAGGAGGGCAGTTTCACATCTATCAAAACTGTAAATAAACATATACTTTATCTTATAATCCACTTTTAAGAGTTTGTTCTATAAACATACACCATAAAAATACAAAGATTTTCAGAGTGGCATTGATGGGATAGCAAACCATGAGGTTTTTGAAAGGAATGAGACTTACCTATGTACTTCCATGAAAGACTTCCTTGATAATTTTTTTTATGTTTAAAAACAATTTTTTAATGCTAATTTATTTTTGAACAGAAAGAGACAAAGAGCGAGCAGGGGAGAAGCAGAGAGAGAGGGAGACACAGAATCTGAAACAGCCTCCAGGCTCTGAGCTGTCAGCACAGAGCACGACACGGGGCATGAACCCATGAACCACGAGATCATGACCTGAGCCGAAATTGGTCACTTAACTGACTGAGCCACCCTGACGCCCCTCCTTGATAAATTATCAAGTGGAAAAGTAAAGGGTGCTTCACTTTGTGCAAAACAACAAAATCAAAATCACTTCAAGAAAGAGAAACCTGAGTATTGGAGATAATAATAGAAAAATTGCTTACTTTGTACTGTTTAACATTGAGTACAACTTGAATTTTGCGCCATTGTCATGTGTTGCTTTCTCAAAAAAATTATAGTAAAAACATTTTCAAGGAGGGCAAAAAAATTAATGAGAAGTAGCGATTTTGTTTTTAAAGGTTTTTATTTATTTTTGAAGGAGACAGAGAGACAGAGCATGAGCGTGGGAGGAGGAGAGAGAGAGGGAGACACAGAATCAGAAGCAAGCTCCAGGCTCTAAGCTGTCAGCACAGAGCGCGACGCCACAAACTGTGAGATCATGACCTGAACCGAAGCCAGATGTTCAACCGACTGAGCTACCCAGGCCCCCCAAGAAGTAGCGATTTGATGGCAACGAGTGTTGAGAAGGATACAGAGAAACTAGATTTACATGGGTCAACTTTTTATTTTTGCTGTGATCTTGGTTGCTTTTTAAAAACACATAGTTTTGGGGGCGCCTGGGTGGCTCAGTCTGTTGAGCGTCCAACTTGGGCTCAGGTCATGATCTCATGGTCTGTGAGCTCGAGCCCCACGTCTGGCTCTGGGCTGACAGCTCGGAGCCTGGAGCCTGCTTTGGATTCTGTGTCTCCCTCTCTCTCTGCTCCTCTCCCGCTCATGCTCTGTCTCTCTCTGTCAGAAATAAACATTAAAATAATAATAATTTAAAAAACACCTAGTTTTTAAAGGGCCTATTGTATTTTCATCAGAATGAGCCAATTGGATGGAAAGAAAGGGTGCTTTGCACAGAGGCAGGAGACAAGCCCCTGAGAAGTCCCAAAGGACTCAATTCAATTGAACAGAGGAGTCTGCCTGTGGTCAGAGCAGGGGTGATTCCGTTTTAACAAGTAGAATGAAGAAAGTTAGATTTGTGTTTCAAAGGGGACAAAACTCTGGTGGAGATGTTGGCCTGGCTGGAAAAAGGACACATCTCCCATTTTAACAGGTGGAATGAAGAATTAGGTATACAAAAACAGGTAAGCTTTTATATATATATTTTAAAATTTTAGTGTTTATTTATATTTGAGAGAGAGAGTGTGAGAGAGAAAGAGAGAGAGAGACAGTTTGTGAACGGGGAAGCAGCAGAGAGGGAGACACAGAATCCGAAGCAGGCTCCAGGCTCTGAGCCGTCAGCACAGAGCCCCACACAGGGCTTGAACTCACGAACCAAACCACAAGGTCATGACCTGAGCTGACGTCAGAAGCTTAACCAACTGAGCCACCCAGGCGCCCCTAAGCTTTTATATTTTTAGGTGAGTAGAAGAAGTTCCGATAGTCTGCATCTAATCAGTCCATGAGTTAGACACTAAATCTTCTGACTGTGAGCCTTGCTGGAGGTGGTGGGAGAATTTGGGGGTAAGATCGTCTCCGGTTATGGGAAACTGAGTAGAACTATCATAGGAGTTGAGAGTGTCTCAGGATTGTGGTGAACTCAAAATGAAATGACAGTTATTCCAAGGGATAAGAGGATAATAATGGAGATTAATCTGTTTACAAGGGAGTATGATGATTCATTCACCTTGCAATCTAAACTAGGCTAAAGGTAAGTGAGGATGGGGAGTGAGGAGCCCCAAAGGATGTAGTTGTAGGATACGAGGTTTGAAAACCTGAATTAATGCAAATAGCTGTCCTGGGTATTGGTAGAGAAATGGAACCAGAAGGCTAAAAAGTCAGGCTAGAGCTAGATGTTTGACATAGAGATCTTAGTGACAATAGACAACAGAGCAGAAGCACAAGAGTGGGTGGTCAGGGGGAAAGACTGGAAACAGAATGTTTCTGTTCCTCATTTTCTAGGAGATTTAAAAAGTAGTAGGTATTGAACGTTATCAAATACATTTTTAGCCTCTGTTGAAATGATCTCTTTTTTTCTTATTGAATATAGAGAGAGAGAGATCTATGTATATACCTATATAGAGATATATCTGTCTTATGTCTCTAATTGTTAACCATCTTCTTGTGAAATACAATTACTTGAAAATAGGGTTTACTTTTTTACACAATGTTCTAGGATTTTATTTTGAACTTTCACATTTGCAATCATAAAAATAATTATCCTTTCAGAACCATATTACCTTCAAAGGCTGAATTGGATAATTTTCTATCCTTCTCTATGCTCTCAACCACATGATTTGGCATAGAAATGTTAAATCTGTTCCTTGTAAATTTGTAATAAATCATCTGTTTTTATTTAGAGTTTTATGTGGAAATAATTTTTCAACATGTATTTTTTCATTTTATTTCCTATTTCTTGGCGTATTTTAGAAGTTTATATTGCCCACCAGATCATTTATTCCATAGAAATTTTCAGATGTATTAGCATTGGGGAGTATACAGTACTATCTTATAATTTTAATATCCTACTTACATGTTTTGTATTTCCTTCTCGCTCATAAAAATCTGTATTTCATGATTATAGTTTCCAGAAATTTAACATTCCATTTTTCCCAAAGAATTAACTCATGTTTCCTTTGCAGTTCCACTATATTTTCTTGTTTTTTAAATTCAATTATTTTAATTCCTTCTTTCCTTTTTTTCTTTTCTTTCTCCTTCTGTTTTTTTTTTTTTTTTTTTTTTAATTTTTTTTTCAACGTTTATTTATTTTTGGGACAGAGAGAGACAGAGCATGAACGGGGGAGGGGCAGAGAGAGAGGGAGACACAGAATCGGAAACAGGCTCCAGGCTCTGAGCCATCAGCCCAGAGCCCGTCGCGGGGCTCGAACTCACGGACCGCGAGATCGTGACCTGGCTGAAGTCGGACGCTTAACCGACTGCGCCACCCAGGCGCCCCTACTTCTGTTTTTTTTAAATGTGACTTTATAATTTTTTAAATGTCACTTTATAATTTTTCTATATAATTATATATAGAACTACATAATTCTATGTTAAAGGCTTAGTTCATTTTTGTGTTATTGTTTAATCATGGAATCACGTAGGGCTTTGAACCAATTATATCCGTTTGCCTTTGAAGCAACTCTATCAATTTTAGAACATAGGGTTCTCATCTTTGTTATTTTTCCAATGGCTTATAATCATCCATGATGATCATTTTAAAGGTTTTTTTAATCTCAAATATCAGATTGGTAAGAATTTGATTTTTTGTTAGCTGCTTTTGCTTTACAAATTACACTTTTTGAATTTTGTCTTACATAGTATCAGAGTTTTTTTTAATATGTGTATTAAAGAACTGACCTAGAAATCATATGTGAAGAAGAGCCTGAGAGTCACTGTAATTCTTTTGATGTTCTTGGCACTGAACCATGTCACTAACATTATCCTACTTCGTGGATAGTCTCTAACTAGCAGTTTATAGTTTGTCACTAGCCCCTTTTTTGTTTTTTTCTTTTGAATTCTGCTTTATCATGGCAGACGATTGTGGGTTTTATTGTTTTGTTTCTGGTTTTTTGGGGGGTTTTTTGCATGTCAACTTTTTTTTTTTTTAACAAAACTTAATCACAGGGGGAAAAAAACCACTCTGAGAACTGGTAACTTAATACCTTGGGCAGAAAGAACAAAGGATAGATAAAATACTATTATCAGTAAAGGCAGGCATTATCTTACTAAAGGGATTTAAAAAATATGTGGCATGGCAATAATTGTTGTGCATAATTGCTGATGTTCTGAGAACAAAACAATACTCTAATATCTATATAATGCTTTGAATTGTATAATTGATACTTGACAATTTTATGGTTGAAATTCCTGGACCAATCATGACATGATTTGTTTTTAAATGTCTGTAATTATAGAGTCAAGCCATGAGAAAATAGATCACTATATCCATAAGTAATAAATCCATAAGACAACACAAAGATATTACACATCTTCATGCTATCTTCCTGAGAAGCTGCAATACAAACCACAAACCCTAAATTTCCCTGAGGTTCTCTGTTTAGGTGGTGGCCCTGGTTAAATGCATACTTAGGAACTAATTTAAAAAGATGAATTCTAAAAGTCAGAAGTAACTATGAAAGAATAGCAAATTTATTTATGATATGTGAGTTTCTTGTTAGGAGACATTTTATTGTATTTACTTTTTAAAAAATTTTTTTTAATGTTTATTTATTTTTGACAGACAGAGAGAGAGGGAGACACAGAATCCAAAGCAGGCTCCAGGCTCCGAGCTGTCAGCACAGAGCCCGTCGCGGGGCTCGAACTCACGAATCGTGAGATCATGACCTGAGCCGAAGTCGGAGGCTTCACCAACTGAACCACCCAGGCGCCCCTTTAGGAGACATTTTAATGTATTACTGATAAATAGCAAAATTGGAGTGTCCCAGAATGTTAACGGACTTAGTGAAAATTAGACTCCTACATATATCCTAATGGATAAACGTGGATAGAGTATCAAATCTTCATATAATTTTTTCCCCAAGAAAGGACATGTTTTATTCATTTCCTGTCTTTAGAGCTGTTTTTTTTAAATTTTTTGAGATGTTTTTATTTTTAAATAAAGTACTGTCCTGTTATGTTTGGTTATTAATTCAAACATTTCCTTCTTATAAAAAAATCCATTTCTCATTTATTTATTCAGAGCCATGCACTACCATGAATGCATTCAAACATTCAAACATTGCTTAAGCATATAGGCATTCAATTTTCCTGAGTGCCAGTCCATGTACTAGTTTAATGAAGTTGCAAAAAAGACTTACTCCAGTTTTCTTTATACATTTTTACTATTTCTCATTCTCCTTTATCACCACTGTTTCTTTTTCCCTGAAACATTGGTATGTCCCAGAATTCCAGCCTCGTGTCCTTCTCTTTCCATCCGTACCTATTACCTAGGCAAGTCCATAATGTTAGCTCAATTACTTCCCACTTGTCTAGACTCCACACAGTATCTGAACACCGTTCAAAAAACATAGGTCATATTCTTCAACAGTCCAATGATTTTTTGAGCAACATGTTGTAGGCACAATGCTAGAGTAGAGAAAACAAAACCAAATGAAATATTGTTCTCGACATTGAGGAATTAGAAGTCTATTGGATTATATAAGTTCCCACTTTTTAGAAATTCTCAGTGACTCTCCATTACTATAAAATAGGTCCAGACTTTCAAGACCTCCACAGATTATAGTCCACTCTGTAATGAACATTTTGTGTCTCCTCTCCCTCCTTCTCTCTCTCTCTTTCTCTCTCTCTCTCTCTCTTTCTCTCCCTCTTTCTGATAGCAACATCTTGAACTCTTGGAAATAAACCTCTGGTCACTCAATGAATGCACTTTTTTAGAAAAGGTGCATGTGACTCAAAATTAGCCAATAAACACACTGAATTCCCTAGACCACAGTGATTAACTTAAGGGTGGAAATATGGACCAGGCTTAGCCAATAAGCATCTTGTCACAAACATTGATAGAAAATTAATGATGACCAAGATGACCCAATAAGACATAAAAGAGACACAAGCCTTTTCCACTGGACTTGAACCTGGGAAAACATCAGTTGAAGTTTCTTTTGTCATATCATGAGTGCAAGAAGATAGTCTATTTCTAATATTAGGGTTTGACCAGGGAATGGAACAACTATAAGCAATCTAGAATAAGGTATTTATTGCTAAGATAAGACATTACACAACTGAGAGGGGGTGCTGAAGAAACCCATGGGAAGGACACTGCCTCTAAGTCTCATGATAGGCCTGAAATGGACATCCAAGAAGTAAAACTTGGCATGAAATGTGGGGGAGAGAATGAGAGAAAATTGGGAGCCATGAACTCTTGTTGGAAACCACAAAAATAAGTGGAACACAAGGGCACACTGGAACCTGAGCCTATCTCTCACCTCCTCCAATGCGGCAGGTGGTAAAAGAGTTACAGGCCACATGGCTGTCCCATATCAACAAGCTAAAACAAAAACTCCACATGTGCAGTCAACAACATCACTTGGCATCTTACACGGACTGTCAATGTTTAATGCCTACAGCTTCACTTCCACTTTCCAAATCTTGCTGCATTTCACTTGTGACAAACCCTAATCCAGAATCACAGAGAAAAAAGAACTGTGGTTCCAGTTTAGCAAAAAATGGCACAAAACTAGCGTGCTATCTAAAAAAGGAATCAATGGGGCACCTAGGTGGTTCAGTCGGTTAAGCGTCCGACTTCAGCTCAGGTCACGATCTCATGGTCCGCGAGTTCGAGCCCCGCGTCAGGCTCTGGGCTGATGGCTCAGAGCCTGGAGCCTGCTTCCGATTCTGTGTCTCCCTCTCTCTCTGCCCCTCCCCCGTTCATGCTGTGTCTCTCTCTGTCTCAAAAATAAATAAACGTTAAAAAAAAAAATAAAAAATAAAAAAATAAAAAGGAATCAACACAGAAAATGTGAATCTAAAACACGAACAAAAGAAAACTTGGTCCTCTTGACATCCCCCAAGATCAAGCAAGCCCTGGACTGTTCAGTTATGAGTTAATACACTTTCTTTGTGATAGAGTACTTTGGATTATATTTTCTCTCACTCGCCATCAAAAGATACAAAAGCTGGAATTAAGAATGGAGCCTTGCAAGTGAAGGACACCGAATGCATAACGGACAAAATCAAGGAGAGGGGAGAACTCTCACACCTCTGTTGTGGGGAGATACTAGTATTTGTAATTTGGTTACAGAGGCCAGAAATAGAAATAAAACACCGTTTTAGCTTGGTGTTCAAACTTATCCTTACTGAAGCAACAGCACTCCTGGTCTTGATATGAAAAATGTAGGATTTCAGAACGTGGTTCTTGTTCCTACAGTTCTTCATAAGTCCTATAAAAAAAAAAGACAAGCTTATGTTGAAATTGGTTCACTTGAGTGCAGACAGGAAAAACAAAAATGACTTTACTATGAAATACCTTTCTTGCCTGAGACCTATTCAAGGTCACTGAGAAACTTAAAGCTTAGAAAGCTGAATTCCCTCTTCCAAACTAAAGTTACTGCCAGCAAAAGCAGGGAAGTAGGAACAATAGGAGGAAATAATATTAAAACCTGTGAAAAGCCATTTTCATCAGGCTCCTCCAAACAAACTCTTAATTTAAACTTAGGAAAGAGGATGCTTACCCCAACTCAAAGATGCCACATAACATGTACTTGGGAACAAGAGTCAGATCAGTTCCATCTCCCAACCCAGTCAATGTGGTAAATTGTCCTAAGGCAGAAGCAAGGTTTAGATAATTAGATGAAGGGGATGGACAGGGTAATGTGGCTAGAAACTAGTAAGAGAAAAAATATGGGGCCCGGTTCTAATACAACAACCGGCTTGAAGACATTTCTGGCATTTGGTTGTAGCCCATGAAATTGTCTGAAACACATAGATTGAAAGCCCACTAACATTTCTATTTTATTTTATTTTATTTTATTTTATTTTATTTTATTTTATTTTATTATTTTATTTTACTTTATTTTATTTTATTTTAAAATCTTTATTTTTGAGAGGGAGAGAGAGAGAGAGAGCAGGGAAGGAACAGAGAGAGAGAAAGGGAATTACAGAATCTGAAGCAGGCTCCAGGCTCCAAGCTGTCAGCACAGAGCCCAATGCAGGGCTTGAACTCACAAACCACAAAATCATGACCTAAGCCAAAGTTGGACACTTAACCGACTGAGCCACCCAGGCACCCCGAAAGCCCACTAACATATTAAGAGAGTTGTCTCATGGTCACTGGAAAGCTATAGGCTACAATAAAATCCTAAGACATATCCCAAATTCCTTATCCCATCAAAATGGAAGGGGGTGGGTCATACCCCACAGGTACATCTCCCATTTGACTACTGAAGACAAAAAATAAGGAAAACCAAAAACCAAAAAAAAATAAACAAAAAAATAAAAAAAACCACCCGGAAAAGAAGCATCAGGCCAACTGTTTTAAAACAACACCTTCTAGCACCAGAGAAAGAACAAAGAACGTTTGCAATTTTTTTGACCCAGATATTAAATATCGTATGGATTCTTGGCCATTGTGTTTTCTTTCCCATTTGCCTCATCCAACGAAAGTTTTATTGCAAATATTTATTTTCTCTGTCATTGTGTTTTGCAAATGATAAGTTATTGTATAGAGGCAAATTTTCTGTTAGTTTGCTGAACCACGAGGAACTACATCCAGACCTAATGAACAAGAATTGAAATTAACCAGAGGCATAGACCTGGAGCTGAACACCATAACTGGGAACAAGGAATTTAAGCATAAGATTGTGTTTGTATGTGAAATGGCCAAAGGAGCAGTCTCTAGGGGATCTTTGTTGTTTTTCAACTGCCATTACCCATGACCTCTGTTATTGACGTAGGTCTCTATCCTTATCTCCAGGACTGGGGTGTCACCACACACTTGGCCAATGGTACACTGCAGTGTTGAATCAGAAGTGGGAATCTGACCTAATGGATCCAATCAGAATGAATTACAGATCAAGCTTGGGAGTGATCAAAAAGAGGTTTGCTCTCTTTCCTTCCAGATTTGAATTGGAAAGGAACGTAAGCCAGAAAGCCCACACCATTATAAGGAGAATGTCTAGCAAAATCTCAACCCAACAGACAAGAAGCAGAGCTGAGCAATGTAGAGAAAGAAACCAAATCTTGCTAATTGAGAAAGGCCCTGAATTGAGAAGAGACTGAATGCTTACACATATCTAACTCTAGATTTGTCAGTAACGTAAGCTAATTGTCTTTTCAGTTAAAGGTACTTGAGATTGAATTTGCTTTCACTTATAACAGAAAAATAAATCCCAACTAACTTTTTGAATTCACCCATCCCTCCCCAATCCACAATTCTATGCCAAAGTCACCCAAAGCATAACCACATCTCACATTTTGAAGACTTGGCTCTTAGAAGGCTTTTATCTGGAATGTCCATTTTCTTCTCCTGCTTTCTTAATAGGTACACACTAAGGCTCACGTACATGTTGCCTCCTTTGCAAAAGCCTTCCAAAACTTCTGAATCAGTTAATGTGCTTCCAAAGCCATTACCATTTCTAAGTTGGTAACGAAAATGGTGTATCTGTTGTGTGCGTCATTCAGAGATAATAAAAAGATTTTGTTAATTAATGGGTAGGTTTCTGGGGTTTTTTTTGTTTTTTGTTTTTTTGTTTTTGTTTTTGTAATACCCTATTAGTTGCTTTGGCTTTCTACAGAAAATTACCACAGGTACCCCTTCTCCTGTTTTCAAAAGTTCACACTATGCTACTTCACTTTTACAAAAGATCTACACTTAGTACGTGTTTTGGCTAACTAAAAGAAATCCGAAGAAGATTTGGGCTTTCAAGAAAAAAGATGAAAAGCAAAAATAGCATTCAGCATTTGTTTTGCTGCCAGCTTTTATAGAGGCCGCACATAGCCCAAGCAGCAAGTGTGGCCCTGCCACCCTTATTCCCTGGGAACTACACTCCACATCTCAGCACCAAGCTCCATAGCTTTGAACCCTATCTATGAGCATCTGTGCTTTATCTTGATTTATTCTGTACATCCATCAGCAAGATGTGTCCTGCGGTATCAGAAAAGCCTCTGAGAGTTTATTTTTTAAGTCTGGTAATCATCAAAAGTTTTCCAAATAAATTGGTGATAATTTCTCCTTCGCCTTATGCCATTTTGGCTTAAGAAAGGTTTCTTAGGAACATTCTACTTCCAGATATCACAGGGAAAACCCGTATATAGGATTTAAAATAATTTGTAACAAGATACTGGCAGTTGCAGCTAATTGTCATTTCCAAAAAGTGTATTCCTTTCATAAAATCATTTTTTTTAAAGAAGTATATGACTTCTTTGAGTAGGAAAGGTATACTCCTTAAATAACGTTCCACTTGTTTTGTAATATTTTTGCATCAAGTAGAGACTCAATGAATGTTGACTTCTAATTACATTTAAATGTTGTGTGCTTTTCTGTGTCGAGCCCCTCCAGGATGTTTTTCTTTTCTTATTATTTACTCCCATTTAAATAAGTACTTACGTCGACTGAAAAATAATAATTTCCCAAAGGCCCATAAACTGGAGTATTTTAAGGCTGACGACACACTATTGTTAAGATTATGTTTTAAATGCCTTATGTTATGTGGCTATCCTATCTGATGCTTAAGGGGAAAGGTGGCCTAAATAGGGACTGTGATTATCAAAACTATTTTAGGTATTATCTTGGTGCCCAAAACAGACAGTATTAATTTTAGGTGGGGATGTTACAAAAAATATCATATCCTCTGTTTCCTTTAGTTCAGTAAGTTCTAGCATGGTGTTTTATAAGCTATTTTTCATATGTTTATGGCACAATGCTAACTGTTTTTATTAGGAAATGGCCTGCTGGCTGAGGGCCCGTTCATTGTATTGCAGCATTTTCCCTAAGCTGTATCAGAACAACAAACTAAGAAGTTTACACTTCCTCATTAATTCTGGAAAACCCATACCATGAATAACATATCATGAACCTGTGAACCTTTTTATATCTTGACAATTGCTGGAAGTGTTTTGTTTGTAACAGAACTCAAGAATATCCAATTTAAATAGCAAACAGTGGATATTGCGGAAACCGAGTCTATAAGTCTCAGTTTTCTTACAGGATAATTATTGTGATTCAAACCCTGTGAGTTAGGTCCTAATAACTTGTAAGCCTGTTTCCTTTTCTGGTGGTTTCTCATTTGTTGAATATATCACCATAATTTTTTATTGTGAAAGATAACATAAGAGATCATTTTTAAAGTTCGATGTTCCCTATAATTTACGGGGACAATTCAAATCACTCATGTCCTAAAGGTAAAACAGGACACAGATCATCTTAGTCTGACCTCCTGCCTCTGTAACTTAGTTCAACGAATTTAATTTTTCTAAACCTTAAATCCATTTGCAAAAAGATAAGATATTTACTTTGTTTACAAGTCTGACTGTATTAGATAAAATAAATAGAAAGTACATTGTGGGGAGGGAATAAAAGAGAGAGAAGGAACCAAACCAGAAGAGATACTTAAGGATATCGAACAAAGAGAGTTGCTGGAGGGAAGGTAGGTGGCGGATGGGCTAAATGGGTGATGGGCATTAAGAAGGGCACTTATTGGGATGAGCACTGGGTATTGTATGTAAGTGATGAATCACTACATTCTATACTTGGAACCAACTTTACCATATACGTTAACTATCTAGAATTTAAATAAAAGTTTGAAAAAAGAAAAGTACATTGTAAAAAAAAAAAAATGCCTGATGAGACTCAACAAACAGTAGGGTAGGCATTCATTCATAATAGACCCTCAGCTAACAATATCAACAACCGCAGTATTTATTCAACTAACAGTATCAACCATGAGTATTTACTTAGGGTCGGACATCTTTAGAAATGTTATCTATTTTAGCTATCAGGTAAAGTCTAATAGATAACTATTGCCTGTTGTCATTACTGCTGTTCTGTTATTTTGCTATCATTGCCCTAAGTTTAGAAATAATGTACTTCACTAAAGTAAATTCTCAGTTTAGGAGAAAATGTCACTGATATTCTGGAAAGAAAAAAAAAACTTAAGAAGAGGACCACACACGTTCTCTCCTTTCCCCTCAGAAACAAACTCTCCATCTCATAAGCAGTTGTCTTAGTATAGGATTCCCCCACTACCCAGAAGAAAAGCATTCCTATGAGGCCTTTCATAAACCAAAATAGCATAAGCCTAAGAAACAATTACCATTAATTTATACGGAACAATTTTTGAGCCCTCGCAGACCCCCAAATAAAATAACCTGTTAGGTTTTCTGATACCCTAGGACACATCTTGATGGTGGATGCACAAAATAAATCCAGATAAAGCACAGACGGTCACACACACAATTCAAAACTATGGAGCTTGATGCTGAGTGTAGTAGTTCCCAGGGAAGGAGCTTGGTGGAGCCACATTTGGTGCCTCTATAAAGGCCAGCAGCCAAACAAAGTCTGAATGCTATTTTCGTTTTTCGCCTTTCTTTGGTGAAAGTGAAAATCCTCTTCAGGTTTCTTTTGGCTTAGTGAAAACAGGTACTGATAGTAGGTCTTTTTACAAGCGAAGTGGTATAATGCAAACTCTCAAAATACGGGGGATATATGTATCCTCATCCGGCTCTGTATCCTGCTCTTACCCTACAAGGTTCACACCATCTCTTGATCTTCACTATTCCTCTCCTTTATTTCTTTCAAATCTCATGCAGCTGCTCCTGCCTAATATGTCTCCCAGATGAAAATCCATATCAGTTTTTCTAGACATATATTTATTTGTTTTGGCAGAAAAAGCTCCAGATTGACCGTTAACCAAAGATTACACCGAGATTCATTGGTTCTCTCAGGGCATGCCTCTGTGGGTTCTGGGAGATGTCTGCCCGTCAGTTTGCCATTTTAATCCATCAGCCCCATCTATTTACTGCTGACCTACAAGGGCTATAACCATGTCAGAGGTGCCACAAGAGATATTTATCCTTGGACACGAACGAAAGAAAGAAAGGAAGGAAGGAAGGAAGAAAGAAAGAAAGAAAGAAAGAAAAGGAAAGGAAAAAAAAAGAAAGAAAGAAAAGCAGAGAACCCTTTTCTTTGGAAATTGATGAGCCCCATTCTTCGTTCATCAGTTTTGAACTTAACATAGGAGAGAAACAGAACAGTGGCTCAGTTTATCAGCTGTAGCCCTTCCACTCTACGATCCAGAGGGCAAGTTCATTCACCTCACCACAAGAGCTTGTACACAAATCCCTCCATCCTTGTTGAGGATTCAGAAAGTTATCAGAGAATCCTTGGTACTTCAGGCATCAATCTTCATGTGTTTCACAATGTGATTTTAAATATATGCCAATGACCTTGTCCCAAGGGAAATTATAACACACGTGTGTCCATGCATGTAAGGATACATAACACCAAATTAAATAAGTGACCAATCTAATTTATAAATTATGGAGGGTAGATTTTGTCTGATAGGTTTCTACTGCTGTTAAGAACAGATTGGTAAATTTGGCCCATGCCCTAGAACTTAGGCCCTTAAGTTATTTAACTTCTTTGTGCCTCATGATATAGGATAGTTATACTCAGGTGTTTGTTTTGAGAATTGACTTTATTAGTATGACCTTAGAACATTTTTGTAAAACCTTTAATGGTTGTTAGACAATATTACTTTAAAAATATCTAGGAAATTGCTATTACTTTTTAAAAATAATATTTTTAAATTTTAATGGACAACAGCATTTGATTGTAGAAAATGTAAACCAAATATTTGGATAAATGCAGAAATCTCTTTTGGATTTGCATTTGAATATGTTAAAATATGATAATGTATTCAGTCTCCCGATAATTCATTCAAATAAACATTTATTAAGCCACACACATGCTGAACTTCTTTCTATTTTTTGTGTATGCAAAGCATGTTTCCAGTTCAGATTTTCTGTAGCTGGTTTCTTTTCATAATTCAGGTATGAACTCAGATTTCCCCTCCTCAGAATGGCCTTGCTTGATTACCCAGTCTATTTTTGCTCCCCTAAAATTCTCTATAACATTGCCCTGTTTTATTGTGCTTGCAACCTCAATTACAATCAAAATGTATCTGAATTATATGCTACTTATTTCAATACGTCTCCCTCCACTCTTGCTGTTTTTTGTTTACTGCTATATCACCAGAGCCCAGAATAGTTCCAGACCAGTAATAGTAACAACAACACCTTACATTTATGTATTGTGTGCACAACTTGCTTTATGTACTTCACATTCATTGGCAATTTAATCCTCATAACAATCTTGCAAGATAAATGCTATATGGCACTCATTTTACAAATGCAGGTGAGAAGGCAAAGATTGGTAAAACAAGTGCCCATTGGGGCGCCTGGGTGGCTCGGTCGGTTGAGCGTCCGTCTTCGGCTCAGGTCATGATCTCACGGTCCGTGAGTTCAAGCCCCGCGTCGGGCTCTGTGCTGACCGCTCAGAGCCTGGAGCTTGTTTCAGATTCTGTGTCTCCCTCTCTCTCTGCCCCTCCCCTGTTCATACTCTGTCTCTCTCTGTCTCAAAAATAAATAAACGTTAGAAAAAAATTAAAAAAAAAAAACAAACAAAAAACAAGTGCCCATAATCACACAAGCAATGAGTTCTTAACCACTACTCTAATCTACCTCTGAGTAGGCATTTAACACCTAGTTGTTAAATAAATGACCAGATGTATTACGTTTGGGGCAAGGAGCTGAATAGACAAAGGTCTGGTCATGGTTCACATGAGTCTACATGAGAAAAATAGATATGGCAAGTTAATAAGCAAGATAGTATTTTAAACTTCTACAGTGATAGATGTTAATTATATCTCACTAAAAATGAACAATAAGCACGATAGATTGAGTCAATCAATCACAATAGATGTTTTGAAAGAAGATTTTACAGGGCACATGGAGAGTATAAATGAGGGCGTGGCATTTTGTTTGGTGGTAAGTTCCAGTTTTCTTAAGGAAGATGATGGCTAATGACTATTTTGTGGGAGAACAGTGAATATGGGAGTCTTAAATTGTGCCGCATTGGAAATCTGTAAACGAAACATCATAGAGTAGAAAACGCCTGAAACCTGTAAGCTATCTTGACAACCCCCCAAAAACACTGCTGAGATTCATTCATATCGCAGCACCTCAGTGGCTCTAGCTGAATATGGTTCAGCTGCAAGCCAAGCTGTTGCCATGGATATGTGAACAAATGACAGTGTGGAGATGGTCTATAACCATTGCGAAGCTCTTAGAGAACGAATGCCAGTGAGCATTCCTCCATTACAAGCCATGCAATCTTTGTAAAAACTAAGCATAGGAAATCGCATCATTCATTTCAAGAAAAGTAACAAATTTAGAATTTATAACCATCGGTCATAGCTGTCACCAGATAGTAGAATTTAAAATATTCACTCACTGTGATTAAAGCCTGCCTAGTCACCATAACCTGTGGTTTAAACATTGTTCTTTTAAAATTTGGAGGTTTGGTTTTGATAATCTTCAATAACATTAATAAACTGTCAAATTTTACAAGGTACTTTATAATGAAAAATGTGTTTATTCCTTTTGAGAACACTAAGATCTTAACATATACCAACATTTAAAGGAGAAATACAAAGAAATAGTAGCCTGGTAATTGTCAATTTTTATCCTCTATAACCATTTATCTTTGGTGAAGTGGACTTAACTGGCATTACATGATATATTTCTGTATCTAAGGCAATTTTGTAGAAAATTTAAATTTTACTTTCAAATTTCATTTTTACTTTTTAATTTTTAAATGAATTCTTAAATTCACTTTCATGTATTTTAAGAATATTGTTTTTAATCATTACAGAGGGCTTAATGTGGTTATTTACAGGGGACTCTCTTTACAGATTTATGATATTTCTCAATTTCTTCAAAAAGCTAAAAAACTGGAAAGCTTTCGTGCATACTGTGAACCGAATATATTCTACTATATTATATCAGAATATGTTTAATTAGTTAGAATATGTTGAAGATGAGAAATCTTTTCAGGTATTACAGTTTATTAGATATAAAGGTAGAATTTAAACTATCCAAACATATATACATACATGAAAATACGAATATAGTGTGATTTTCTTGTGTAATCCTTGAGAAATAATCTTGAATTAAATTGAATTGAATCTTGAAGTGATCTTTAATAGATGATTTTTAAGATACTTCAGGAGAAATATTTTTCCCTATGTCATTTGCTTTCTTGTCATTAGTAATTACTGTTGTAGCTTCATAATTTGTCTCTTTTGTCTAATATAGTACCGGAAATTTTTCATCCTAAAACCAAGCAATCAGAAACAATTTTTAAAAGTTGAAGGATTTTTTTTTTTTTTTTTTGACAAATCAAAGTGGCACAGCAGGCCAGATTGTCATGCTGAGCTTGGCAATGTTCAAGTAAGATTTTTTTGCTTTTAGTAGGCAGTAGGAAAATGTTTTGTTTTTGTTTTTTTTTTCCCCTGCTGGAAATTTTCTGAGTTAATATTAGCATGAAAGAATATATAACCTTTAAAGTTTTTTTTTTTGAATATTTATTTTTGAGAGAGAATGAGAGAGACAGAGTGTGAGTAGGGGAAGGGCAGACAGAGAAGGAGACAAAGAATCCAAAGCAGGCTCCAGGCTCTAAGATGTCAGCGTAGAGCCCCATGTGGGACTCAAACCCATAAGCTGTGAGATCATGACCTGAGCTGAAGTCGGACCCTTAACAGACTGAGCCATCCAGGCACCTGTAGAATATATAACCCTTAGAATTTATTTTGAATTAATCCAAAAGTTTATATTATATTAGAGTAAAAGTTTTCTGGGAAAAAAATGAAACAATTATTAAGAATACATATAGTACCCTGAAAAATATGCTGATGAATTTCATTTTAATGTTCTCAATAGCTCATTTTCTGCTATTTAAGAGTATCTGAAGCAGCAGGAGTACAAGAATAAAGAACACATGAAATATAAGCAGAGAGAGGAAATTAAAGGCCCTATGGCATCTACTCTGAAAATGGGGAAACCAAATTGTAAGGGTATTTAATCCTAAAGTTAAGAAAAAGATACGAAAAGAAACATAATGTTCTCAGTGAATAGTGATCAACAAGAAAAAAAATTGTTTGATTTGGCTTTTGTAAGAAATTAAATTTTCCATTCAAATTCCTCATTCAAATTTGCTCACTCACGTATTTTCATTGTATTCTTTAGTTGAAGCTACATTTTAAAACGTACTTTAATTGAAGCTATATTTTTTCTGTCAAATACATTTTACTTAACTTGCCTTTTCATAAAAACAAACAGGATTCTTCTGCTTTTGTTATTTTTTCTTCTGCAAATTGGGCTTATTTAGTTTTTCATTTAATACGTGGAGAAGGTTTTAAAATTTCACACACAATCACTGCCTACTTGACTCACTTTAACCACTCTAAGCTCTTACTATTGTACTTTAGTAACCCTAGTGGTTGCCATAGATGACATTTTTGATAGTTATATAAGTTGTGAAAATTTGTTGGCCACAACACTTTAGGGAATTATTAAGGAGACACTCTTTGAGTCATAATCCAACCTACTGGCCTTAATTTGTTTTGTTTTGTTTTGTTTTTAAGTAGGCTCCATGGCTGGCTTGGAGCCCAACACAGGGCGTGGACTCAGGACCTTGATTGAGATCAAGACTTGAGCTGAGATCGAGAGTCTCAAGTTTAAGAAAAAAAAAAGAGTCTCAGGCTTAACCTACAGCCTCCCACCCCACCCAGCCAGGGGTCCCCTGGTCTGAACATTTTTAACACTGTGTTTCATTCATTTAACAAATATTCATTTTATGCAACTCTGCTGTGTATAGTTCCAGGTACTTTGCTTCCAGAACACTGTCTGAGTAATAAACAGTAACTGTATTCCTATATCTTCAGCACCTGGAATAACTTCATTTTTCCTATTTGTTACTGTATCCTCAGTAATGAGGAAAACTTAAAAAGTGTAATTAATAAATACTTTATGATCTACCTCATAATACTACATAGTCCTAAATTGTGAATTATTTGTTTTGACAGGTTAAACTTTTTTAAGTTAAAACATACAAAATTTATAATAAGAGAGTAATATCATATATGTGTTGTTTTCAGTTGTTTATGTGATTAATTTCCCTACCACTAGACTAACTTTTTTTAATTCCTCGGAATTACCTTTGCAAAGCATAAAATAAACAACCTAATATATATTCATTTAATTATCAAATTTAATTTAATTCCAAAATATTAACATTAAACGCATTAAACTATCAAGCCTTAAAGTAATCTCAGTGTTCAAGCCTTTATTTTCATTTGAATTTCTTAAAAGAAGTTGAAGCTTTTCCTAAGCCACTCAGGAATTGACAGTAATAAAATAAAAATTCAGGTCTCCTACTTTCAGAATGGATCTTCTTTATTGAAACCTTTTTTTTTTTTCTCTATCAAGGCTTTTGGTTAAAAAAATTCCCAGTCTGCATAATATAAAATAAAATGGTCACAAGTTTCTAGATTTAAAGCAATGAACATGAAGGAAATGGAGTTGATTGCTGGGCAAGGCTTATAATTCTAATATCTTTTTAAACTTATTTTCTAGTAATATAACTTTTCTTCTAAAATATTAGTGCTAGCTGGAGATGGCTTTTCCAGGAACTGACTGCCCTCCCCACTTGCCTTCCAGGGGGCGGATCATATGGCTGGTTCTGGCCAAGAAAGAACGTGAGTAGAAATGGTATTAACTAGTCCTTCTCAAACTTTAGTTTGCATTAAAGTCACCTGAAGAGCTGGCTAAAGCATATATTTCTGGGCTCCACCTATAGAATTTCTAATTTAGTTGATCTAGAATAAGGCCTGTGAATTTGTATTTTGAACCAGTTAATAGGCAATGGTGATGTTGCCTGCCCATGACTCACACCCTAATATACATCACCACTACTTTGCCCATATCCAGAACAAAAAGGTTTTTTCTTTTTTTAATGAAGTCATTATTTTTTAGTTATCAAGAAACAAAAAGTAACTGCCATCTGCTTACAATATGATGCATGAATACATTCCCCACTACCACCAATTTTAGTTCTGAAAGTTGCAGACATTTTCAAATTTGGTTTTTAACGTGGATATTTCAAAAGAGGAAAGTCTTGTTCCATCAGGGGATAGTTTTATGGAAAGAGATGTGGGAAAGAGATGAAGAATTGAAGCTATGACTTTAGGGCACGATTTATCATCTGCAAGTTATCCCTAAGAAAGCATAGCGAGGGGCGCCTGGGTGGCGCAGTCGGTTAAGCGTCCGACTTCAGCCAGGTTACGATCTCGCGGTCCGGGAGTTCGAGCCCTGCGTCGGGCTCTGGGCTGATGGCTCAGAGCCTGGAGCCAGTTTCCGATTCTGTGTCTCCCTCTCTCTGCCCCTCCCCCGTTCATGCTCTGTCTCTCTCTGTCCCAAAAATAAATAAACGTTGAAAAAAAAATTAAAAAAAAAAAAAAGAAAGCATAGCGAAAAGAAAAAAAGTGATGCAAATAAAGTGAAAAAAGATATATTTTATGGATCTTGGAGGATCTCTACTGACCACCATGATGATGTTAATTACTTTCTGATGTAAACGACAACAATGAAGCCATTCCTAGCACGCTCATTATGAGCTTCAGAAAATCGCAAGCATGTGAGCACAACGAAACGGCAAAGTCCCGTTTTCAACATAGAAACAATAAGATATTCTACTGGTATGCCAAGAATAACTCTTTGGCTTAGGAAACTCTCCTTCCAGAGCCATATTATGCACTTATCTCTCAGTCGGTTTTTTAGTTTATGTATGACCTGCTCACAGCTCAAGTAGCCTCACTTCTCACCTCCATTTTCACCTCTGGCACAGTGTGTAAACAGCTTACCCAATGCATCACGCAGTCTCCATGGTTTCATCCCATTATTTCAACATCCTTAGGAAAACAAGCACTACTAGAGTAAAATTTTATCTCACAGCCTGCTATTCCTAATCTACATCTGCTTAAAACTGTAACCCTTCAAATTAGACCCATCCAGGTAGCTCCCCCTTAGTAAATTGAGATCACTGCTTAGACTCTCCTATGTAGTAATTATTCAGAGTGGACAACGGGCACTTTGTGTTTGTCTTCCTTGCCCTACCACAGAACTGAGAATTCTACCAAAAACGTAGGTCAGCACTTTCTTCTGAATCTGTGGTAGGTGTTAATCATCATTTTGTAGATGAGACACTTGCTGTAAAAAGTAGTTGCAACTTGCCTAATAACACAGTCAACATTTTTTGCAAAGCTAAGGTTAGAAGAAAAGCCTCACAAATCCAATGTATATATTTTCAGGTATGTCTCCTTGTGGAAATGCTTATGTTGTAAACATGAGGATGGACCTAGGGCACCCAAACCTGTGTTTGCAATGCTTGGAGAATTAACAAACGCTTTACTTTTAATGATTTCTCTAGACCACACATTTCATGTGGCAGACATGCATGTGAACACAACCTCAATGAAGACCCTCATTTTCAACATGAAAACAATACGATAGTCTACTGGCATGCTAGGAAAAACTCTTTGTCTCAGGAAACTCTCCTTCCAGAACCATATTACACACTTGCCTTTGGTCCACTTTTTAGTTTATGTGTGACCTGCTCACAGATCAACGGCTTGTATTTGTGTATTATTCACCATGATAACCAGTATAGCGTGGGACCTTGAACCTAGAAGGCATTTGATAAATATTCATTGAATTAATGTTGGAAATATCAGCAAAATCATAAAGTATACTTCAAGAAATCTAATTTTTTCCTGGCTTGTTTTTCTTCTACTTAACATAGTTGTAAAGAGGATAGCTTTTGGAATCAGACTGTACTTCTACTAAGCCGCCTCTTTTTCGCTCAGTTTGCCCAGCTGAAAAATGGCATAATAACACCACCTAACTCAGAGAATTTTCATGAGAACTAAATGAAAAAGTTCACATGAGTCTTTTAGATTCGCACTGGAAACACTGTAATCACTCAGTAACTGTTCATCATTACAGGATTTTCCATTTGATACTGGTAAATAGCTGGAGTTCTTTTAAAGTCATGATAAATATACTAATCATAAAGCCATATAAAGGGCATAAATTGGATTAGAGAATATCACAAAAATATATATTCTTCATAAAACTAGTAAAGGGCCTCCTTATTATTTTTAAATAATCCTCATAATGGTGTCCAATATGCATTCCATCTTAATAAAGACCTTAAGAAAATGAAGTTTTCATTCTGTTCTTAGGTTCCAAACAGGAAAATAAAGATATGCCATATTTCCAAGTTGCACAATCTCTAATGAAACACCTAAAATGCAATGTTCAGTTCTCTGAACCACAGAGCCTAGCAGACCAGACAATTTATTCAATTATCTACCACTGAGTAGAATCGCCACATGCATCGCACCATGTACTTCCTGCATTTTGCTTCCTTTTCTCCTGTCTTGCTCTCTCCTTTCAATTTCATCTGCTTTTCTATTATAATTGGACTTGGGATTTTATTTTTGTCGATGGTGGTGATGGTGGTGGTAGTGGCGGGCTTTGGAACATTTACAGTTTCTTTTCTCACTGTCTTTTTACTTTACTCTGTCCTTGAGCTAAGAAATAAAAGTGGCCACTAGTATACAAGAGTCTTGCTTTGCTAGCAGAATTTGGGATTTAAATGATATGACCTCTATAACCATTTGTTCAACTGAAGTTTTCTTTAAAGAATTGTTTAGAGGGGCGCCTGGGTGGCGCAGTCGGTTAAGCGTCCGACTTCAGCCAGGTCACAATCTCGCGGTCCCTGAGTTCGAGCCCCGCATCAGGCTCTGGGCTGATGGCTCAGAGCCTGGAGCCTGTTTCCGATTCTGTGTCTCCCTCTCTCTCTGCCCCTCCCCCGTTCATGCTCTGTCTCTCTCTGTCCCAAAAATAAATAAACGTTGAAAAAAAAAAAATTAAAAAAAAAAAAAAGAATTGTTTAGAAACAAGCCAATACTTCCAGACATTCTCTGGTGACTGGCAGCATTTGCCATCCATCTTTAAACGGGTAATTCCCCTGTCAAAGGCCTAGTCTCCCAGATAATTATATACAGTGCAGCATTATTTATTTTCTCCAACAATACATTGGAATCATACCAGATAAATCATATGCTATGGTAAAATGCTGGCGAGCTACATGAGCATGAGGCTTTAGGGTGGCATGCCTTAGGAATCAAAAGTACTTACAATGTGACACATCTATCTCACTTGTTCAGGAGATGATACTGGGTTCAGAAAATGGAGAGTAGCATCATAACATTACAAAAGATAAGGATGTACTCCCTTCCATTGAGAAGATTTCCTCATTAGGAGGATGTTCTCTTATTTAGAGAGATTTGGACTGCTCTCTTGATGCAAGTAGTTTATATAGTTGTTAAGAAATAACTTAGGTTGGGGCGCCTGGGTGGCTCTGTCCATTTGGCGTCTGACTCTTGATTTCAGCTCAGGTCATTATCTCACAGTTGTAGATCAAGCCCTGCGTAGGGCTGAGCACTGAGTGGGGAGCCTGCTTGACACTCTCTCTCTCTCCCTCTCTCTGTGCCCCTTCCCAGCTCATTTTCACTCCCCGTCTCCCTCAAAATAAACATACATACATACATACATACATTACTTTATTTTCCAGACAATTCTTTTGAACATGTTAAAGATAAAACACACACACACACACACACACACACACACACACACGTACATTAACTCTCAAACCACCAGGGTGGCTCGGTTAAATATCATGTTCTAGGTAACACTGGCATCAAGGGATCATGTGGAAGAGAATTCTCTTCTCCTCAAAAGATGGGATGGGGGCTGCTTTCAAAAATAAGTCTTAGAAATAACTTTCTACGCCACGAGATACATTCATGTTATAGTAATAGATGCAATAACTAGGACACAAGCTTGATTTGTAATCACTGCACCATTGTCTTCATTATTTATGTAAATCATACATACACAAAAAAGAATAAAAGGAAATAAAATGTTCTTTTGGGATAATGAGGTTGATTATTGATGCCTTTTTTTTCTTTTTACTTTTCTATATTTCCAAAATTTTCTAGGGTGAGTTGTAACTATTTGTGTATTTGAGAAAATAAAACTAATGTTTCTAAAAATATTTTAAATATTAAAGCATAGCACATAAAATGTTAACACGTAACACATTCCTACTACTTCTGGGTTAATTTCTTACTGTTTTGTTTTTTTACTGGTTTTTTCTCTTTAACTTGTACTATTGCTCCAGATAATCAACACCAAAGTCTTATTTTACTGAAATTACTTAATTAATATGCTTTCTCTTAAAGAAATTAATAACTAATAATTGCAACACTAACATATAATATAAAATAGAAGCCAGATAAACTGGGATGAAGAGAACCTCAGATTTAACACTTGCTGACTGGATTGACCCTAGGCAAGTGACTTAGCCTCAGTGTGTTTTATCTTCCTCACACAATAAAGAGAGATATTAACAGAATCCACCTCACAGATTATTATAAGATTAAATGCGCTGTTCTGTGTAAATATTTAAGACAGTGTCTCATACATAGCAAGTGCTATGTGAGTATTTGTATTCTTTCCAGATTTTGGTGGACCTATCTGTATTGGCATTAAAACGATATAAATAATCATTTCCGCTTTGACTCTCTAATACTTGTAGTAAGTTCCATGATGGCATAGAATTTGTTAGTCTTGTTCACCACTAAGTCCCAACACCTACCATTTTTGACACCTAGTAGGTATTCTATAAATATTTCTTGAATGAAGAAATTCATCATAG
This sequence comes from Prionailurus bengalensis, assembly GCF_016509475.1. Lineage (NCBI taxonomy): Eukaryota > Metazoa > Chordata > Mammalia > Carnivora > Felidae > Prionailurus > Prionailurus bengalensis. The sequence goes on along the minus strand of NC_057344.1, from coordinate 70,058,890 downwards.
ATATTATAGTCCTAAATCTCTGTCTAAAATTAAATCTGATATTTGAATGTAGTCTGTTATCTGAAAGCTATCTAATTTCAAGGCTATCTCTTTTCTTACTAAAAACAATTAGAAAATGTTTCAGCTGAACTATTTTTGTGGGCTCTTCCACTATTGTTTATACATTTCAAGTGAGATTATGTTGTCATTTAATGACCTCACATTCTTTCATGATGTAAAGCTTATGTTGAATCTAAGGAAAGAGTTATGTTTTCTGAACGAAATTGACATGTGTTTCCCATCTGACTTTTCTCTGTGTTGGTTTCAACGTGCATATGCTGAAGGACAGTAGAAGTCTCTCTATGCCACAGGAAACACTCCATACTGAGAAGTTCCACTGGCCAGGTTCTCTAACCATGAGTCATAGTTAGAACATTGCTTGAGAATAACTTTACAAGGCATTAAAAGCACAACATACTTTAATGACTGACCCAAATTGTCTAGAATTGCAAATGCTTCCCCAAATCCATGGTTATGTTGTTTTATTCCATGTGCTTGATGTTTAAGGGCATGTCAGGGATACATATCATTTCTTTTTACTTGCAGAGATAATTTATAACTCAGGATGATAATAAGTTTGAATCTCAAATTTATCTGTTAATCAAATTGAATATGTCTTAGTCAACTTTATTTTCAGAGTATTAAGTGTATTTTGAAAAAGAAAGAGCATGGTATTTTAACCCTTGGATCAAGCTCAGATTGTTGAGATCTTTTCAGTTCTGATTTAGTACAATCACAGGATGTGGGAGGGCATTTCAAAACACTCAAGTGGTTCTATAAGCCTGAGACTGGAAACGAATCACAGAACCATTTTTCATCTTGTCAGTTGCCGACATCATGCTTAAAGAATTCTTACAGCAAAACAAATGCCTATTTAGAGTATTAGCCATCCTATTCCCTGGTATCAAATCAAAGAAATAGTTCCTACAAAGAATGTTTGAAAATGTGAAATCGTCACTTTAAAAATATATACATGTGTGAAATTCATTATTAGTCAGGATGCTCATAGCTCCCCAAGATAGCACTACAACACATTTAACAACCCCATACCCCCTGGGCCAAAAAGGCATTAATCCAGGCCTAAACAATGTTAAGATTATAAAGATATTATCTGAATTTTGTCTAGCATGAAGCAAGTTGTGAATCTAAGCAGAGTGATTTTGGTATCTCATTGCTGATTTTCAGATATTCTGAAGAAAAGCCATGAGATTTAGTGGCAGACAAGCTTTTATTTACACATCTAATCCTGTATTTCTTCAGCTTTCACTGCACTTCAGGATTAGTTGGGAAGCCCTTATAAATCCTTGTACCTAGGTCAAACCCCAAGCCAATTAAATCAAACATACTAGCAGTGGGAGCCCAGGCATCAGGTTTTTTTAATAGTCTTCCAAAATTTCCTGTGTAAAGCCAAGGTTAAGAATGACTACTCTAGCTCTATTCTGCTGGTATGGGTATGTTGGTAAGGCATGGGGGGCTAAAAGAAGAGTTTACTATTAATATAGGGTGCACTTTCCTAAGTGCTTTCCTTGTAGTAACACTTAATCCACCCAAATGGGTAGAAACTATTATTATCACCACCATCTTACAGATGAAGAAACTGAAAAAGAGACAGGTCATACAACTAGGAATGGTGAAATGGGGATTCAAATCCAGGTATTTAATTATGCAATGATACTTACTTAACAACTATTTTTGAGTTAATATAATATACCAAGCATAGTGTCAGAATACTTGGAGTCTCCAAATGTTTAATGCAATAAACAAGGAGATGCATTCTATCAATAAACATCTGATTATGAGCAACTGCCTAACCACCCAGGCTGGAATTAAACATGAAAAAAAAATAACACTGCCCCCAATAGTATCCTGGACAAACTGTTTATACTAACTGAATTAATAGATAAAGCTAACTAAAGATGACCAAATTTCTATTCCCACCGACTAACGTCTGGCTTCCAAGAGGTCAGAGAAGTAGAATCACAGCCACTGTGATTCTAGTAAAATTGAACCAAACTATAATCATGCTATTCATACGTATTCGGCACCCACATTAAACAATGCTGAAGGAACAGAACTCTTAAGAACTGAGAACAGATTCCAGTGTGTAATTCACATTCTCTTTAACCCTCTAGAAATGGAGTACTGTTTAAGGCATACCTTCTACAGGGATATTCCCAGGAGCAAGGCAGCTATGGTTAAAATGACTTCACTTATATGCAGTATAAGAAACACAGTCCCCCTCATCCTACATACTGATGGTGACTTTTTGCCTTCACAAAAGAAAGGCATAAGAGGACCATTGAAGACTTAAACTACATTTTACGCCACTTTTTATATGAAGAGCATCTCCTGTATTTAAGAGAAACTTATAGGTTGAAAAGCCACAGTTTGAAGATATTAAATTCATTTTCCCTTTTGTCCTGAGATGAACAAACCAATTCAGACCCAAATCTGAATTAAAATGGTCTTATATAAGTAAATGTCAGAAAATTAATAGATGTGAGTTTAAAACAAACTAATTTCTGATCACCTACACATGTTATTTCAGGGCCATTAAAAAGAGTTAATGTTGCCTTCAAAAACTTTCACCATCCACTGGTAAATCTACAGTGAGGTCGTCATTTCTTTTAAAATGTATTTATGAAGGGGTTATATGCCATTCTTAGTGATTTAGAGTTCACTGTGAATTAATAATTTCAGGGTAAGATTTTCTATGGTTTTAGGAAAGAGAACATGTAGGCCCTAAGGCCTGAAAAGGGTGGGAAGAGGAGCTGATATCCTGATGGAAGAAAGACAAAGTGTGCAAAGTCTGGGGATGCAGAAGGCAAATGTCAACTAATTCACATTTATCTCAGAATTACTTAAATAAGAAACCAGGAGACATCTGAGAAAGGAAACTAGAAAAAATTTATTTTCTTTTGTTCCTTGAGAATGCACATTTCCTAGGGCTAATTAAGACTTGATTTTTAGGGGTGCCTGGGTGGCTCAGTCAGTTAAGCATCCGACTTGGTCTCAGGTCATGATCTCACAGTTCGTGAGTTGGAGTCCCTCTTCAGGCTCTGTGCTGACAGCTCAGAGCCTGGACCCTACTTCAAATTCTGTGTCTCCCTCTCTCTCTCTCTGCTCCTCCCCGGCTCATGCTCTGTTTCTCTCTCTCTCTTGAAAATAAGTAAACATTAAAAAAAAAAATCTCTTAAAGACTATGATTTTTACAGTGCACAAAGAGGGTAAAGATGTTTTAAGTGTAGATAACTCCTTTAGCACTGAACTACGTATATAAACAAGTGTATTGAAATCCTTTAAAAGGAACAGAGAAGAAGAAAAAGAAAAGAGGAAAAGAAGTATGCACACCATCATCACCATCATCGTCATGCTCATCATCATAACTTGGCTCAATAAATCACCAGAGAGATTAGGTGATTCATGAAGTTTGGCCAAATGACCTAAGATTGATTGCAAACAAGAACTATATTGGCATAAATTTAAAAAGCCACTGAACTGATCATTTTGAAGTGCAGAGAAACCACGCCACAAAATATATGAAGATTCAATCATGTATGAAAATTAGATTAAAGAAATAAGGTTTAGGGGCACCTGGGTGGCTGAGTCTATTGAGTGTGCGACTTCAGCCTAGGTCATGATCTCATGGTTCATGAGTTCCAGCCCCACATCAGACTCTCTGCTGTCAGTGTAGAGTCCACTTTAGGTCTTCTGTCTCCCTCTCTCTGTGCCTCCCCCACTCACACTCTGTCTCTCAAAAATAAATAAACAGTTTAAAAAAAGAGAAAGTTTTAAGAAGAAAAGAATAAATAGAAAACCATGATGATCTCCAAATGATAGAAATATTGAAGTAATATGAAGACACATTATGCATAGTATAAAGGTAACTTCAATAACTTTATGCTTAAGGAAGATACCGCTGATTCTCACAGCTGTACTGATCCAGGCATAATACTCTTGCTGTCACTCTCATTTATGAAACTTAGACTCATGTCTCCCAAGAGAGATGGAAATAAGGAAGAGAAAGAGAAGTGAGAATTGTAACCCTCACAGATTTTAAAAAGTGAATTTCTAGCAATAAATCTAAGGAGGAAAACAATGTCAACTCTAGACACTAAATATACCATTCTTAAGAAAATAAGTGCAATATGACAATAAATGAAACCTTCCCATTCACTGAGAAAATATTTTAAAAAATAAATTTGAGAAAGGCTGAAACAATCATCATATCAGTTCCTTGTGCTGTGAAACAAATTTCCCAAAAACTTAGTGGCATAAAACAATAACAATGCTATTATTTCTTATGATTCTTATTTGTTGGGAATCCATAAGAGCTTTGCTGGGCGGACGTGTTTCAGAATCTCTCATGAAGCTCCAGTCAGATTGTAGGTCAAAGTGAAGCAGCTGGTGGCTGGCCAACCATCTCTCTCTTTGTATGGTCTCATAGCTTTTCCATGTGATCTCTTCAGATGGGATAGTTTGGACTTCCCTTACCTCAAGGCAGTGGGATTACTCACATTAAGTTCAGAACTCCAAAGAGAGTGTTTCAGTGAGCAAGATGGAAACTGAATGTCCTTTTTTGATCTTGCCTTTGAAGTCATCTAACAACACTTCTGTCAAATTTTTTAGGCAAAACAGCCTCAGAAGTCTTCTATGTTTCAAATTCATGGGATATAAATCTAATCTCTCTATGGAGTATGAAAGAGTATGAAGGAGTATGAAAGACATATTGCCAGAAATTCATGCAGGATGGGAAATAGCATGGGGGCCATCTTTGGAAAGTACGATCTGTCACGGCAGTATGCCCCATGCCACATGACCTTCTGACAACATGTCTCTCATATTTCTTTCATTGAGAGGTTAGATTTATGTCCCATGCTAACTTATTTTTTACTAGATGCTAGCAATAATAAAGACAATGATATAATAAAATAGCAAAGTATCTTATTTAATCCTATAACTACTCCCATTTATAGTTTCAATAATGGAGCTTCACAAAGTCTACTTAGCGTGTTCAAAATCACACCTCAATCTCTTTTGCATTGTTAGTGGCAATGCAAGCTGGTGCAGCCACTCTGGAAAACAGTATGGAGGTTCCTCAAAGAGCTAAAAATAAAACTACCCTACGACCCAGCAATTGCACTACTAGCCATTATCCACGGGATACAGGTGTGCTGTTTTGAAGGGACACATGAACCCCCATGTTCATAGCAGCACTATCAACAATAGCCGAAGTATGTAAAGAGCCCAAATGTCCCTCGATGGATGAATGGATAAAAAAGATGTGGTGTATATATACGGTGGAGTATTACTTGGCAATCAAATAGAATGAAATCTTGCCATTTGCAACTACGTGGATGGAGCTGGAGGGTATTATGCTAAGTGAAATTAATCAGTCAGAGAAAGACCAAAATCCTACGACTTCACTCATATGAGGACTTTAAGAGACAAAACAGATGAACATAAGAGAAGAGAAACAAAAATAATATAAGAACAGGGAGGGGGGATAAAACAGAAGAGACTCATAAATATGGAGAATAAACTGAGGGTTACTGGAGGGGTTGTGGGAGGGGGGATGGGCGAAATGGGTAAGGGACACTAAAGAATCTACTCCTGAAATCATTGTTGCACTATATGCTAACTAATTTGGATGTAATTTTTAAAAAATAAAAAATAAAATACAAAAAAAAATCAGACCTCAAATTGCTAACATAACCAGTCACCCTCATAAAACCAGTTTATCACTGAATTCTTAATTATTATAAAGGTTACTTCTCAAAAACACTTCTAAGTGGAAGCTCAGCAGGAGACACACCAAAAATGATGGGAAAATGTTCAGGTTAGCCCCACAAAGGGCTTGCCAAGTCTGCAAAACTCAGACTTTTGACTGGTCCATCAGCACTGTTCTACAAAACACTATTTAATTTTGTTCATATCACCTTCCTCTTCCACATCAGTTGTTATGATTTTATTTTAATGTTATTTAACCTAAGGGTCAGTTTTCCCACTCCTAAAAGACAACCAAGACTCCAAAAGAAAATACTGTCTGGCATGAATTCCCTCAAATTCACTCACCTCTACATCAAGTTTATCTTGAACCACATATCTCTTTTCACTCAATTCCTACTTCTACTCAAAACTAATCCCTTCCCCTGCACTTTGGATCCCCTCCCTTCCTGTCTGTTCTGAGAATTTTCTGTTTTAATTATGTCCATTTATTTTACCTTCTACCTCCCTTCTTTATGAGAATTTTTCTTCCTTTTAAAAACAAGTTCACATTCCTTATTCTGGAAAAAATAATCCTGCCCTAGTTTCTTCCTGCCTCATTTATGCTGCTTCCTTTTCCAAGTTCCCTTGCAGGTCTAAACTGCCTATCACAATGGTTTACACGTCATGGATTCACTTTATTGTCTGCTACTCATTCTATGACTCATTTTGGTCTGGTTTCAACCACTCACTTCCTTCAACGTATTTTTTCAAATAACACAACTCTTTAATACACCTTTATGACTAGAGATATGATAGTTGCATATGCATCCTTTTAAATATCCTTCTCATAGCATTTATCCCAGGGTCTGTATTTGCCAGGGATAAAGATTTTACTCAAATGTCATCAGTTCGTCACTAAAATCATTTATTCCCTTTACTTTGTGTATATACCTAGAATAGGAAGTGCTGGATAATACAGTAGTTCTATTTTTAATTTATTGACCAGCCTCCATACTGTTTTCCATAGCGGCTTCAACAGTTTACATTCCCAATAGTTTACAAGGATTCCTTTTTCTTCACATCCTTGCCAGCGTTTGTTACACCTTGTCATTTTGATGATAGTCTTCCTAACAGGTGTGAGGTGATATGTCATTTTGGTTTTAATATGCATTTCTGCAATGATTGATGATGTTGAGTATAGCTCTTGGTTATTTGTATGTTTTCTTTGAAAAAATGTCTATTTGGGTTTTTTGCCCATTTTTCAGTACTTTTTTTGGGTTGTTTTGTTTTGTTGCTGTTGAGTTGTAGGGGTTCCTTGTATATTTTGGATATTAACCCCTAATCAGATATGTGGTTTGTAAACATTTTCTCCCATTTCATTGGTTGCCTTTCATTTCATTGATGGTTTCCTTGGTGTAGAAGCTTTTTAGTTTAATATAGTCCCACTTGTTTATTTTTGTTTTTGTTGTCTTTGCTTTTGTTGCAAAATAAAAAAAAAATCATGGCTAAGACCAATGTCAGGGAGCTTGCCCCTACTTTTTTTTTTTTTTTTTTTTTTGGAGTTTTATACTTTCAGGTCTCACATTCAAGTTTTTAATCCATTTTGAGTTAATTCTTGTTTATGGTTTAAGGTAGTGGTCCAGTTTCATTCTTTTGCATGTAGCTGTCCAGTTTTTCCAACACCATTTATTAAAGAAACTATCATCACCCTATTTAGTTTCTTGGCTCCCTTCTCAAAAATTAATTGAACATATATGCATGAGTTATATCTGGTCTCTGTATTTTGTTCCATTGATCTATATTTGCCTGTTTTTTAAACCAGTGCCATACCGTTTTAGTTAATATAGCTTTCTAATATAGTTTGAAATCATGAAGTATGATGTCTTCTGCTTTGTTCTTCTTTCTCAAGATATTTTTGGCTATTTAGGATTTTTTGTAGTTCCATATAAATTTTAGGATTGTTTTTGTCCATTTTGGGGTACATACCCAAGTGAAACAAAATCATTAAATCATTATCTCAAAAAGGTATCTATAATCGTATGTTCACAGAGCATTATTTACAATAGTTAAGGTATGACAACAACCATAGTCTGCCAATGGGCTTCATGGATGAATGAACCTGGAGGGTATTTTCTTAAGTGTAATAAGCCAGACAAAGAAAAACAAATGCCTCATAGTATTATTTATATTGGGATCAAAAAAAAAAAAAATAGAACTCATAGAAAAAGAAAATAGAAAAGTGGTTTCCAGGGACTGAGATGTGGGAGAAATAAGCAAAAGTAGGCCAAAGGGCACAAACTTTCAGGGAAAGATGAATGAGGTCTGGGGAATTGTACAATTCCCCAGAATTGTACAATTGAACTTTGCTAACAGAGTACAACTTAAATATCCTCACAAAAAGAAGAAGGAAGGCAGGAAGGAAGGAAAGAAGGGAGGAAGGAAGAAGGAAAAGGAAAGAAAGAGGTAAATATTTGAGGTGATGGTGTGCTAATTAACTCAATGGGAGGAATCCTTTCACAATGTATATATGCATCAAATCATCATCTTCAACATTTTAAATATGTTACAATTCTATTTGTCAATTATACCTTAATAAAGAAAAAAGTAGCCTCATGACTCTAGTAAAATGCCAGCTAGAAGAGTCAAGACAAAGATGTTTTCACTTCTCTCTCAAGCCTACATGGCTTTCAGAGCACATGTGTTACTTATAATTAATATCCAGATGCTTCTCATGATTAAGTGCTTATCCCTTGAGGTCCAGCATGGCAATCTCAGCCAAAAAGTTAGGAACACTAAGAAAGGCTGTAACAACATATTCTATCATTAATGTCCTCACAGCAGGGCTGGCCACTTTCTTAGTCTGCTCAGCTGCCATAACAAAATACATAGAATGAGTGGATTAAAGAAGAGAAATTTAGGAGTGCCTGGGTGGCTCAGTCAATTAAGCATCTGACTCCGGCTCAGGTCATGATCTCGCGGGTCATGAATTTGAGCCTTGCATTGGGCTCTGTGCTGATAGCTCAGAGCCTGGAGCCTGCTTCGGATTCTGTGTCTCCCTCTCTCTCTGACCCTCCTCTGCTCATGCTCTGTCTCTCTCACCCTCAAAAATAAACATTAAATTTTTTTTTTTTTAAAGAAAGAACAGAAATTTATTTCTCACAATGCTGGAGGCTGGACAGTCCAAAATCAAGGGGCTAGCAGATTTGGTCTCAGCTGAGAGCTCTCTTCTTAGCTTACAGACACTCTGTCCTCAGTATGTGCATACAAAGACAGTGAATAATTTCTCTTTTTTCTTCTTAAAATGCCACTAATCCCATCGTGAGAATCCAACATTAATGATATAATCTAGCCCTAATTACTTCCCAAAAGCTGCACCTCTTCCACCTACGATAACATTGGGAGTTAAGAGTTTTAATATACGAATTTGAGGAGGTTTCAAACTTTCAATAATAGCTACCCTGCAGTTGGTTCCAAAATTACCAAAAACTAACAACTGATTTCAAGATCACAGTTCAGTTCAGAATTATGAACTTCCTCATGAGCTCTGAGTGTGATAAGAGCCATAAACTATAATTTCATTTTTCCAAAGTTAATGTTAGGCTTGTGGTAGCCATCTACATTCTTCACCATACATTAATAAGTCTCTGGGATTTTCACAATCTTGGGTCATGATGAATCTTTATTAGTCTTGAGTATTCTTGTTGATTCCAATTTAGGACATTTTGGAGAACAGCAGCCAAAGAGGTAGATGACTAGGAAAAGACAGTGGATTGAACATACATATTTAATATGAGCTTTTCCTGGGGCAGCTGGGTGACTTGGTTAAGCGTCCAACTTTGGCTCAGATCATGATCTCATGGCTTGTGAGTTGAAGCCCCGCGTCAGGTTCTGTGCTGACAGCTCAGAGCCTGGAGCCTGCTTCGGATTCTGTCTCCTTCTCTCTCTGCCCCTCCCCCACTTGTGCGCGCTATTGCGCGTGCTCTCTCTCTCAAATATAAATAAACATTAAAAAAAACTTTTTTAAAAAAAGATCTAATTTGAGCCCTTCCTGAGATTACACCAAAGCTACAATTAAAAGACTGTTTTTAAAAAAATGCACACACCAGTAGCTACATAGATCAATGAAGCAAAAATAAAGACCCTGGAAATAAACCCACAGTTACATGGTCAATAATTAACCTATGACAAAGGTGACAAGAATATACAATGGGCATGGGATGCTTGGATGGCTCAGTCGGTTAAGCATCTGACTCGATTTTGGCTCAGGTCATGATTTCACAGTTCTGTGGGTTCGAGCCCCACTTAGGGGTCTGTGCTAACAGAGCAGAGCCTCCTTGGGATTCTCTCCTTTCTTTCTCTCTGCCCCACTCTGTCTTTCTCTCAAAATAAATAAGTAAATATATTTTTAAAAAATAACGTACAATGGGGAAAAGACAGTCTTTTCAATCAATGGTACTGCAAAAACTGGACAGATAAAAGAATGAAACCAGACCACTTTCTTATACCATTAACAGAAATAAACATTTTTTTAAAAAATCATACCTTTTTCAGAAGCCGAAAGACACAGATCATCGATTTTTATTTAGTACATCCCAGGAAACCAATTGAATCCTTACTTCAAAATCTTCATATGGCAAGGGTAGTAAAAGGACCAAATGTTTTTGTAGCTTGGGATAAGGGGAGTACCAAAATAAAGAGATGGCATTAAAAGCTGCTTAACATGTGGTTAGACATCAGGGCACCTGGGTGCCTCAAGTTGGTTAAGCGTCCAACTTTGGCTCAGGTCATGATCTTGTGGTCTGTGAGTTCGAGCCCTGCGTCAGGTTCTGTGCTGACAGCCCAGAGCCTGGAGCCTGCTTCGGATTCTGTGTCTGTCTCTCTGCCCCTTCCCTGCTTGCATTCTCTCTCTCTCTCTCTCTCTCTCTCTCTCTCTCTCTCTCTTTCTCTCTCTCTCTCAAAAATAAACAAATGTTTAAAAAATGTGGTTAGACATTAGATCTTCTTTCCATTCCACCCTACCAGAAGACAATTGGTCCCCAACCCAAGAAGACTAAACGTTTGCTAAATAGACAAGGAAGAACAGAGGGTCTGCAAATTTGGAATAATCAGTTAGAGGGGATGAGCACATACCAAAAATAGGGGATTAAGTGAACATGTGAAAATGAAGTGATAAATTCTGAGACTTTATTGTTTCTCCAACGGAGTTTTTATAACACTAGAAACCTATGCTTCACTCTCTAGGAAACTTCAGTTCACAGACCTTGAACTCATGCTTCTCTAGATACTCTGAGCATCCTTAGAGGGGAAAGACCTAAGGAAACAGGCATTGAAGTTTCCCCCAAAAGACCCAGCCAGGTGGCTCAACAATTCTGTGTCTTTTTTTTTTTTTTAATTTTTTTTTCAACGTTTATTTATTTTTGGGACAGAGAGAGACAGAGCATGAACGGGGGAGGGGCAGAGAGAGAGGGAGACACAGAATCAGAAACAGGCTCCAGGCTCTGAGCCATCAGCCCAGAGCCTGACGCGGGGCTCGAACTCACGGACCGCGAGATCGTGACCTGGCTGAAGTCGGACGCTCAACCGACTGCGCCACCCAGGCGCCCCTACAATTCTGTGTCTTAAAGAAGAAGAATGGCTTTGTATTTCTGGATCATATAAATGAATCTTATTTATGATTCTAAGTATTCCTTAAGTTTACCCAGATCTTTCTTAGATAGGAAAAGAGTAGAGTAGAACCAAGAATAACTAAACCAAGGTTTCATGTGTAACGTCAAAGGTGGGAGTGTATAAGAAATACGAATCCTCACAGAAGGAATTTCATTTGGTACCTGTGGTCCACAGATCATGCTGAAGAAGAGATACAGTTTGTGACTAAGTGATGAGGGTTGAAAGATGGCAGCTGATAAAATGTAGATAGATTGCTATTCCAGAGAGCAATCAGGACTTGACAATGCTGGACTTCAAAATAGGAGAGGAAGTTTCAAGGTCTCATTTCCATGCACAGCAATGAAGCACTTTGTCACCACAAGGCCTAGGCTTTTTTCCAGGAGTCACGTAACAAACAATGCTTAATTCCCTAGTGGAAGAGCTAGGTAAAAAGAAGGGTATTTCCCCCTTCATTCCAACTAGCCTATTAGTCCTCTCTCTTGGACTGGGAATTTGTAGTTCTATATTTATGTCATAAGTTGAGACCCATCCAGATCCATATGGAGCTCAGCATGATGTAATGGTTCAGCACATGACCCAATTTACTAGTTCTGTGGGGCAAGCCAAGAAGGCTTTGGACTTGGCATTAAATCACCTCTTCAGAGATGTAGTAGGTGGAGGTGCAGAGAATCAACTGGAAGGACACCAATCCAGCAATCAAAGAACGGTATACAAAGGATAAGCCATTGATAGGAATGCATTACCACACAAATAGATCAGCACAGAAAATGAGTTTCCAGTTATGTCAAGGCTAACATTTAGAATGAGCTAACACTTGGAGGGGAAAGTTTCAAAAAGATGAAGAAGTTTTATCTGAGTTATTATCTGAACAAGGAACATTGGAGGCCTAGGTCAAATGCTCAGGGGTGGATTATATATCAGACCCTGAAAATGACAAAATAAACTGAACATAAGCAGATTGAAGAACAAAGAATCAGAGAAGCAACCAATCACAAATTTCAAATACTTAAATATTTGTTGTATAAAAGAATTCAAATTATTTCTGAGCTCTCATATTTTTGTAACTGGGCATAATCCACTGAATCTGTGCTGTGATCAGTCTATAAGGCAGGGTGGATCCCCACTCCAGTTTTGGTTCAGATGTTGAGATGGCGCACTAAGAGTGCATGGAAAGGTTCATTGATCACATAATGAGGTTTTCTGAGGAGAGCAGTGCAGGTCTGAAAATGGCTTGGGAGATTTAATTTTTACTGTTATGAAGCAATTGGGCTGGGGTGAGGAGTCCCACAGGCAGACCAAGGTTTGTGTTGTTCAAACTTCCTGCTAGTGTCTAAGAAGGAAATAAACTGGATTTTCCCAAAACTTGCCCAGATGTAGGGCAAAAGGGGCAAGGGCATGATGGGGCTTGAAAGCTTTCAACAGTCAAACAAACATCAATAATGGAGTCAGATTTTTTTTTTTTTTTTAAACTGGTTCTCTACTCAATTTTTTTTTTATTTTTTTTTTCAACGTTTATTTATTTTTGGGACAGAGAGAGACAGAACATGAACGGGAGAGGGGCAGAGAGAGAGGGAGACACAGAATCAGAAACAGGCTCCAGGCTCTGAGCCATCAGCCCAGAGCCTGACGCGGGGCTCGAACTGTGGGACCGCAAGATCGTGACCTGGCTGAAGTCGGACGCTTAACCGACTGCGCCACCCAGGCGCCCCCAGATTCTTTATTATAATCTAGTATACTGAATCTTGAAATAGCAGAAGTTATACTTAGGAGGAAAATCTTATTTTTGCAGAATGTAAATGCTGAAATGATGAATTTATGTAAGGCTGACTATTATCTTGACGGTCTATGACTATACCCTTGCATGGCATGTAAGACACCTTTAGAAACATTTATCTCAATTGCTAGATTAAACAAAGATGGTCTTGGATGAAGAATTTTAGAGGAATATTATAATTGGTTTCGTACAGCATCTGATACAATATTTGTGTTATGTGAGTTAAATAATAACTAAATCAGATGAATATTTTACCACTATATAAGCTCCAAATCAGATAAATCCACAATGAGTTGGAAGAATAAATAAAGGTGAACTGGGTTTCATTCGAGTAAAACCAATCTAAATTAGGTCAAGAAGCGCATTTGATTCAAAGATATCTTTTAAGTTTGAAAGTTCTCGGATGTCAGTTTTTAAGGGGTATTTCCGTTTCAATACCTACTTGATAGTAATGTTTTTGGATCACTGCTCATTTTTGCATAATAGTCCATATACATAAGAAAATATACCTCTGTCTTATAAATGTAATCTCTTTGGCTAAAAACCCTATGTTAAAAAGTACCTACTAGTCTGTCCATATACTGACTTCTGAGAAAAAAATTAATCACACAGATATGTCAGAAATAGCACTTACCAGTATGACATAGAGGCAAGTGAATAAACATGCATGCTTACTATTTTTGTCAGAGTATATATATTTTTAGCTTTAAAAAAGCTCTAACTTTAAATATTATAGCAAAATAAATGTTAACCTACAACTGTTTGAAGTCCTACAACTGAAGGAGATTAGAGTCAAAATTGACAATATTACAAAATAGTGAACAGTGGACCCTTGAACAGCACAGGTTTTAACTGCATGGGTCCACTTATGTGTGCATGTTTTTTTGATAAATACAGTATAGTATTATACGTGTATTTTCTTTTCCTTATGATTTTCTTAACACTTTCCTTTTTCTCACTTATTTTATTATAAAAATACAGTATATAAGACACATAACATACCAAAATATGCGTTAATACACCATTTATGTTATTGGTAAGGATCCCAGTCAACAGTAAGCTATTAAATTTGGGGGAAGTCAGGATGTCTGGGTGGCTCCGTCAGTTAAGCATCTGACTCTTGATTTCGGCTCAGGTCATGATCTCACCGTCTGTGACATCAAGCCCCATGTCAGTCTCTGTGTTGATAGCATGGATCCTGCTTAGGATTTTCTCTCTCCCTCTCTACCTGCCCTTCCCTGGCTTGCACATGCTCTCTCTTTCTTTCTCTCTCAAAATAGACCAAACTTAAAAAAAAAAAAAAAAGTTTTTAAAAAACTAGAGGGAGTCAAAAGTTATGCATGGATTTTCAACTATACAGGGATGGGGGGACGGGGGGACGTGCCAGCACGTCCCTAACCCCCATGTTGTTCAAGGGACAACTGTACTTAGATCTAGCTAGCAAGATGATTTTCTCTATTCCTCAATATTGTCAAGAGGAGGATTAAATCAGGCAAATCTGTTCTATATCCGCAAAGCTACCGGGTACATACCCCCTTCACCAACCTTTGTGGTAAATCAAAAATTACTTACGCAAAGGAGTCTGACTTTGCTGATCCCTCATTCCCATGTCATCACACATATGGTTCCCAGGTGAGTTAACTGTGTCTACTTGGGACTACCAGATCTCCTCTGCGATCTGGAGGTAAATCATTGAGTCCAATCGCATGCTGCTAAGAAACCAGCCCTGCGGTGTGCTGATACGCCGTCATTTAAGATGGTGCAAGTACCGGATCTAACAAATCTTCAGCCCGCGATTGTTTTCAATACACCAAAGAGAAAATTCTCACTACCTTAACACTTGAGTTAAACTGTTCCATCAATAATGCAGATCTCCATTTAATTTTCAATCTGTATTTTTAGTAAAAGTTACATTGGAAGATTAAACCCTTTTCTGTCTATATTTCATTGCAATAAATGTACCTAGTATTTTTGTTTGTGTGTGATTGCTGCTTATTGTTTTTATACTTTTTTCTTTTAATTCTCCACTTATAAGCAATATTTTTACTTAAGTTTTATGAAGGGACAGAGTTTTTTCTTTCCAATTTCACATGCAATGCACATGCTTCAGAATGGAGCTTGGAACTAATCACTGGAAAAGAAGGGAAGAGATGAAGAGTTGGAAATATGAATCTGCAACTGATCACTGAAACGCTGCATTATGAAACTGAATTCAGTAGAGTGATCATTGGCTCTTCTGATAATCCTGCAAAAGTGATTGGTGAGAAGCTAAAAATAAAGATAAATAAGTAGTCTAATAGCCTCCCTCAATATAAAACCTTAGTATAAAAACTTTTCTCATATGCAGTCAGTAAAGAAACTGTGGAAAAACACTTAAAAACTAAAGAAAA
Source organism: Prionailurus bengalensis (assembly GCF_016509475.1). NCBI lineage: Eukaryota > Metazoa > Chordata > Mammalia > Carnivora > Felidae > Prionailurus > Prionailurus bengalensis. The sequence continues at coordinate 70,043,311 of NC_057344.1, read as the reverse complement.
AAATGGGGTGCCTGGGTGGCTCAGACGGTTGAGTGGCTGACTCTTTCTTGATTTCAGCTCAGGTCATGATCCCGAGGTTGTGGGATCCAGCCCCACATCAGGCTCTGCTCTGAGCATGGAGCCTGCTTAAGATTTTCTCTCCCTCTGCCGCGGTCCACTGCTTGTGCACTCCCTCTCTTTCTCTTAAATAAATAAACAAATAATTAATTAATTAAATTAATATAATCCTCTCATCTAGTAGCATTTACCTACTATTAACATGTTAGAGTTTTACTTCTAATAATTTTTCTTTTTATGTGTGTTGTGTATTTACCCCTAAAAATGTATGTTTTGTGATTGTACATAAAGATAAATATTAGGGGCGCCTGGGTGGCTCAGTCGGTTGAGCATCCGACTTTGGCTCAGGTCATGATCTCACCGTCTGTGGGTTTGAGCCCCGCATCGGGCTCTGTGCTGACAGCTCAGAGCCTGGACCCTGCATCAGATTCTGTGTCTCCCTCTCTCTCTCTGCCCCTCCCCCCACCCCTTCCTGCTCATGCTCTGTCTCTCTGTCAAAAATAAATAAACATTAAAATAAATATGCAGGGGCGCCTGGGTGGCGCAGTCGGTTAAGCGTCCGACTTCAGCCAGGTCACGATCTCGCGGTCCGGGAGCTCGAGCCCCGCGTCAGGCTCTGGGCTGATGGCTCGGAGCCTGGAGCCTGTTTCCGATTCTGTGTCTCCCTCTCTCTCTGCCCCTTCCCCGTTCATGCTCTGTCTCTCTCTGTCCCAAAAATAAATAAACGTTGAAAAAAAATTTAAAAAAAATAAATAAAATAAAATAAATATGCAAATGCAAGTATGCTGCTAGCTTTTATTTTACTTAGTGCTACACTCTAATTTTCCATACTGTTAAGCTTTCTTCAAAAATACTAATTTTATGTAACTATATAATCTCCCATATTATCAATATGCTACAATTTATTTAACTTTTTTCCCTATTATTGAACACTAAGTTTGTGTCCAAAGAGAGGGTTGAATGTCTTTGTCATAAACAATATTTCAATGATCCTATGCTGGCATATGAAGATTTGTACTCACCTCCGGGTATTTCCGTTGATATAAGAAGTACTTTTCTAGGTCTCAGTGTTTGCCATTGCACACTTATCCACATTTCTTCACAAACAGATTGCACCAATTTACAATCCCATTAGCAGTTCATCATAATGCCTTTTGCATCACACCCTTACTATCACTGAAATTGCCTTTTAAAGAACTTCTACAATATTATATAGGATCATGATGCCATTTCAAAGTTATGTTAGATTTTTCTATGATTCTAGGCCAGGTATATTTTCTTTCTTTGAATTATATCCCCATGTTCTTTCCATATTTTTGTATTGTGTTACTAAATACTTTTTAATTATTCTTTATTTGTAGGAACACAGTTTTTAAAAACTTGTAGTTTTAAGTTCTGTGTTCACTTTCTAAAATCAAGTGAGTCTGCTTCAACTAAGGGTCAGTAACTCTCCTAAATTTCTAAATAAGCAAAAGATTAGACGTAGGAAAGAATACATCAAAAGAACATTTCTTGCTTTCTTCTTTCACAGTGACCTCTAGGCATATTTTTTGTATTTGCATCTTTAACTTGAGTAGAATACATACATTTTGCATGAGGTCAGGAGTCATCATTTTTCTCTGACATCCGCTTCATCTTTTTGAGACCTCATTGTGCATAATAGACGTGTCCACTTACACAAGCACAATGAAATTTGATAAATTGTAGAAAAGCATTCTTCTGTGGGGAAAGGGTGCCACACATGTCTTCGGAATGTAAGGAATTTAACCCTAAGCAGACAGAGTCACATTTTATATAAATAGTGCTCTGTGGCAGTAACTTGCATCAACTTAAACTATTATGTTCGCTTCAGAGGAATAATAAAAAAATTGCTGGATTTTTCATAAACTTTCATCAGAAAGAAGGAGGATGTTCATGAAGAACTGGTATTGAAACTACAAGTGCAACATTGTGTGAGGAATTCATGTCCAGAATCTGCCCTCTTGACAACAAGACAGCTTTTTGACCTTTGACTTTTAACAACTTGTGGTTAACTTAAAACACTATCTGCAAATCCTCCAGTTAACGTCTGCGTTGCATTGCAACTATGCTAAAAAATAGGAGAGAAAGATACTGAAATGTGAAAATCATTTGATCAGAATTATTTTAATTTTGTTAAATGGCATGAGGTACTTATAAGAGACACTATTTTAAAAAATTCACCGGCCAATCAGAGACAGATTGCATGGATAAAAGCATACGTAAAAATAATGAAGGCCTAAACAATATATTTTTTAAAGTAGGTCTGATGCCTATATGCAAATATTTCCCTGAGAATAGGCACAAGGGCCGATGCCTTATGCATAAAAAAATCATACAATAGGTCATAAATCTAAAAACGTAGAACGAGTACAAAAAGCATCCCCTGACCATAATATAGTGAATCCAGTAATTAATACAAAATAAGAAACAAAAGTCATTCCATTTAGAAATCATTTTATTTGTTTACATTTTAAAAATTAGGGGCGCCTGGGTGGCGCAGTCGGTTCAGCGTCCGACTTCAGCCAGGTCACGATCTCGCGGTCCGGGAGTTCGAGCCCCACGTCGGGCTCTGGGCTGATGGCTCGGAGCCTGGAGCCTGTTTCCGATTCTGTGTCTCCCTCTCTCTCTGCCCCTCCCCCGTTCATGCTCTGTCTCTCTCTGTCCCCAAAATAAATAAAAACGTTGAAAAAAAAAATTAAAAAAAAAAATTAAAATCTTGTTTATAAATGTTGAGGACAAAGAACTGTAAACCAAAAGTTCAAAATATCCAGAAAGTAATGATGATGGAAGATACTATATTTTTCAGATATAAATCATAAAAAAGAAGAAGAAATGAACAAATATAGAAATAAAGGCAAAAATGAATGAGTTGAAGTTTTTAAAAAACGATGGGAAAAAAGCAGATTAGAACTAATAAAAAATTAGTTTATGTATTAAAATAAGACAAGAAAAGTAACAAAAATCAAAAATAGATCAAAATCTTAGCTATTAGAATCTAGGAGGAAAAAAGCAGCAAAAGTCTTATGTGCACAGAAGGGTCACAAGAACATAATAACATAGAAATAGAATAATCGTATTATATTAAAAAACTTTCCTACCTCTAAACATAACAAATTTAAATCTCGGATGAAATAAGTATTTTCTGGGAATATATAACTTAACCAAAGTTGACCATGGACTCTACATAAATCCTTAAAAAAAAAATCAAACTAAAAGTTACACATAAAAGAGATATTCCCCAAAATAATAAACACTAGGCCTTGACAGTTTCACAGAGCATTTTTCTAAACTTTAAAACAAATAAACAATTCTAAATTACATTAAAAAATAAGATATAAAATTGCTCTAATAAAGTGTGAGTTACATTGATATTAAAACATTTTTAAAAAAGATTGCAAACAAACAAATAAGCAAAAAAGATATACTGACCAATCTTCAATATTTAAGAAAATCTTAGATAAAATAGTAGCAAGCCCATCTAGCAGCGTATTAAAATAGTGCATCAAGAACAAGTGTAATTTGGGGCGCCTGGGTGGCTCAGTCGGTTGAGCCTGCGACTTTGGCTCAGGTCATGATCTCACAGTTCACGAGTTCGAGCCCCACATTGGGCTCTGTGCTGGCAGCTCAGAGCCTGGAGCCTGTTTCAGATTCTGTGTCTCCCTCTCTCTCTGACCCTCCCCCATTCATGTTCTGTCTGTCTCTATCTCAAAAATAAATAAACATTAAAAAAAATTTTTTTTTAAAAACAAGTGAGATTTATTGCAGGCATAAAAAAATGGGTGAATGTTAGAAAATCTTTTATTATATTTAATTCTCTTTTTTGGTCTAAGGTTAAAAAAATGATTATTTTCCTGGTCACTGAAATGGCATTTGTTTAATTTTCTACTGATTTTTTATTTACAAAACAAAACAAAAAACTTCAGAAAATAAAAATCAGTCAAATTTTCACTAACACCTGGGTATACACATATGCACACATACACGTATCAAGCCCTGAAACCAGCACACCAAATGGGGAAAGAACACTGGAGGCAGGAACAAGATGAAAATGCTCACCATTAAGATGACTAATGAACCAGCTGCTAGAGGTATTAGCCATTGCAATTATGGCAGAAATTTTATTTTTTATTAGAAGTTTAAAAATGAAATGAAGTTAAATCAACACTCTTTGCAGATGATTTAATTGTACAGGTGGAAAATCCAAGGTAAGTTATAAAGGAAACAAAAACAATATAACTACAAAGCATAAAGCCTTGAGGTATTAAAGAAACATGGTTGTATTTTTTGATGAAAGAATAGAGAAGGAAGATCTTTCTAACCATGACTTAAAGTGAAGTCATTAAAGTGAGATTGATAAAATCATAAGTAAGATTTTTTAAATGCCACTATAGGAGAAATGAATCACAAAGACACCATAAGCAAAAAGAAAGACACTTTTCCTACCTAAAAATAAAAAGAACCTTTTTGTAGGCAATGTGTTATCTCCCAGATATGTGAATACCTAGAAATCAAGAAGCAAGAAGCCAATAGCTCAGTAGAAAAATAAGCGAAGACATGAACAATTCATTGAAAATTTAGTAAAAATATCCCCTGAGAAATAAAAATTATGCAACCTCATTCATTACAACTGAAATCTTCATTAAAGTATGATAACATTTTTTACCTATCATATAGGTCAATATCCAAAATGTTTGACAAAACACTCCGTTGGGAGGTTATATGGAAAAAAGCATTTTCATTCATTCTTGGTAGGAGTACAAAATACCACAACCCCTGTGGAGGACAACTTGACAAAATTTAACAAAATTTAAAATACATGTATCTTTTATCCAGTAGTTTTTCTTACAGGAATTAATCCTGCAGGGACACCTGAAATTATTTATTTAGAAGGTTATTTTCCCACAGTACTTTTGGGTTAGCAAAAGACAGCGAGTCATATTCATCTAAAGAGAACTGATGGAATAAACTGGTATAGTTACCCATGTGAAGATTTGGAGAAAGAGGGGGGAAAGACCTTAGAAGATTCTATATCCTTGTATGGAAAACTTCCAGGATATATAATTAAGTTTTTAAAAATACTCAAGGGACTACTGGGTGGCTCAGTCGGTTTAGCATCCGACTCTTGATTTCAGTTCAGGTCATGTTATGGTGGTGGGATCAAGCCCTGCATTGGGCTCTGTGCTGAGCATTGAGCCTACTTGGGATTCTCTCTCCCTCTCTCTCTGCCCCTCACACAATCTCTCTCACTCTCTCTCAAAATAAACGAATACACATTTTAAAAAATTCAAGGTACACAACAGTGTCATATCTTTTGTTTGGAAAAGTAATAATATATATTTACATGTGCCTATATTTCCACGAGGAAACATTGGAAGGTTACACAATAACATAATAAAACATAGTTTCCTCAGGGAGTTCAGTCAATACAGGGTGACCAAAGGCAGGGGTGGTAACTAAATGTCTAAATACATATCTTTGTATATATCACTTGGATTTTGAACTTTATGAATGGACTGAAAACTCAAAATAAATATTTTTAATTAAAAAGGTATACAATATCTTCCCAAAGTACAGAATATTGTATAATAGAAAGGCTGCATTGCAAGTACTCAGTGAGTATTTGTTGAGAGAATGGATACATAAGAATAATACTTGTCTCCTATACGAACAAATGGAAGGAAGGAAAGAGCAGAAGAATGTAAGGAGATAGAGACAAAGAAGGAGGGAGGGATAAATTCCACTTGATTTTCACACTTTCCATTTTTATTTGAAGTTAATTTAAGTACAACTTTTGCTATCGTATCAGTGAACATTTAATGTAAGTTTCTTTAAGTAATGCTGTTTCAAACCAAAATCATACATCCTCTTATGAATACATACTGGGTGATTATTGAGATACCGTGCAAATATACATATGCACTATGCATGCAAATATATTAAGTGTTTCATTTAAAAGAAAATTTGAGGTGGGTAGCACTATTACTTAACTTTGCCTTTTCAATCATAATAAAACTTGATTTAAATTTTTAAAATTAGTTTCCAAGAACTGTATTTCCATTCCGCTTCGCAACACATTTGAAATGTATTTTAGCCTCATTTTTCCTATGATGCTTTAAGAGGTATTTGAAATGTGCTACAATCCATAGATTGGCACTGTGTATGTGTGTATGTAGAAATAAGAACGATTGTATTTTTATTACTAATACTAAAAAGTTTTACCCACAATAGAGAAAGTAAATTTCAGCCTAAGTATAATGCATTTTGAGTAAAATACTCAAATAATTAAAAAAACTACACATTTTTGAGAAGATGGGGAATTCCATGGGTACATCATCCCAACCGTGTATCTTTGTACAGGGTTGTCTTCAATAAGTTGTTCCTGGCTGACCTTTAATCACATATATTCTATTACCTACTAAATGCATGTGGACACATATGGGGAAGGCTGTAGGTGCAGAGGGGGTGGACATCTATTCTACAGATGGCACATGTTGTCCAAGGGGCATAGCAGTTAAGTATGGCAAGAGGTTAGCATTCAGACCACAAAACATGTGAGTGGAGGGAGTGGAAGAGTCCTTGATATGTTGCCCAGCAGAATTTTATCACTGTAGGGACAAGTTGGCTACGTGACTCCCATTTTCCCCTTCCCACAGGTGTCTTTATCATGTCTGTCCTGAAGCTGAGCAGTCATTGTATATTGAGCACATGTAAGGCAAATATCTTTTTATATTCATAAATCTCTGGATCAGGGGATGCCAGACCTGGACTTCATGGAGTGATCCCAGCACTATCCCTTGAAGTGGAGACTGCTGTGTAAAACTAGAGGCCTGGTCTTGATGCTGTGACGAGATCTGGCTTTTGGATTGTTTCCCTTACAGAAGTGTTATATATTTAATATTGATCTTTGTTCATCTTTTCCTGGATGCACAAATGATGTGGACTATGAGCCAGATTATCATTATTTACTTAAAAAGCAAATAATAACATTGTGGTCCCTCTTACCCTGATTCTTGCCTCAGGAGTGATACGAGGAAAGTCACATAAAATGTTCTACCCACACATACCTCAACGTCTGTATCTCCAAGAGAATGCAGAACAATGGATTTTCTTTGTTTATATCCAGTGAAGAGACAGCTGTCTGCCCCCCACCCCTCTTAAAAGGAGAAGAAGGAAAAACAAAAACAAAAAAGACACTTTTGCTCCTTTGGGAAAGGATGGAGAAGATCCCGGATTCTGACCCTAATCTTTGGGAATGTAAATACATCTTTCCAAGGGCCAGATAAAACACTGGATGTCTCCTGCTTTTGTGACCTAGAAATATCGCCAACCTCTGAACTTCATAGACTTGGGAATGTAAATACCTAGGAACAGAGTTCTCCAGTTGCTCATGCATCTTGAAGCTTAACCTAGGGACCTAGTCTAAATGGGCACAGAAATAATTCTCATGATATGTGAAGAGTAAAATGCTTCCAGGAAAAGTGAAAGCAAACATTTCCTAACTTTGTGTTCTATTTCTCTCTCTCTCTCAAAAGGCAAGGGCTTTTTACAGGAACACTGAGAAATCCAGAGACGTTTATTTACCCACAAGAGGGAGAAAGTGTATTTGTTGTAGTATGCGGATTAATAAGCTCAAAATTGGTGACCAGTATTCTAGGTGATCATAATCACTAGCATAGTTCATTAGTATTTTCATTACCATTTCTTTCTCTCTTTCAGTCTGTGGTAAAATTGTGCTTTGCTGTCCCTTGAAGTTAGGCGTGATCATGCGACTTGTATTGGTCAATCATATAGGAGTGAAAGTAATGTGTCATTTGCAGGTAGAAAGCTTGAAAAACCAGCACACTATGATCTTTCCCCTAAAGGGTAGACACTCTGACACCTGGAATTCCTGAGTGAGGATGAGGTGACATATAGCCCAAAGCTAATCCTCGAAATACATATGGAATGAGCAGAAAACTAAACCTTTGGTTTTAAATTATTCAGACACTGTGGTTGCTTGTTTTACAGCATGTATGGAACTCTCCTTTCTGACATAAATACATATAAAGTAATTGAAAAAGTGCTATTGATCTAAAGTTCTAAAAGTTGAGCTCTCACTTTGAGCTCTTTTCTCCTCTGAAACATGTCCGTCCCTTCCTCAAGTGACATGAAAGGTTCAAGAAATTAATTTTCCAGAGATTGCATCTCTGGTGTCAGCGACATCCCATAGAGTCTGATCCATTTCTCATCAAAGGACATTCAATACTCAATTTAAGATTTGAATTCTGAGAGTGCCCTATGTCAACCAATTTCTATTCATATGTATAAATTCATTCAACCAATTTCTATTCCTATGTACATATAGAAATTGAACTCTGTAAGAAAGTTGCTTGGTTTAAGGAAATCAACCTTAGTTCATGTACATGTGAAATTTGGCAACAAACATTATCTTTAGCTTCCTTAGATACAAATAGGAACTTATTTCAATGTATCAGACAGTAAATTTGAGGAGTCCTCGGAGTATTTCCTTGACTTTTTAATATTCTACAAACATGGTAAGAAGAGTCAGAAAATGTCCTTTAAAAAAGTTGTTTTCTAAATTTTATTGAGTCAAGACTATTTGTTTCCTATAGTTAACCCTTCTTCATTGAGTTTCTATTGCTGAGTTTTATTTACTGTCTTGTGATGTCCCATCGGAAATGAATCAAAAGAATCCTTTTAAATGCCGATCATATACCTACATTTCAAACATTGGACAGCTGATATCCATGGACTATTATGGCAATTCAAGCAATGCTCTGCATTAATAAATTGTATTCATGACACTCTAACTGGAAGCCAGGAAATAATTTACTAATAAATTAACTTCTCATTTTATAATATCAGATTTTAAAATTGGTGTTTTTTCATTTAAAGAGACAGTTGTACTTCCGAAAACAAAAGATGATCACCCATTATATATCTGAAATTCAGTGGGGACAAGCAAATAAATTACTGTCTTTAAAATTATTATTTATTGAAGGGTTTAAGATTAAACCTAAACACAAAGTAGGCAATTATTTATGCAATTCAACACAAAGATACTTCAATAGAAATGCCTAACTATTGAATTTGAGCCAGTAGTATTTGGGAAGACTCCATTTATAATTATCCCTATCTACCTTTGCTCTGTTTTTTTGTTTGTTTGTTTGTTTGTTTGTTTTTTTAATGAGAGAAACAAGATCCTCTTCTTGATGGCATCAAATGAGTTTTGATTACTTTTATCCCCATCCATGGAAAAAGTTTTGTTACTTTTATCCCCATCCATGGAAAAAGTGGTCTTATTTGAGATCTTGTTTGGTGCAAGCTCTGATTAAATTAAGCTCTTTTTTTTTCAAAATCAATATTTTTCCAAAATTATTTACTTTCTGAATATGTATGTAGACCCTAAAAGAATGACTTATTAAGAATTAATAAAACACACAAAGAATAAATTTGTTTCTACCTAAAATGACTTTTAATAAAGATCTCGACGTTTCCAAAGATACTCAAATCAATGGTTTGGGTCTGTTTTTGTTTTCTTGAAGCTGGTTTTTCTTATTAATGCATAGATAAATAAAAAATGAGGAAAATAAGGCAAAAAATTAAATAAACCTGGTTGAAGACAATATCTATTATCACAGATGCAAACTTGAGGACAAGTTTTACTTTCTCAGTATACTACCACAATTGTTTTAAACATTTATTTTAACGCATCAAGACCAATTTACCCTCACAGATATCTTAGAGGTAAGTTACGATTTAAAAATGTTAACATATTAGACTTTTTAGTGTTTACTTCCACTTTTATCTAATCACTAAATAATCCTGGATTAATGATGAACACTGAATGCCCTGGGTTAATTGAATAAATAAGTGACATTATTGAACTCTTTTGTTTGTGTCTAGATAAGTGCTCTCTTCAGTCAGTGTTCTAAGACATTTTTATTCAGGTCTGATTAGACCAGCTTTAGGGCAACATATAGGCTAATCTGTTCATAAACAAGGTGCTATGAGTTGATGTTTTAAAAATAATAATGTATTAAATCACATAAATATTCTTTCATACACAAAAACAATTCATTGTGGGAGAAACAAAGACACTCTAGATGTTAATATGAACCTCATCTTAAATTTTAACATAATCTAGCCCAGACCAAAAATATGAAAGAGGGAATTTGGTGTTTGCTGCCTAAAGACCATGAGTCTTTTATTCCAGGAACAACAAGAGAAGGAAAACTGAGAGATTCCAGCACTTTGCTGTTTCAGAAAAGGATGTAAAATCCCAGTGTCAGCATAAGGTTGAGAATGACAGAGGAAATGGATGTCATCCATGCTAGAAAGCTGTTACACGGTTGTCAAATTAAAAACAATAACAATAAGCCTTTAGATTCTAAAGAGTTAGAATGCAGTCAGCCAGATATGTAATTTAAAATAATTTAGTTAATATCTTGGGACCTCTGTTACATTATCAGAGATTACACACCCAAACAATATAATATAAAGTCTCTAAGTAGGTGTTTGGACCAAATGATCTTTTAAGTTTCTTCTTCATATTAGATCTTTGATTTTATAGTGCCCAAGGAAGCAGAGGAGTTTGGATTTTTTTCTCCCCCTTTAATATCTCAGTTGTCTTTTTTTTTTTTTTTTAAATCTCAGAAGAGTGAGTAAGAACAGACATAGAGTTGAGTCCCAGCTTTCCCAGTCCTGACTCCCACACTTTCTCTTGGGAAAGAGTTCCCTCCCTCATTGTGAGTGTTCAATGAATCAACTCCTCCAAGGGCCTTGGGATTCAAGTGGAAGTTTTACACTTGATGCTCTGAGGTTTTGGCTCTGAGGAAGAAAGGAATTTTAAGAGTTTTGACATATTATGTATTATTTTGTCTCTGTTCTCTCATAAGTTTAAAAAAAACTGTTGAGAGAAAATGTTTCCCAACTACCCTGGCACCAAAGGCAGCACAGAGACCTCATAAGGGATTTTAAAAGAATACCAATCCCTTTGCCCCATCCCTGACATGGTCTCAGGATACTTGCAGTAAAGAGCATTGGGAAGGGGGAGAACTCTAAAGTAACCCAACACTTTTGCATTCCAGGCATCTGAGACTTGGAATGAAACCTCATTTCCTCACAACATTGCAAAACTGTACCTCCCAACCTTCTAAGGGACTTGGGATATTTTAAGTTATTTCTGTTGGCATCATATAGCACAGAATAGAAGGTCTATAATAAGAAAATAGAGTAATTCTGTCCTCTCTTCACCTCCTTTCCTCACTACTGCTCGACCAACAACAAATAAGGCTGGAGATATTTCAGAAAAGGAATGTGACAAGGCCTGTTTCATTTTAAAACAGTAGCTGTTGAAGATATTTCCTCTGACTTAAGCATCATGACGCCATGTTGCATTCCTTCCAAAGAAGAGGCTAATATTGTTTGTTTGCTCTTTGAACCTAGTAAGTTACATCTCTAAAGAGAATGTTTTGAAATCATGGATATGGAAATGTCTGGAATTGGGCCTGGCATTTAGAAGCCAGTTGATAAATGTGCATTTTATAAAAAATAACTGACACTATTGCATTTATATGTAAAACCAAATAGTCTTATTTAATAAATTTTATATACTTTAAAAACGTTGTGCTTCTCAAACCTGGATGGACATCAGAATTATCTGGAGACTTAAAAAATAGTATCATGTTTTGCTTAAAGCAAATGGCCTCTGCTCTCATCTTCAGGAAGAGTCAATTCCACTATCCACATGGCTCAGAGAACCATCTGTTGAGAATTCATATCATATGAATTTTACATCGACAAAAGAATATTAAAGTATGACATATTTGGCTGCTAATCTATATGGTAAAAGTATATAATACTTTTCTAAGAGTCATCTTCAAATCCTATAGGATATTAAACTTTTTAAAAATAAATGCTCGCCTATCACACTATTGCATCCTAAGTATAATTACAATAAATTAGATGTTGCTATTTCTAATAATTTTTCCAGGAACAAAATGTTTATGTAAGGGCCTCAGAAGGATCCAAGACTATTATAAACATGAATGCCTGAGTAATTTGCTCATATAATTGTGAAATCTAACCCTTGAGGATGAAGTAACATGAAGTATGAATTAAAGCATTATTCAATGAGGGATGAAAATATAGCTTACCTTGAGTTATATTTCATTAATAGTTGACTGTTTGTCAACATTTACCATTTCACCAAGATAAATAACTATATAGATGGGGGACAAAGAACATACACTAAAATAGTTGGGGTACTGCACTTCTATGTCTCAGGATAGCACTGGTGACAAAGACTCCATGTGTTCCGTCAAAGCCCATCAGATGTCAGAGAGTGCTCTATGTGCTGACCGGTTTTAAGACAATAGGCAGTTATCTCTGATGTGATGGACGCATGGCAGGCAGGCCAACATGCCCTTCCTAACCCTCCATATGTGCTGACTGACTTCTGACGTTCCAGAATGCTCCAGGCACACGGGTGGTTCAGTTGGTTGGGCTTCCAACTTTGACTCAGGTCATGATCTCGAGGTTCATGAGTTTGAGCCCTGTGTTGGGCTCTATGCTGACAGCTCAGCTTCTGGAGTCTGCTTCAGATTCTGTGTCTCCTTCTCTCGATGCCCCTCCCCTGCTCTTGCTCTATCTCTGTCTCTAAAAAATGAAGAAATGTTAAAAAAAAATTTCAAAATGCTTTATCCCTCAGGTCAGAAGTTGTAAGGAGGTCTGCCTTCAGTGTTTTAAAATACTCTATTTCAAAATACAGATGTCCCGCCAGAATTGCTGAATCAGAATATTGGGGATTGGAAAAAAATACGTGTGAAACTTTGATTTCTCATAAGAAACTTTGATCTCTCCCTATCCTATCCACACTTCTACTGGAGCTCTCACCTAAAGCTATTGACAAACATTTGAATTTTAGTATGGATTCTCTGAATGCAGGTTTTGAAGAGGTAAAGAAAAGAAGAGTCCATCAGGGTAACTGTGGAAAGGCCAAGGTAAAAATTTCAGAAAAATGTGGGCTTAATCTCACATCTTACATCTAAGCAGAAACTTATGAGAGGATAATATTTTACAGGACTTAATATGAACGAGACTTCTGCTTCTTTCTTTTTCTTTTCCTTTCTTTTTTTTTTTACAAAAAAAACAATAAAACAGTAAATTTCTGTAGTAGTTTGAAAATCTTTCAAAAATTTGCAAACTAGAGGAAAATTCAGCAGAAAAATTTAAATGGACAACAATTAATAACTAAATAATGTTTTATGGTGCTTATGGACATTTTCAAAACACCTTTCCCATACTGAGCATCATTTAAGTAGCATAACAACCTTATTGTTCTGTAGAATTAAGTGTAAGTAGATAGTGATTAACAGTATTTTAGACATGAAGAAACTCAAGGAGTTTAGGTGGCTGTACCAAGTCCCTGTTACCAGGGCCTGAGAACCTGTGCTTGAATCTGTTTATCTAATGTTAACAGTCCCTCTACAAATCACAAAAATGTGATTTAAAGTCCCTAGAAAATAAAAAAAATAATAAATGGGGCTTGAACATTTAAGATATGATTCCCGTCTTGGAATCTAATAATTAAAACATATGGGCAATGTCTTTCTCAAAGGAAAAATATTCTTCTTGTGTCCCTCATCCCCTAGAGAATCCTCTTGCTAACTGTTCCTTAGCTAGGTTCCAAACCTTTCTTAGTGGCCTGGAGAACGTTAGGATGCTCTTCTAAAATTCTTTGGCATTGCAGGAGGCTGGGGATCATGTCAGACCCTCTCTGTCTACTGCTTCTATGTCATTATGGCATAGGAAATATCTGTTTGACTAGCATTACCTAGTATTTCATATAAAACGTGAGACACTAGTGACCTCCCATCTTCCAAATTTATCTTGGGAGTTCCACTCTCTGCAATCTACATCTGGCAGAGGTAAGATCAAGGTCAACATCTAATGTTGTTGTTGTGCAATAGCTTCTATCTCTCCCTCTTTTATTTTTATTAGTCCAGCAGAATATCTATTGACTGTGTTGATCTTTACAAAGAACTAACTTTTAGTTTCATTGATTTTCCTCTAATGGTTTTCTCTTTTCTCTTACATTGATTTCCACTCTGATTTTATTATTTCCATCTTCCTCTTATTGGCACTGGGTTTGCTGCTCTTGTTTTCCTAGCTTCTTAAGGTGGAAGCTGAGATTATTGGTTTTAAATCTTTCTTCCTTTCCACCATTAGTGCTTAAAGTTACAAATTTTCCTCTAATCTCAGACTTCTTTCTGTTGTCGATTTCCAATTTAATTCTGTTGTGGTTGGAGAATATACTTGACATGATTTCAATCCATTTGAAGTTATTGAAACTCATTTTATGTCCTAGCGTAGGGTTTATCTTGGACAATGGGTCATGTGCATTGAAGAGTATGTGCATTCTGCTGTTGTTGGGTGAGAAGTTCTCAATATTTCAGGTCAAGTTGGTGATAGGGTTACTCAAGTCCTCTGCAATCTTACTGCTTTTTTATTTTTTTCTAGAAGAAAGTTACTGCGAGAAGAGTATTGAAATAAACTATAATTATTGAGTTGTCTATTTCTGTTATAATTATGTAAGAAATTGCTTAATTTATTTAGGGACTCTTTAAGTGCATTTATTCACATTCAGTTGCTAAATCTTTTTAGTGTATTGGCCACTTTATTAATTAGAAAAGTCTATTTCTGCCTCTGGTAATATTTCTTGTCTTAAACTCTACTTTGATGTTAATATAACTACTTCAGGTTATTGAGAATTACTGTCTGAATGGCATATCTTTTTCTTTTCCTTTTTTTACTTCAACTATTTATTTCTTTGGATATAAATAAAATATTTCTCTCATAGAAAGCATAGGATTGGATCTTTTGTATTCTATTTGGCAAACAGTGTCTTAGATTGGAGTTTAGTCTATTTACATTAACATAATTATTGTTAGGGTTGGATTTACATTTTGCTGGTTTTTTTTTCCTATTTCTCATATCTTTGTCATTCTTTTACTGCCTTCCTTTGGAATAACATTTTTAGTTTACCGTATTACTTTCTCTGTCGATTTTTAGTTTTACATATAACATATAGTGCATATACACACACATATACACAAATATGATATTTAATTCTTCACTGATTTTATTTTTCCTCACCAATAATTGGCATGTGTCATTCCACACTGCCTTTTGGTCTCCATTGTTCCCAATAAGAAATCAGTTATTGGGGCACCTGGGTGGCTCAGTCGGTTGAGGGTCCAACTTCGGCTCAGGTCATGATCTTGCAGTCCGTGAGTTCGGGCACCACGTCGGGCTCTGTGCTGACAGCTCAGAGCCTGCAGCCTGCTTCACATTCTGGGTCTCCCTCTTTCTCTGCCCCTCTCCTACTCATGCTTTGTCTGCCTGTCTCTCTCTCTCTCTCTCTCTCTGTCAAAAATAAACATTAAAAAAAATTTAAAAAGAAATCAGTTATTAGTCATATTGTTGTAAATCATTTTTGTTTTGCTGCTTTCGAGATTTTCTTTTATGCCTTTGGCGTTCACAGTTTGACAATATGGATAGGTGTTGTTTTTGTATTTATCTTTCTTAGAATTCAGCGAGTCTCTGGGATCCAGGGCATCATAGTTTTCATCATATTTGGCAAATTTTTAGCCATTATTTCTTAAATATCTTTTTCTATTCCTTTCTCTCTCTCTCCTAGTTGAAGATAGGAGATAGATGGAATTCATGGTGCCTCTCACATTCATGGGGATTCTTTCTTCCACCACCTCAAAGCTATTGTGGATCCCCCCATTACAGTCATTGTAACTTGCAACTTTAGAATTTATTTCCTTTCGTGTAGTTTACATTTCTTTACTAACATTCTTTATTTACCAACTCATGGGCATCCTGATTTACTTTTATTCTTGGAACAGCGTTTCCTTTACTTCTGTGAATATATTCATAATGGCTGTATTTAAACCTCTGCTGCCTCTGGCAGATGACCCCATACAGAGTCAATCTTTATTGACAGCTTCTGCTTCTGTAACTGAGTACGAGTCACACTTGATTATTTCTTTGTTTGTCTTTTTTTTTTGTTTTTTTGGAAAGTGTTCATTTTAGATTATCTATTGTAGCAACTCTGGGTTCTTTTTTTTTTTTTTTTTTTTCTGAGGCCTATTGGACTTTTAAAAGGTTCTTGTCTGGATTTAAACTGTAGAATCTATCTGCTCCAGAATCACTGATGTCTCTGCTCAGGTTTTTCATTCTCATATTGATATTTTAGCCTGGCTTCCTAGTTATCACCTCCTGTATTTGTCTAAAGGGTTAACTAATGCTTTAGACAGAGGTTTTGCTAAAATACCTTGACCATGTAGTTTCCACCCCTTGCCAATTTACCTGTATGTGGTTTGAAAAACACAATGTAGGGGCGCCTGGGTGGCGCAGTGTCGGTTAAGCGTCCGACTTCAGCCAGGTCACGATCTCGCGGTCCGTGGGTTCGAGCCCCGCGTCAGGCTCTGGGCTGATGTCTCGGAGCCTGGAGCCTGTTTCCGATTCTGTGTCTCCCTCTCTCTCTGCCCCTCCCCCGTTCATGCTCTGTCTCTCTCTGTCCCAAAAATAAATAAAAAACGTTGAAAAAAAAAAAAGAAAAGAAAAAAGAAAAACACAATGTAGCAGCCTGTTTTCAAGTCTCCCTAGGCTTTTTTCTTCATATTCTTCTTGTTTTTCCCCCCTGGGCCCTGTTAGACTTCTCATGCACATGCATAGGTTCCCAGTCAGCCAGTAGGCACATGGAAAGCTTGTCTCAGCACTTTTATGGCTCTCTCATTTCCCCATGAAATGTCTGGCTAGAGGATTTTCCTGCCTATTCCCAATTGACTCCATCACCATTGTTAATCAGCAAAGTGGGAAGTTTTGACCCCTACCCTGAATTGAGTTAGTCTGTCCCCTTTGGCAACAAAGCCACATGTTTTTTCACCCAGCCACAACCTGTGAATCTAGTTCTTGTCTCCAGGCAGGGACTAGGGATGTGAGCAATCCCCGGAGAAATGGCCAGAGATTCCTGCCATCCTAGCCCAAAGCTCTCACAGGTTTTTGGGAATTAATAATTCTCAAATTGTTATCTGCTTTTGGTTAATTTTCAGTGCACTTCATGATTGTTTTTGACAACTTTGTCCAGTTTTATACACTTTTTGTGGACATGAGTTGCTAAGCTATTCACACAACTATTATTTCATTGTTATGCCAATCTGCAAAAGGCAGAAATCATAGAGACAAAACATAGGTCAGTGGTTTCCAGGCACTTAGGATGGAAAGAAGTTCTAACGACTGAGGTACAAGAACCTGTTAAGATGATGGACATATTTGATATCTCGTTTTGGTTTTGGTTTTAGGACTATATGTATTTCTCAAAACTCATAAAATTGTGCACTAGAAAAGGGTAAATTTTGCTATTGGCAACTGATAAGAAACCTGGCTTTACAAAAACAATAATACAGTTAGCTAACCTCAGTTTCTTATCCCATCATTGCCAATAAGTATGATAATTGCATTAGTTTCCCATTGTTGTTGGAACAAATTACCAGGAGCTTGGTGGCTTATCACAACACAAATGTGTTATCAGACAGCTCTGGAGTTCAGAAGTCCAACATGGACTTCACTGGGCTAAATTGAGCTGTCAGGAAGGGTATGTCCTTCCTGAGGCTCAAGGGGAGAAAATGGGAGAATATGTTTACTTGCCCTTCACAGCTTCTGAAAGCTGCCTGCCTTCCTCTATCTTCAAAGTATACACCAGATCTTTAAATCTCTCTCTGACTCTGACCTTCTGCCTCCCTCTTCCACATTTAAAGAATGCTTATGATTACATTGGGCTCACCTAGATATTCCAGGATAATCTCTCCATTTGAAGAGCTGAGAAATATCCTTCATTCCATCTGAAGCCATTTCTCTTGTCACATAATATAATATGCAATATAACATATCTACAGATTCTGGAGATTAGGAACTGAACAACTTTCGGATGCTTACCACAATAATAGTATATACTTCATGGGTTTGTTGTAAAGATTAAGTGAGCTATAAATATAAAACGCTTAATACCAGGAAAGAACAAATACTCAGTACATTAGCTCTATCACTATTAATCATTATTACTATGTAACTTCTCATATAGGGTTCAGGCATGGAGAAAATAGGGAGTGTGGGAAGAGGCGGGAAAAGCATAAATCAACACAATCCTGCCGACTCGCAATGGAACTGAATGTGGAAATGCCAATTCAATAACTTTCACTCAAACAGTTATCATTCAGCCTTGTATCCCTCTGGCTTTCTGTGCTAATGTCAAGCCTACACGTAACCAAATCACAGAAGTTACCCAACTAATTTTATGGGGTATAGAAAATCTAAAATCCTATCTAATTTCCAGATCCTCAGGCCATCGCCAAGGTAAATAAAGTGACTGTGTATCGTGAAAAATGGGCTCATTCTAAGAATTCCCATAAAACTCAACTACTCTTTGTGAATCCATCCATAGACATACACAGCCTTCGGGCACTGTAAAGCTCTTTGTTACACCACAGCAGGATACGTCATTCTCAAGCTTGTGGTTACAAGTAAACTGGAACAAGAGCAAGCCAGTTGTATTTTTCAAATTTCTAAGACGTTGGTTAGAATAGAAGTCATTATTCTCAGTCTACGATATGCAAACCAGCTAAGCAAAAGAGAACATTAATGACTGAGCCTTAGAACCTTCATTTATTCATTTTTTATTATTGCCAACCCATACAATAGAAATGCTTTATTCTTTCAGATGGAAAAAAAAAAACATATTTCCCACGTATGTACTTGATACCCTATCATTTTATTTAGATATATTTTTATCTAGCAATTATACAGAGCCACTCCAAAATAACTAAAGTACTTTAAGGTTCATTTGGCTCAGCAAAATCAAATATTAAAAGTGTATTTGGCATAAGGAAATAACTTCTGAAAGAAATGCAAGTTCACACTGGAATAGCAAACTTTGAACAAACATGCATAACAGAACTAAAACATTGTTCAGAGGAAAACC
The DNA here is from genome assembly GCF_016509475.1 of Prionailurus bengalensis. Lineage (NCBI taxonomy): Eukaryota > Metazoa > Chordata > Mammalia > Carnivora > Felidae > Prionailurus > Prionailurus bengalensis. Next base: position 70,024,182 of record NC_057344.1, on the reverse strand, counting down.
TGTAGTTTCAAATATCAAATTAATTCATAAAATAATAAAATTAATAAAATAATAAAATGAATGACTAAAACATTTATCTTGAGAAGTTATAAAAACAACTAAACCTATGAAAAGTAAATAGAAGGGATTAAATACACAACCAGACTTTAATACATTAAAAATCATTAAATTAATAGAATAAAAATGAATCTAAGAATTGTTTTCTTTAAAATACAAAAAAATATATAAACCATTAATAATCACATCAAGGACAAATGAGTAAAAGCACAAATACAAAATATAGAAATTTTTTGTGGAAATAATTATGAATAGAAAAGAAACAAAAAGAATGATAAGAGAATGTTTTGCTCATCATCCTGTGCAATGACAGTGAGAACTTATATGAAATAAATTATTTTCTGGGAACACATAAATTAAAATTAAATGCCCAAACAGTATACAATATTACCAAACAAGTTATTCTGGAGGATGTCACTATAAAGCTATTTCCAAAAATTAGAGGTTTCGTTTCACAGGGATTTCCACTGAACTTGTAAGGAAAAAATAACTCCAATGCAATTTATACTGCTCAAAAACACAAAGAAAAGAATGGAAAGAACTCAAATACTCTTTAGAAAGTTATTATAATATGGAGCTAGAACCCAAAAACAATAGCGTAAAAGCAAAGCACAGTAAAAATCATCCTTATTGAATGATTATGAATGTAAAAACAAAAAAAAAAATAGCAAACAGAATCCAAGAGCACATTAGAATAATACAGCTTAAGAAGTTTATTTATTCTAAAAATGAAAGGATTGTTAAATCTTAGTTATGGTTAGATAAATAGATCTATTTCTATAAATTTACATATTAATTAAGGTACCAGTGAAGAAAAATCATACAGTAATTTCCACACATAATGAAAAGTCATACAACTAAAAGCTAACATAATTACTAGTATTCTCAGTAATAGAAGGCATTTCACTTAGTTAAATAATGCTTAATTGGGAAACATTAAGAACAGTTTAATTAAAATCAAGAATAAAAAAAAATTTCTTCTTTGGCACCATGATAATTAACATTGTTCTGAATATATTTGTGCAATTGGATCACAGAAAAAAATATAAAAATTGAAAATAAGGAAAGTTATATTATCATTATATTTAGATTGCATGTTTGTTTTCTGGGGAAAAGAATAAGCTGAAAAAAAATTACGAGCAGTAAGAAGATTTATGGAAGTGGAGTGGAAAATTAAATATGTAGAAACCAATGATCTTCACATCAACAAATAACTGCCAGTTGGAAGACATAATCCACTTAAAATAACACAAGAATAACTAAAATATCTAGAAATAAATTTGAGAAACGCACACGATGTACATGAAGAGCAATTTAAATCCTACCAGAGGATGCAAAAAGAGGTTTGAAAAATTGTATGGCACAACTTACTATTGAACAGGAAGACTTCACATAATAAGATGGTAGTTCTCTTCAATTAACTTCCAATTTTTTAATTACAATAAAAAACACAAGGTTGATTTATTTTTGGCACTAAACACACTGACCTTAAATTTCATAATAAAATTGAATAAGAATATAATGCAAAAGGCATAATCCATGAAGAAATATTTGATAGGCTGAACTCCATTAAAATTAAAAACTTCTGCCCTGTGAATGAAATGTCAAAAGAATGATGAGCCACAAATAGGAGAAAATGTGATACATCTGATAAAGATACATCTGATACATCTGATACATCTGATAAAGGACTGTTATCTAAAATATACAACAAAGAACACAGCAATAAGAAAACAAATAGCCCATTAAAAATTGAGCCAGGCGCCCCAGGTGGCTCAGTTGGTTGAAGTCAGGTCATGATCCCATGCTTCGTGATTTTGAACCTCACATCAGGCTTTGTGCCTACAGTGAGAAACCTGCTTGGAGTTCTCTCTCTCTCCCTGTCCCATTGCCCCTTTCTCTCTCTCTCTCTCTCAAAATAAATAAACTTTTTTTTAACCTTTTTTTATTTATTTTTGAGACAGAGAGAGACACAGCATGAACGGGGGAGGGGCAGAGAGAGAGGGAGACACAGAATCGGAAGCAGGCTCCAGGCTCTGAGCCATCAGCCCAGAGCCCGACTCGGGGATCGAACTCGCGGACCGCGAGATCGTGACCTGAGCTGAAGTCGGACACTTAACCGACTGAGCCTCCCAGGCGCCCCTCAAAATAAATAAACTTTTAATGATGTTTATTTAAAAACAATTGAGCCAAAGACCTTAATAGACACCTCACCAAAAAAGATATGCTGATAGCAAATAAGGATATGAAAAGATGTCCTATATCCTTTGGAAATGCAAATGAAAAGAATGATATGCCACTACACACCTGTTAGAGTGTGCAAAAGCTAGAAAAAGAACAAAACACATGCTGGCAAGGATGTGGAGCAACAGGAATTTTCATTCATTGCTGGTGGGAATGCAAAATACACTGCCAGTTTGGAAGGTACTTTGGCAGCTTTTGGTGTGTGTGTGTGTGTGTGTGTGTGTGTGTGTGTTTTAGAAAACTAAACATAATTTTTTCTATAAGACCTAACTATCATGCTCTTTGGTATTTACCCAAAGGAGTTGAAAACTTAGATCCACAAACACATACACATAGATGTTTATAGCAGCTTTATTCATCATGGCCAAAACTTAGAAGCAACCAAGTTGCCCTTCAATTGATGAAAGAATAATTAAACTGTGGTACATTGGATAATGGAATACTATTCAGTGCCAAAAAGGAATGAGCTATCAAACTATGAAAAGATATGGAGGAACACTTACATACATATTCCTAAGTGAAAAAAGCTAATCTGAAAAGGCAATATACTGTGTGGTTTCAATTACATTATTCTAGAAAGGCAAATCTGTGGAGATAACAAAAAAGGTCAGTGGTTGCCAGGGATTGGGGCAAAAGGGATAGGTGAATAAGTGGAGCAGAGATTTTAGGGCAGTAAAAATAATCTGTATGCTATTACAACGATGAATACATTTTACTATACATTTGTTCAAATCCAGAGTGTAAAAGAACAAAAGCGAATCACAATGTAAACTATGAATTTTGGGTTATAATGATGAAACAATTATATCAGTTATAATGATGTATCAATGAACCTATCAATGTAGGTTCAATAATTATAGCAAATGCACCACTCTGGCAAGGGATGTTGATAATGAGGAAGGCTATGCATGTGTACGGGTAAGAAGTATACGACAAATCTCTGTGTCTCCCCCCCTCAGCTTTGCCATAAATCTAAAACTATTCTAAAAAAATAAAATCTGGGACGCCTGGGTGGTGCAGTCGGTTAAGCGTCTAACTTCAGCCAGGTCATGATCTCACGGTCCGTGAGTTCGAGCCCCGCGTCAGGCTCTGGGCTGATGGCTCGGAGCCTGGAGCCTGTTTCCGACTCTGTGCCTCCCTCTCTCTCTGCCCCTCCCCCGTTCATGCTCTGTCTCTCTCTGTCCCCCCAAAAAAAAAAAAGTTGAAAAATAAAATCTAAAAAGAAATCAATAAGAGGGTTTTTCTCAACCTAGGCAGTGGAGAGCTGAAAAGAAGGCTTCTCCCTCTAAAACAAGAAAAACCCAGATCAACTGCAAAATCGTCAATTTTCTTGAACCTTTCAAAAAGCTGATGTCACAGAGCAACACCAAGTAACCTGCCAATCCAATAAGGGGCAAGCATCCATCAGAGAGAGCGTAAGTGTGGACTGTCTCATCTATGATAGAACATAAGATGAAGACAGGATCATAAGACACGATGGTAAGAAGGGATCATCTGAAATTTTAATACATTCCTAAAGACTGAGGATGGGACAGCCTAATAGTACACACCTGCTAACAGACACAAAAGGAATTTGCATTTACTCACAAACTATTTTTACAAAACTTCCAGTGGGTAGTAAGTGAAAGACTGGGGACAGCAGCAGCGTAAAAGACTGAAGAGAACGTCTCCTGCCGGTAAAGACATAGAGGAGGGGGTTCACTGCCACTGCTGCAAAGGCAAAAATCACGTTTCCCTGCCTGCTCCCCTATCTCCTAAGAAGCAAATGCCTTAGGTAGAAAAACTGACATGTGTCAAACCTGGGGAATAAGTAAAGATCCATTGAGGAACTCTTACAACAGGCTCAGCAGTAGACTTGTCCTCGCAGACGAAAGGATCAGTGAACTTGAAGATACATCTGTAGAAATCACCAACACTTAAACACAAGGGGGAAAAAAAAAGAATGAACCAAACAGAACAGAGCATCAAAGAGCTGTGTGACAATATCAGATCATCTAAATATTTGTAACTGGAGTCCCAGAAGGAGAACAGAAAGAA